>NC_089293.1:619304-928956 GCF_008629635.2 Kwoniella shandongensis
ACAAGTTTGGTACAAGTCTGGTACAATGTTGGTAAGAGTCGGTATGATGTTGGTACAAGTCTTTTATGAGTTTGGATCAATGTCGGTACAAGTCAGTACGATGTCAGTCCAAAGTGGGAGGTGTGCTTGGAAGTGGCAAAGTGGATTCATGACACTGCATGTTAGATTGTCAAAAAGCCAACACCCCAGTGCAGTCAGCAAAGCTGTCTATCACAAGAGGTAGGGTGTTGTTTTGCCACCTGTGCATTTTCCCCTATTGTACTCACTGTCACGACCCAGTACAACTGAGCGAACGACTCATGTCGTGACACCTCGACTCGGCCGCCGAATAGTTCGACTCGCTAGCCAACGGGAACCAGTTCGACATCGGCTCGGCGACAGCCGTCGTAGGAGATGACCGATTCGACTGACTAATCGTTCCCACGGTTCTTTTGGCATCATTGATACTTATATACATGAGCACAGGACTCGTACATAGTTATTCCTGTGACGAATGTATATTCCTCTGTCTAGTTCACTACTGTGGAACCCGTACCACGATCTGGTAGTCGACCCCAAGTCTCGTACATTCGGTATTCGACTTGTACAATTCGGTACAGGACTTTGTACTGTTCGTAACCCGTACTCCCCGCTTAGGCTCGTCAACGGACCCGCCTCTGACACTCACCAGCTGAACAGTCACAAAAGACAGACAATGTGATACAACTATGCTTGTATCTTATGACAAAATACTTCTCTTTGAGGAGATGGAGCAAAGGAAACACAACTTCCATACGCGTTTGAGCAGACTAAGCACTTTCTATCTGACATTCATGGCTAGTCAAGGCAGTGTATCACACTCCATCTTAATACGGCACAATCGTGAAGGAGGCAGAACCACAGAGGAACTGCATGGAGATCATTGGTCCATTGATTAACCCCTGTAGGAGGCATGTATCAAAGGAGGTCTGATTTGTGACTTGTATCAACATTAACACAGTTTGATGTCCTTAACCTGTGTTGTCCCTCATATAGCACATATAAAGCACAGTCCAGGGGCACTCCAGCACAGGTGGTTTCTTTCTTTTTATCTCACTCCACAACGCAAGACAACCCATTTTCCAGTTAGTGTGACTCTTCACTCAGATATCAGCACTCCCACATCCCTTCCACAAGCTACATCAGACCACTAGCTATATCAGATCACTACAATGTCTCCTCCCACTTCTGCCAGTGATGTTAAATCTGCCTCTCATACCCTTTCTCTCTCGAGCAAAGTCACACACAATGGACCAACAACTGCAGGGACAACAAGCTCTGCTGAGGGCAGCCAAGCAGGGGTGAGCGAGTGGCACCCACAGGATACGCACAATGTCTCAGACACATCTTTCAATGCCACAGTCAACTCTGCTCGCATTAATCGCCCATCTTATTGGGACCGCCAATATCAAGAAATCCCTTCCAACCCTTCGGGACTGCATCACTCACACTCAATCTTAGTGATACCAGCAGAGGAAGCTGATATGCCTCGTGAGCCACCACCTGCTTACACAACAGTGGATACCAATCTGCCATATGATGTGACCACCTTGCAATACCAAAGCATTCAGGAAATGCGTATGGTACCATCTGAACAAGATGAAGGAAGGAGTTGCATGGAAGGGACAGCAAAGTGCTGTAAACACACAGGCAACTGCATGGAGAGGACAGCGGAGTTTGGGTGTGATTTGGCTGGGCGAGCAGCTTGTCCAATCATCGAGTGTGCCCTTTGCCCATTGGACTTGTGTTTGACAGTCACTTGTTGTGTAGGCGTTGTATGTTGGGATTGTTGTGAATGTTGGGAATGCTGTGAACGTTGTGCACATTGCTGTCCACATTGTTTAGATAGACATTGATATGCCCTCATGCCTTTGACCATCCAGTATTGGTGGTGGGTCTGGAATTCAAGAGAACTCAAGTCAAATTAGTGGATTAGTGTACAGGATAAGTACATGTGTTATTGTATTGAGTGCTATGCAAACAGCTGTTGACATTTCTGAGAGTCAACAATGTTTGATTGGAACTTTTGGTCAACAAGGAACAGGATGAGGTAGAACAAGGACAGGATGCAGTTAATTGCTGGCCAGAAATGAAACTTTGTGTCACATCATTACTGAGGAATATGGGAGGTGTCCAATGACAAGGACAGTGTTTCAGACTTGTTGTATGATTGATCCAGGTATCAGTGCCAGTGGTGACAGCTGTGACAACAGGGGTAGTGATGACAACAAGAGATGTGTCACGATGATCAACAGAGGCTTCAGTCAATGAGGCCCTATCACACCACGGAGACAAGGTTGAGTGATATTCGCCCAAGGGCGTCAACTATAATGACGAGATGGACAAGATACTCAGCGAGAATGACGAAAACGACGAGAATCCGAAGAGAACAACCTCAGGATGAGCGTTGTGGCCTTGGACTGACTGAAGGCTAAGTGATATCGTCAAGAGCGATAGCGAAGGTACGGTGTATGACTTTCAATCGGGAAATCACTAAGGAAAAGAGTACAAAGATGAGAATAGCCATTCTCCTATATATCCATTCATCCATCCGTCCATCTACGTTGAGTGATATTCTAAAACTCGGCAAGTTCGTCGAATTGTACCAAATAATAGATGGGTTTGTGAATGAAGTTCTACGAGTTCGACGAATAGCGAGTAGAGCGGCAAGTGCGTCGGGATCTTGTAGGTCACGTGATGTATGTGGCAGTGACCGTCATGACAAGATGTTGGGTTTGACATCAACTGTGTGACTGTGTGAGTGAGACTCAGATAGGGATCTTTAACTGGGGAAACTAAGAATTGACTACAGAACAGGTGGAGAATTATACCTTGTTTGCCACCGACAATATTTGCCACATCACTAAGCAGATGTCTCTACAGTGCCAGGTACCGAGACAGATACAAACAAAGGTACAGGAACATATCTTGTAGGATCAAATGTGCTGTAATTCATTACACCATCCATGCCATATCAAGAGCTTATTGATCAATTTGACTCTCCTCTGTTCCTCTTTGGCTGGCCAGCACCTCTACAACACTTGCAAATGTCTCTGCCTCCTTCCCTACCTGAGCACCCTTGATCAATAAATCTTGCAAGGTTATGAGGCTTGTTCAGTGACTTATGTCACTATATGTGAAAAGCACATCTACTATGTGATGAGCCTTCTTGTGTCACAATTGCAAGGGAACAGCACTATCAAGGTGTTTCACAAGAACAAAGAGAGTCCACACACTATGTCATCAACTGTCTTCCTGGCAGAAGTTACAGTGGTGAAGGGAGGAAGACCTCTTACATGTTTGATGAGAGCAAAGGAAACACATTGCGTTGCTATGAAGGTACCCTTCTGGCAAGACATAAATGGCGGCGAAAACTGTAGTAACTCTCAACACCTTCATCAACCTACACTTCACAGTCACTTCCAAATAAGCTGCCACAATACACATTACATCCAACAACAATGCCTACAACTTCCACTGTCTCCAATGCTTCAACCTCTGGTGCCCCCTCTAGTGTAAGTGTTCAAGATATTTGTATACCAACTTCTTCACCAGCCCAAGGTGCTGAGCTGATGGGGAAAACAGGGTGGCGGAACAACTGCAGTTGGAGCCAATGCACCATCCCAAGTTGGATACCAGCGCCAGCGCTCACCCAGTATTGGTGGGTCCACACGATCAGGATACAGGGCACAAGACTCAATGGAGTTGGACAATCCTAGTGGTTCAGCGGATCAACAAACAGATTGCATCACTAATTGCAACGACAATTATCTGAACAGATGCTGAGCCACAGATACACATCTGTGTATTAGATACAGGAAGTGAGGTGTTAGTTTCACAATGATATTTAGTTGCATTAGTCTGTTGAGTATATATGACGAAGATCTCTGAGTGACAAGTGACAGATCTGCTTGATGGTTGACACTAAGTACCTTTCCTCCCATCACTCTGGCATGACAAGTACTATGGAAGTACTCTGTTCAAAATATGTCGTATTCCCCACCTGACACTCAGAGTCTCTGTGGGGACCTGTACCTCCAACATCGGTTTGATGAGAAGCACACTTGCCCCACTGTCTATGGCATACCCACCAGTGCTGCAACCAACCTTTCTGAGATGACATGAGTTGTCGCTACAAGGATACATATCATAAAGGAAGGGAGCTCTCCTACATGTTTGAGATGAGTGAAGGAAACACATTGCCTCACCAATGACATGCCCTTCTAGCAAGGTGCAAAAGACAGGTGGAGATGGTGATATTCTTCTCATTTCTCTATCAACGACCAACATACCAACCATATAGCCCATTTATTTAGATCACTTCACATCACATTTTACAACGCCAGGCAACATGGCTTCCCAGCAACCTCCCAACCCATCAACCGCATCTGTTGTGAGTGCATAACATATCACCTGTCTCGTCAATGCAGAGTTCTTTCCTGACCCAGTGGCAAATGGTCCCTGCGCCAGCTCCCACTTCGAGCTCTGCTCCCAACAATGCATCGTCGACAGACTCAGCTCAGTCCGATATGAACGAAACCCTTCAGCAGAATACAGCTCTGAGGGACCTATCGAGATTCACATAAACGTTGGAGCAGCGGACCCTTCGTGCGTTCCAAGCAGTTGTTTCGAATTCGGGAAGCGCCGATGGGTACCCTCGACGGTGTGACAGTACAATGTTATTAGGTAGTTCCGTACATCACTATCATGATCCTTCTGTCGGTCCCTTGAGGTGCCGTAGTTTAACAGCGAGAGCCAGTGTGTGAGATGAATTTTACAGTAACGATGAAACGATACTCGAGTGATATGAGGCATCGACCATTGCCATCCACTACATCAGCTGTAATAAAGGAACTCGTTGATGAGGTGACTAGTGAGATCGTGTTCAGTACTCATCAGTCATTGTACGCTTCAGCTTCAGAAACCTTTCCAGAGGCATGATATGAGTAACGCGTCCCATCCGGTTGCGTCTGAATGAAGTCAATGGTGCATCAAGTCCACTCTTACTCCTTCTTCTCCACCTTGCCATCCTTTGTCACCTCGATATCGTTGACAAACTCCTCTGCCTCCTTGCCACCTCCGAACCCTTCATCTCTAGACTCTACTTCCTCCTCACTGACCGCCTCATCCTCTACGAAACTATCGCCCTTGGGATCTTGTTCCCTGACCGATGAAGGAGACGAGGAAGAAGGTTCAAGCACGTGAAGAGGGACATCCGTCTCGCCTCGAATGGCAGCTGTCGCACCTGCAGGATCGGAAGTGGGTGAAGCGGACCATGGGATATGAGTAGGTTCGGTGTTGAGATGAGGACCGGCAGCTGCGATGAGACCGAGTCGTCGTTCGTTGAGAACATACTTGATCCTAGCCATGGTTTTTCGGCACTACACACAACCAAGTTTCAGCCATCGTTCTCTGCTTCACTTCAATGAGAGAGGGGAGAGATTTGGCTCACTCGGAACGCCCGCTTCATGAGCAACTCGCCATCCACTCTTGATCCGATACTGAGTACTCGTCGTTCTTCCCTCTGCGTAGCAAGGACGTTCCTCTCTCTCAAGAGAACGTACCACAAAGTATGCAAGTCCTTGAAAGACTTTTGTCTCAACTCTGCAGCAGTCCATGATCGACCTGCAAGACAAGTTTGTATTAGCCTCAGCGTCTCTGATCCTATATTGTAACTGGAAGATGATATACTCACCACTATGCAAATTCTGATCATCGTTACCCAAGGTTTCCAAACTTCCCATCTCTTGCGGTGGAGGAGTGTCGAGTCCCAACCTCGCTCTAGACTTGACTGGAACGTGGAAGAACTGCCATAACGGATGAGGATCCTTCTTCCTGTCGTCGAGTCCATCAAAGTATTCACTTGGAGGGGGGTAGAATGGAGGTTCGGGATCGCCGTTTGGTAATGTCACTGGCACTTCTCGCGCGGGTCTTCGGAGGATAGGTCGACCTTTTGGCGTGAAGTTGGGTCGGGAAGACAGTAATGTAGGGATGGGATCGACGACTTGAGGGACAGGCGCGGAAGGGTGGATCGACGTTGCTGAAGGAGAAAGATGGGAGTGAGGGGAAGGTGAGGTGGACGGTCCGGTGTGATCAATCTGACGACCCTCGGTATGAAGGAATCGCAAGGCGCGGGTGATTCGAGGTAATCTGGACATGGTGCGGGGTGTCTAATCGAGAGCTGTCGATTCAAGTAGGTCAAGGAGGATACTTTAGAGCGATAACACCTTTTGACTTTTGGTCAAGATGCAAGGCAAGCAAGAAGCAAGAAGCGACCGGGTTCAACATTCGCGGAGAAATTCAAGAAAATAGGGACAAGAAATATTATGTGGCACCTAGAGCGTCCTCTTACACTGGCAATCACAAGCGATGTATACAAGACTATGCATGCAACAGTATCAAGCGCACAAAGTAGCAGAACTTGCGTGTGTGCGAGGGCTACATGAGGATGCTATAGAGATGATGAGGTGCACGAATCATGTCTCAGCGGCATATAAGCCCCACTCTTCCTTCACACTCCTCCCCATCGTCTCAATCGTCTTTTCGCCTTCCGCAGACTGTATGACACCGTCAGCGTCTATGGCTCTTGAAGATATATTCTGTGATGACTTACAAACCATATCCGTCTGACTCTGCAGTTTGCATACACCCTGACATACGTCACGCTGCCGAAACTGCCAGAAGGCAATTCAGCCACTTTCCGTCTCTTCCTCGCTGCCGAATCGTCGTTGTCATGGTCGTCATCTGGCGCATGCTTCTGAGGTCGTGGCAGGCTTGGGAATAACGGGATCAGAGAAAGGAGATCGAGAGAGATATGAAGCCATGGTGTGAGTTGTGAAGGGGAGATGTGAGGCAGAGTTAGTGGAAGGTGGATCAGCGGTGGATCCCGATAAGGGTGAACGGTGGGAGATTTCTGCGCACAATGAGGTTCATCAGCGTACGCTTGCGAGCAATTGACCCGAGCTAGCCCACCTTGAAGCTCGAGCAGCGCACGACCCCTTCTCTACCTCGGGTATCAACAAACCCAATCTCGAAGCTCATATGTCTCCTTCCCAATCGTTTCACCTGCATACCCACCCAAGGCAGCTCCACACCCAGTGCTAGTGGCAAGTCTTCTCCCCCTTTACCTTTCGCCAATCGTCTTCTCGACTCTGTCAAACTACATCCAGCCTGGATGTAGGTATCCGCGATATTTGGTGATTGGATATGCACGACGTTGTGTGCAACTGATCCCTTCGAGTCGTTTCGTGGGATGATATTCTGATCAGTGTCAGACGAAGGAATTGAGTCTTGGAGCGTAGTGATGAGCGAAGAGGAAGACGAAGGGTCGGTGTGAGTGACGAACAATGGAGAAAGGGATGGGGAAGAGGTAGATGAGAGTAGGGTGAGGAGTGGTGGCTGTAATTGTGTCAGCATACATGTGCCCTTTCTAGGATAGACTACACACCTGTACGGTACCGGCCAGCAAAGCCATCTTTCCGTTCGTTATGCGTTACGATGTATTGCGAAAAGAAAGATGAAAAGGTCACTTTTGGACGATTGTTGTTGTCACTGACCAACCTCCACTTCGCTCGTCCACTCTTCCTCCCATTTCTCGCTTTGTCCTCCTTCTTTCTCCATCACATCTCTTCAACATAAACAGATGATGTCAACATCCAACCCTTCCCATCTCCTGATCTCGCGAAATCCACCTCGTTCACCTGCACATCCGCAACTTGCACATGCGTCGACGTCGCAACATCACGGTCATTTGACTTCGTCTCCGCCGCAAGCTCAGACGCGTCCTACTATCCTTGGAAGATGGCACCATTCTGCCGACGAACTGACTTCGTCCGCTAGTCATAACAGACATATATCGGAACCGTTCAATGGAAGAGCGAAGGGTCATGATGGGACGGCCGAGGCGGAGAGTGGAGATGACGATGATGAAGGGGTAGGAGGGAGAGGAGGACAACGTGAATATGACGAGGTGATAAGCGTTCACCCAACGTTCTTGCATGATGCGGCGATGCCAGGTAAAGTCAAAGTGATTGTGGGCCGGAACGAGTTCTGGTGTCATAAAGAGATCTTATGGTTCGCTAGTCCTTTTTTTCAAGGATTACTGGAGGGAAAGTGAGTGATGGCAACCAGGACACTCGATTGCCGAGCTGATGTGCACCCAGTTGGGCCGAGACGAATCATGGGGACACGTTATCTGTTCTATCGTCGTCTTATGTCGAGCCACCTTCTGTGCCGAATCATCCTCCCTCATCTCCTCCGACAGATACAGACCCACCAAGTCCGGCGCCTATCACATCCATTGTATCGCATGCTCGACCTCCAATCAGCCAACGGCACTCTTCGCGCCTACGGCCCCGAAGTCCGCCGAGTCACCCCGACTCAATCCTCAACGATGATCATGACAATGAGGATGGCGAAGGAAGAAGAGATAGTGTGTATCTTGATGCAACGGAGGACAGTTCGACTATCGCCGATATACTAAGAGATCTGAGAGAATCGCCCAACACGCCTCTGAGCGACGTGAGGAATATAGGTGATGTACTGGAAGAGAACACGCCTACCTTGAGCGAGGTTGAGGGCAATGCAAGAGTGGAACAAGTATCGTCTTCGTCGACGTTATCAAACCCAGCGGCAATGTCACCGCCACAATCTGGACCGACTGAGACCGTCACTACCGATAGGAACACCTCATTACGACCAACTGTTCAAAGATCGTCCTACCGCCCTTCGTTCTCAAGTAGTATCCGACCACTTCGAGCTTCAACAAGTCGTGTTCGCGAGAATGGAGCAGAGGCCGTTGTAGAACTGCATGAAGAATCTGCATCTGCTTTTCAGGATTTCCTGTTCTGGGCTTATCCTCAGTGGGTGTGGTAGTGCAGACTTTTGTGCGAGAGGTACTTGCTGATAGTATGATGTAGTTTGGAATGCAGAGTGACATGGACCAACGTGGAAAATGTACGTATCGTGTTTACAGAAGCCCATTTCTACTCGAGTATGGCAAGTGCTAAATTTGACTCTGACCTTCCTATAGCTCCTCGCATTGTCATCGAAGCTTATCGTGCCTGCCCTGCAGAAGCTATGCGAGCATTTCCTCCTCACCCATGCTTCCGGTCGACCAGTCATGGCACTGTGTCTGGCTGAAGAACATGGCAATGCAGAATTGTACAGAGAGGCTAGTCGTTTCGTCCTGGATCAACGTGAGTATTATGCCCGACAATTCAGCCTTGCTTGGATGGATGTTGATCGTTTGGGTTACGATGATAGCGACGTGGGATTCGAGCGAGATTGAAACGCTCTCGGAGCAGACCCAATTGAAGTTGTCAAAGAGACGTAATTGGTTCTTGGAAAGGCTGTTGAAGCTGGGCAGTATAGACGTAAAGAAGGAATATACCTGTGTGAGTGTCTTGCTCGGTCGGCTCTGCACAAGCACATGGGCGGTCTAGTGTAATCTCGGATGAACACTAATCCTCTTTGACGATGTGCGATAGCGAGCGGACTGTCCAGATCCTGCCAGGTGTCAAGCCCAGCTTGATGAGAAATGGCGTCAAGCGCATATGGCAGTTTGTCGCTATGGTCCGCCCCAGCCTTCCGTCGCTTTCAGGTGAGTCTGGCCATATCGACACTCACATCACACTCCAGTCCGACCATAACAAAGTCGAGGCTGGGCGATGGATGTGCCGTAGCTGAATGGAATACGTTCTGG
This sequence comes from Kwoniella shandongensis, assembly GCF_008629635.2. Classification (NCBI taxonomy): domain Eukaryota; kingdom Fungi; phylum Basidiomycota; class Tremellomycetes; order Tremellales; family Cryptococcaceae; genus Kwoniella; species Kwoniella shandongensis. The sequence continues at coordinate 629,026 of NC_089293.1, forward strand.
ATAGGTGCTTGCGACAACTAGAAACGTTCCCCACCAATCCGAGCTTGGTGATGCCACATCCACTATGTCAAACAGCTGCGAAGACATGGGTCATGAGTTGTGAGTTAGCTCAGCGTTTCGAAATGGAACGCGTCGCTTACAGTTTGTCCCGTCGCAGTATTCGATAGGATGTTCCAGCCAAAGTTGGTGTTCTCCAATCCCGGAACTGAGAAAGTGAGCTGAGACAGTGGACTTGCTGCCGTCACGTCCATGTGGGTAGCTGATGATTGATGCGCTCTCAGTACTGGCTATGGATCTCGATGAACTAAATGAATTTGGTGAATGCTCATCTGGTCGAACCATTGAAGCTATGCGATGGTAGATAGCTGTCCTGTTGTATTTGTATATAGACACTATCCAATTGTATGGGTTACATCCACTTCAACAACGGCACGCGCAGCCAACAGTGACATCAAGCTTGCAATCGCAGATAATCATACATGATGGTTCTCACTACCAGATACTGACTGCCGCGATACAATACACAAGTATAAAAGCGAATACAATAAGTGTCGTAACATACAAAGTGAACATCCCACTTTTGCTCTACTCAACCGCAACACCTGCACCACCAAACGGCCACCAAGTCCTCCTTTCTGCTCTGATAGCCATATCCGCCTGTAAGGGTACGCTAACCGGCTGAGGTTGGATCGATCCGTATCCTCTCAAGGAAGTATAGGGTGCTCTTCTAACTTCGACTCTATCCAATCTCCCATTCGGATCATAGATCTCATAATCGCTCGAACCACCTCCACCACCTCGACCCGACGACGATGATTCCGCTTGATCTTCCTCATAATCGTCTTCTTCATCCCCATCTGGGATGATCTCCAACGCTCTTCCTTTTCCTTTGACAAGTTTAGTCCGCATATCCAATCCATCTCCTGTGGAAGGAGCAGCGAGAACGACACCAGAATCGATAGCGTGATATCGTCGTGCTCTTCCATCTCCAACGGCTGGAACGTCGATCTCCCTCTCTTGTCGATCAGTCTCCGTGAAGACTTCCTCTGCATCGCCCAAATCACCGAGATCTTTTCGGAAAACTCGTTTTAGTCCAACGGGGATCAGGACGGCGACGACGACGGCACAGAGACCGAGGATGTTCCGGACGGAAAGGAGGTGGAAATCGGCCGCAGAGGTCATACTGTCGAGGGAAGATCCAATCGTGCAGTGGATCACAGAAACGGGTGCGATACCTACGACAGTTCAGAGTTAGCTTGCGCCGTCGTCGAGCATCGCAACCCAAGTACGTACCAATGAAACAGCTTGCCCAGAACAAGATGGGTCCAATACCCAGATGAGGCGAGACAAAGTTGGCAACCCAATGCGGTGGGAAAGGGGCGATCCTCAGGACGATGAGGAAAGCAAATACACCATCCCAAGTAACCTGCTTGCCCTTCTTGGGATCTCCCATAATCTTAGTACGCCACGTCTCGACTCGTGCACGGTAGAATGGGAGAGTAAGGAGCGGAGGAGCGAGGAGGGATGAAAGGGTATAGCAGAAGAGGGATCCGACAGACTCGCACTGTGTGGGTGGAATTAGTGGATGGCTCTCTTCCTTCAAGTTCAGCGTAAGACAGCGGACTCACCAAACATGACAGGAGCAGACCGTAGATAAGACCGTATGCGGCGCCAAATAAGATGGAGATGTACATGGAACCGGGGAGGGAGAAAGTTTGTACACTGCGACGATATCAGAATTGGTCAATAGCCATGATTGACAAGTCGCGACAACCACTCACAAGAGATAGGACACGACGCCGCAAGCGAGGAGGCGCAGAGGATACAAGTTCTTGTATTTTTGGAACAGAGAGCTGAAAGGGGAGGTTGTCAGCACCCTACGACGTTCGTGAACAAGTCTTTACAACTGCTCCGTACGGGTGATACGAGCGGATGTGGAGAAGAAGGGAAGAAAGAAGGATTTGACTTACTTTAACGCTTGTAGATCCGCGAATGATCTTGGCAACTTCAACACCCCTTTATCCTCCTTATCCAACTTTGGCATTCCAAACCAAAACGTCCCAACTACGATCGTCGTAAAGATCGCAAACAATATTCCCAATTTGACGGCCGTGACGAACAATGGTCCATTATACCATTTTGTCTTGGCAGAACCATCTTCGTTGACTGTCAAGAGCGGGGACGATTCTCCTTCTTCAGCCAAGGAAGCGGTTGATGAAGCTGAGTTTATCCGTTCGAGATGATTGTTACGCAGATGGTATGGTAATGATAAGATATGAGGTCCATCATATGGTTTCAAACCAGAACGTCCACCATCGTCCTCCTCTGATTCATCCTCGTCTTCGTCATTTTCGTTTGGGAGAGTTCGATGTATGGGTAGAGTTGAGGTGTTTTTAACCGGTGATGTCGTTGGTGTTATAGAGCCTGTACTACTTCCACTTCCATTATCTGATCCACCAATCGAAGTGAACGAGATGATGGTAGACGATTTACGTTGTCTGAATGACGGTGGTTGAGGTTGAGAAGCGGCTGGCGGTTGTGGTGGTTGAGGATATGCTTGGCGAGAAAGGGTGGAAGGGGTGTAAGTAGGTGGGGATGAAGGTGTAGGTGGTGTAGGAGGCGTGTTCATTCTGCCGATTATCCCTATTCCGATGGGTATTGAACAACAACGATGATAATGTTGTTGATGGCTCTATTTGATTAATTGATATTCCTAGAGGTGAAGGTGAGATGCGATGTGAGAGGCTGAAAGGAATGAGAATGTGATAGCCACAATCTGAACGGTGAGTCGGGGGTTGTAGCGAACGTCGTAGGTTGAACCGCGGATATAGAACGGCAATCCTTCACTGTGCGTCGACAGCAACTAATATGATTGTGCTCGATCGATGTTGTCGACTACGTTGGCATTGTCAAGGGAGATGATATTCGTTGTTGTTGAGACTATGAGTGAGGATTGGAATACGTCGGTTCAGACCTCTGAATAAGCTCTATCTACTTCGGTTGAGTGTTACGATCCCAAGTGGTTGACACCAAGTACGGTGACAACAACCCAATGACACATACACAACACGTAAAATCACCGCTTCTGGCAATTCTTCTATCCGCCGTAAGTCAATAGATAGCACAGCAGCTTGCACCTTCCCATCGTCTACACCTCGCAACAACAACAAACAACAACAATAACAACAAATACAACTCGACCATCTGATCATATCATATCGTTACATACACGTTGAAAGTTACGAAACATAAAACACGAACCCATGCTATGATCAAACTATATATTATATATCCTTTGCCGCTCAATATCGGTCTCCGTCTTTCCTATATCTTTACAGATGACTCCAGGTCACATCGTCCTTGCGATATCAAACCGCTCAAAGTACAGCCAACAAACCGACACCGCAGCCCATGACAATCGTACCAGCAACGCCTAGCCATCCCAATCGTGTCCCTCTCTCTGCTCCAGACTTCGCCGCCTGAAGAAAAGCACCGTATCAGCGTTGTTACATCAGGGAGATCAGGTACTCGCTCACCTCAGCTTTCTGGATCGAGCCCGTTGCGGATGCGGATGCGGAACCGCTGGCATCGGTTGAATTGGATAAAACGTTTGCTGCCCCCTTCTGGTTCTGCGACTGATGCGAATCGTGGTCGGAAGATGGAGCGGGGGCTTGATCATTACCGACAACGCCGACGCCGTACGCCCGAGTTGACGCTCCGTCGAGTGTCCAGACGAGACCGTTCATGATATGGTCCATGAAGATGTTGTCTTGCCAGGCTGTTGGACCGTTGATCAGCCTGTGCTTTTCACTAATTGCTCTTTCAGGATGGGCTCGATTGACTTACTCGCATTGGTGTGCCCGAGACCGGTGTAGAACGTTCGACCGCCTTTCGAACATCCTTCCTGGTATGGCTTGCTAGTCTTGGGCGGGTCCATGAACCAAGCTGCAGGATCAGTCAGCTCTGGCATGTCGTAGAACGCAAGAGGTATACTCACTCATTGGGGGGTTTTGACCAGCCGGGGTCTTGTACCCAGATCCGACACCGTCGTCTGAGGGGGGCGAGTCAGTGGGTATCATAATATCAACAGCATCTGTCACTCACTGTGGTAGCTCGATTCGTCAACACCCAAAATAATGGTAGCGCCGTTATCCTCCGGGTTCATTCCGAAATGGTAAATTTCCTCAGTCTGAAGGGGGATAGGGTATTCAGGTCAGCGCATACGTCCTTCTGATTGCGATTGCGAAGCCACTCACGTATCGCCACTTGTCGGGGACATTCTGGGTTGAAGGGTGTGAAATGTTCGTCTTGACAAAGGTCTGCGAGAACAAGTGATCAGTGGTGGTGACAGACTTGATTGGGGAAACTTACAGCATCCAGTGGCTGACTGGGGTGGTAGTCGAAACCAGCTAAACGAGGAATGCGTGTCAGCGAAATGATGGATCGGGACAGCGTTTCAGAAGTGGAAAAGACACGGCGAAAAAACTTGAGAGGACGGCGAAGTGGTAAGAGGACGGATGATGCCAGAAGAGACGGCTTGTGTGTGGTGAGGATTTAACAGATATACTCACCACCAAGTGTTTCGCCGTAGTACTCATCGCTGTAGAGACACGCAGCTGCAGCGTGAACACCCATATAATTACCACCTGACTGGATATATTTCTGGAAAGCCGCCTGGCCACCGGCGTCGAGGGCTATGAGAGATACATTAGTGAGCTCCTTTTCCGTTTCGATGCGGGACACACAAGGGGAAGAGTCGGTACTCACCATCACCGGTTGCAGAGACGAACATGAGAGCATCATAGTGCTTCAGATTGTCATCCTTGAAATCGCCCATATTCCTACGACCACTCACGTCAGCTACACCCTGCGCACGGACCTCTTCCGATAACTCACTCTGAGAAGGAGAAGTCGATCTTCCAGTCGTATCCATGGTCCTTCAATGCCTGAATAGCAGTAGGAATGGAATCATGTCGATAGTCCGCCGTATAGGTGTACACAAGCACTTTGGGGGTATTCTTCGACGCGGGTGGTTTTGGAGGGAAAGAGGAACTACTGCCGCCGCCGCCTCTTGGAGTGAGGGGTAGGACATGTGCGGAGGTCACGGAGAGAAGGATGGAGAGTGAGAGGAGGGCTAGCATACTGAATGTACTTGATAGGCACTCTTGAATGGGCTTCGACTGACTAAAGATAGGAAAGTATATGTGGCTGGCAGAAGAAGAAGAAGAAGGACAAAGAAGAGAAAGACGATTGGAGTTGAGATGCGCACGGACGGGATTCCAGTTTTGTAATGTTCTCGAGGTCAAGGGCGAGGCGAAAAAGACACGGGTTACAGTAAACTTTTTTCCCTCCGGCTCTGGTGCTGGTTATCTGATTAGACAAAGTCGGCCGAATATGGTTTCACTGATCGCTCAATATGGAAGGACACTCCTAGCAGTGGGGTCGACGAAAAAGGGATTTTAGACAGTGATGAATATGAGGAAAGCAGGGGTTCCGTTTCGTTTTGACCTAAATGTAGGTTATTTTATCCTGTTATCCTGTCCTCTGCAACATGCTTGCTTGCTGTATGTATGTATGCGCGACTGTCTTTAGGTGGTATACCAGCACCGCACTGCACTACTGCTGCTAATGTTTCCGCTCAATACCCTTGAGAGGCACAATGATAGCGAGTTTGTACGTACGCCACCGGGAAGCCTAAGCGGGAAAAGGAAAAGGAGGGTTAACTTTCCGCGGAACGAAGTTTGTGCAAGTCGGCAAAGCGGTCGTGCTTTGAAGGGATTCATGCTCGTGCTTGTACTGCAGGAGTACAGCTGATCTGAAGTCGTGCTTGTGATGTATGTATGTATGTATGTATGTATGTATGCCATACTTGTTCATAGTCCATTGCCGGGGGCGATGCTCTCCCTTGTCTTGCACATACATCCATTTTTCCATATCATATTACAACTCAGTCGTCCCGGCTACCAGGTGATGAGCAATCGGAACTGGGATTCTAACCAAAAGGGAAAAGGTACCGTTAATCTGATTATGAGTTTCTACCCTACCCTTCGCCTCTATCCCATCCGACGTGGGAAAGATAACCATGTTCGGATCTGTCGTGTATCGTAGGCCCTTAGCCGCAATAGGTCAGTCAGTCAGTCAGTCGGTCGGTGCCTGTTCCTCCTTGTAGATATAGTAGTATCCTCGCTACACTACACTACGTAGATACATACATACATACACCTTCGTTCCGTCCGTCCGTCCGTCCGTCCCGTGAATTGCGCATACAGAATTGCGAAGCTGCCGCTATCTTTATCAAACTATAACGCCCTACTTGGAAACATCTGCCTTTCGCTCGCTCGCTCGCTGAGTGGATAGATGAATAGACAGACAATCTGCTTCCTTGCACAGCTATGTTCTTGTCATTTGGACATATGATCAATCATCATGACCCGCTCCGCTATTCATTACATTTGCGTTCGTACTTGGGCTAGACTTAGACCTAGACTACTCGAAGCCACAGCGGAAACAAACTCTTCTCATTCCCTTGTCTTGTCATTGAGCGACGACGTGGTTCGTCCTAGACAACATGGGGTTGCCATGAGTCCGAAGAGGCGAGTAAGAACTGGAAGGGCGGGGGGTGAGGGAACGAGTTGAAGAGCTGGCCACCATCGCTCGGTCGGCCGGGTATCCTCTCCTTCCGAGACTTGAGGAGGACGGTGCTCGGTCGCTTGATTCTGCTCCTGAAGACAACCAGGCCGAAGACTTCACTAGCTTCCTCTTCTTTCGCTTTCGCTGCTGTAGAACATGCGTTACTTAGGGCTCGCTCCCAAATTTCGGTGTATGATCGAAATGTCAACGATCACCACAAGCGGTACAGTATGTATACCTCGTTTCGTATTCGGCCGGGGCCTTATTCGTTCGTCCCTATCCCCACATCCCACATTCCACATCAACCACATTCTCTACTCATGCCAAGAACTCGCATCCGAGTGGGCGGATCGAAATAGTCAATGCATAGCTTGGCGCATGCCCCCCCCCCTCCCTAGTTCCATGCATGTCACGATCGCGAAGGAATGACAGTAAGATCCTAGAGAGGAAAGAATCAGTCAGTCTCGGTCGAGACACAGTCGTTTGTTCGCTTAAAATGTCCCTGAGAGGTCCAATGAATGAATGAATGAATGAATGCCTTGGGTCTAATCTGATTAAAGTGAATTTGACAATAGCGTCTTCTGTACCGAGTTTGATCGAGCATGCTTGCGCTTGTGCTCCGTTAGACGGACGACTACCATGATGCTTTGATTCCGGTTTGTAGGGTAGGATATCCGCCTTCTTGATCCGAGATCGAACAACAATACTTCTTCCACCGTTACTCAATTCAGTTTCGACCACTCCGTCATTAATCGGAGGACGACTCTTGTAGATCTGGTGTGGACGTTATATGCGCACGATTCGAACAGCCTACACATCGCACCGCACCTCACACCCGCGGCCTTCGTAGCCCAATTGCCGCAGTTGCTCGGAAGAACCTCGATAGCGGTGTCGGTGTGAAAGGAAAACGGATATTGGCAACGACGCCGAGTGATCATGAATAGAGGGGATCTGATAGGAAGACTCCTCACATCAAAACGACTCCGACCATGATATGACGGTTTATTTCGTCTCATGTGGCAGACACCATCTCACTCTCTCGCAGGCAGCAGGCAGATATCCATGCAATAATCAACGAAACTGCTATTACCACCTCGTCCCAGCTGAATTACTCCTCCTCGGACAAACAAATATACATCCTGTAATCGCTTCCTCCACCCTGATTCAGGATGACTGAACATCTCTATCTCTTGGTATCGCAGATCGTACACTTCTCCTTCGCACTCTCCGGGTTCTTCAAACCACACAACCCACACGTCCATTCTCCAGCTTCCAATTTCTTCTGACCGAAGCCTGCAAACCCGCCAGTCGTAGGTGGCGTCGATACAGCTGTCGCAGTCGAGGCCGGCGTGAATCCGAACGAGGCAGAAGTTGATGTGGATTTCGGTTTTGGTTCTTGGCAGATTGTACATTTGTCAGTTACAGTCGCAGCATTCTTCAGGCCACAGAGACTGCAGCTCCATTCCGAAGCCGTAGACGCGCCGGCCGAAGGTGTAGGTGCAAATCCGAACATGGCCGTAGAGGGAGTGGGAGCAGGGGCAGATGCAGTCTTGGGTTTCGGCTCTTGACAGATTGTACATTTGTCGGTGACAGAAGCAGCGTTCTTGAGTCCACACAAGGAGCAGGACCATTCTGTGGCTGTTGAAATTCCAGCGGCCGGTGTGGAGGCGAATCCGAACATGCCTGGGGCAGGAGCGGAAGCGGATGCAGACTTGGGTTTCGGCTCCTGACAAATCGTACATTTGTCGGTGACAGTGGCAGCGTTCTTCAATCCACACAAAGTGCATGACCATTCCGTCGCTGCTGGAGCAATGGTCTTCTCTGATGATGAGCTGGACGTGGAACCGACGCTGTCGGTTGACGAGCTGAGTGTAAAGTCGAACTTCGGAGCTGTCCTCTTCAGCGCCTCAGTCTTGACGGCATCACTGATCGACTTAGTCGAGTCTAGCGGACGGGGCGGGAAGGTAAAGGTGAAGAACGGTAAAGCGGGTTTCGCGACTTTGAGAGCAGAATCTTTCGCAGAGAGATAGACCGCATTGAGATCAAGGCGCGGGGTGGGTGTTGAGGAAGCCTGTCGAGGCACTTCTTCTTTCTCTTGCTCAACAGCGGGAGCAGGGGTGAAGCTGAAGGTGGGCCGAGGTACATCTTCAGGAGCAGCTTTCGATGCGTCGATAATAGACTTTCGGAGTGGAGAGTCGTAGTCACCAATTGAGGGTGCAGGCTGAGATTTGGGTAATGGTTGAGATGAGAAAGTGACAGTGGGAGGTGTGAAAGCGCTGAAGGTCTCCGGGGCAGGAATTCGAGCCGCAGCCGAAGGTGTTGGCTCAGTGGACTCGACGGGCGCGGGGGATGTGGAAGCTTGAGCGCTGGAATCCTCCATCTTCTCATCATCATCGACGAGCTCATCTATGTCTCGTAGATCTCTGTCAGGTGTCTCTGTAGCCGAGGTAGGAGACGATGATCCAGCGGAAATCTTGTTGTCCCACTGAGAGAGGTGCATCAGCAGCGCACACTCATGTCCTACACGAGCAAGACTTACAGGTCGTACACCCTTGATCCTCTCGATTGTTGTCAGGGGTTTTGAGCCCTTCATAGCCTCCTTATAAGCCTCGAGCTTGGCCGCTGCACCTCTCGTGGGTGTCCTCTTCGCGGGAGATCCTTGACTTTTTAAAGACGCTTTCCTGGGAGTCGCGCCAGCGTAAGATGTGCTTGGAGTGGAAGAAGGTACAGGCGGAGCGGGAGAAGGGTTAAGCGATGTTCGATCATACGGGTTAAAGACCACAGGTTCAGCTTTGCGAGTGGGAACGATAGGTCCGATCTCCTCGTCAATGATATTCATGAGAATTTCAGCCGCGCGCTTCTTGCCGGCAGCTTCGACGGCCTTGCGTTTGGACGCAGCGGAATCACCAGGTGTGGATGTCGTTGATCCAGGTGAATCCACAGCGGCCTGGCTGAGTGGAGAAGGTCGAGCAGGAGTATGAGACGGTGCGGCGAGTCTGCTTTTACTTTTGATGGGAGCAGAGCTTGCAATGCTCAACGATGGCATGGAGACACTTGAAGTCAGACTACTGGACGGCACCGGTTCGCCTACGACTTCGTCCTCCACCCTCCTCTTCTTGCTGCCACTGATATCCTCGTCTGAGCTGGTAAAATCAAACAACGGTTTGATGGACGACTTTTTGACTTGAGGGTACATCCTCCTAGGCGACATGCCGGGTCCGAGATAGCGTTGTCGATAAGGACTAGCTTGTGAAACACCACCGGGCGTGCGGTCTACACCCACAGAGAAACCAGATCCGGGAGTGGTGAAGACAGCAGTTGTCGGTTTGGCAGGTGTTGAGGTGAGTGATGCCATAGATTGACTCGGGCGCAAATTAGAAGGGTAAGATGCAGCTGCCCATCCTCCATACTTGCCTTCTCTAGGGGGACTGCCCCTATGAGATTCGGCTTTCATGTTCTCCGTGAGAGTCTCGATTACCGTTATGTCCTCGGCAGTCATCTGCTGCCCTCTCTTCGCTTCTAGGAAAGCAGTGAGAGCGACGGAAGAAGCGGATGAAGAGATGGGTGTGGATGAGATCGATGGAGGGGCAAAGGAGGGTAGAGGCGATCGAGCAGGTAGCGTTCCGGCCCTTTCGGTAGCGAAAGGCGATTGTATCTGTTTGGTTGGCATGGATGGTCCCGCTCGAGAGGATCGCGAGAACGTGCTGTTTCCCTTTTCTACTCCTCGCCAAGTAGCACTTACGACTGAATGATCAGGATTGCTAGCAACTGTCAAATCGAAATGACCAGGAGCGGTGGGTGTGATCGATCCAATTGATGGAGGTGCTGGTGCCTATTGAGAAGATTCGTTACTACCATATACGGTAGGACAGAGCGACCCTTGAACTCACCTCAAGCTGTAGTCGAGCTAATTCTCTCCTTCCACCCGGCTTCTCTCCTCTAGCTCTCCAATCAGCAGCCCTATCCTCAAATTGCTGTCCTTGTCTCCCACCGGCTGCGGCAAGGGAGAAGACGTCCTGTCCGCCCATATTGTTGGGACCGGACCCTGTCCAATTATCTTCTGAGCCTGACTCGGATTTACGATCAATATCAATGGCATCGTCCTCTACGTCGTTGGTGGTGCTCGGGAGGATAGCCGATGAAGACGCTGAGCCTCGACTGAAGGGTGATGATACGTAGTTGACAATCGATTTGAGCGTAGCAAAAGGCTAAACATGTGATGAAGTGTTAGCACATGGATGGAAGCACAACATGAAATATGTTGAAGACTCACGCTGGCAGAAACGGACTTCCTGAGCTTGGACGGCTCAGGTCGAGAGTAAGGTGTCCGAGATAGACGCTCTACCCTCAAGTCTCGCTGCGAAGACGAACGCTCCATCTCGTCGTTTGGTTATTAATTGCCACGGTTGCGCAGGGTGTTGATTTAGATTTTGACTGTTAATAGTTTGCTCAGGTCGCTCCGAAGCACTCTGCCTGACAAAGAAGCAATAGAAAGGAGTTACGTGGGATTTATCGATCCAGCGCGGGGCGGCTGCTCGGCGAATGTTGCACGATGTGTGTTGCCTGTGTGGTGTATATGTGTACTAGGGAAGGGAAGATGGGATGCAGCGAGTTGTAATGTGTGGTGATTTTGTCCGTCGTCAACTTCGAATCCAGCAGCACTCACAGACTGGGAAGGTTAGAAGCGGAAGTAAATTAAGTGATCCCCTCTTTAAACCACCATGATCCTCCACCGTGATCGAGACGCGTCGAGGTGACGAAAGATGATCACGATGACCGGTTTAAAACATTACAACTAGGCATTTCACCTATTCTTTGCTTACATTCCAACATTTCAAACAAGATGAGCGGTAGGTCTAACCATCCCTTGAGTACATATAGACCTGGCTGATATGCCTCGCCTAGACATCGACTCACCGATTAAAGCTCATGCGTCGCGGAAGAAGAGGCTGGTAATCGAATCTGATGATGAAGATGATAATGGGCAAAGTTCCGCTGGTCCATCGTCGGTGACGAAGTCTGAGGACAAGCCGAAACAGGCGACCTTATCGCCAAAGAGAGGTAGGTTACTTGACCTTCACTTGTCTCGGATCGTATTGACCGAGCTAACCGTATCTTGTGCAGAGTCTTCTCCACCTCACAAGAAGGCCAAACAATCTCCCACCAAAGTCGCTTCGATCTTCTCTCAACCGTCCAAGAAAGTTGACAAGCCCAAAGAATCTGCACTCTCATCTTCGAACTCGAAATCAAATGGCAAAGAGAAAGAAAAGCCGAAGAGTGCGAGCATCAGCAATGGCAAAGAAACGAAACCCATCGCGTCGATCTTCTCCAAACCCGCCGCTGCTTCAAGCTCAAAGGTCAAACACGAGGAAGATGTCGATATGGATGAGGACAGGACTTCGCCTATTGATAAGGATGAAGAAGGAGAGGATGAATTGGATGACGATGTGGAGAGCGAACAGGAGGAGGAAGCTGCAGTGAAGTTGTTCGTTCAGTCCACCATCTCGAATGTGCCTTCGAGTGGTAGCTGACGTTGCCCAGGGCATCGATCTTCACCAAGAATCACAAATCGGTTGCTGTAGCCGACAAGGGCTGGAAGGATGGTGAAGCGTGAGTGTGTTCTGCTCCATACACTGCCAATTGCTGTATCACTGATTCAGACCGTTGACAGTGTTCCGTACGCCGCTCTGGTTTCGACATTCGAGAAGATCGAGGCTACCACTAAACGACTAGAAATTCTTGAAATATTAACGCAATTCTTACTTGTTGTTGCAAAGCGAGATACAGCCACAAAGGCTAAGGACTCTAACCTTCTTAAAGTGGTGTACTTGTGTATCAACAGGGTGAGTAGCTTCACCCTTCCTGGGAGTAAGTTGGCTGACCTGGCGGTGTCCGTTGCATAGTTATGTCCCGACTACATGGGCATCGAGTTGGGCATCGGCGAGTCATTATTGGTCAAAGCAATCGCGGAGAGTACGGGACGAGCAACGACGAAGATCAAAGAAGATCTCAGGAAGGAAGGTGATCTTGGCAAAGTCGCGATGGTGAGTAAAGGCTCACTGGTAGACAAGATACCTGACTGACATGCGAATGCGTGCAGAACTCTCGAAATACACAACCTACCATGTTCAAGCCCAAGGCTCTGACTGTCCCATATGTGTTTCAAAATTTGACTGAAATAGCGAATGCCACTGGAAATGCTGTGAGCTATCAGGTTGCCGGTGTACGTTCCCCAAAGCTCACAATCTGTTCACAATGTAGTCTCAAACGAAGAAAGTTGGTATCATAAAGAAACTCCTCGCTGCATGTCAAGGGAATGAAGCGAAATTCATTGTTCGATCTCTCGAGGGAAAACTGCGAATAGGTCTCGCAGACAAGACATTAGTGGTGGCGTTGGCACATGCTATCGTGCTGAAGACAATGGGTAGGTGCCATGCCTCAGCTATCTGAAACAGAGCTGACACCCAGAACAGGCGAGAAGAAGATACCACATGACAAGCTAGCGGCGAAGTTGGAGGAAGGTGCGGAGATCGTAAAAGCGGTGTACAGGTGAGTTTTACCCCAGAACAGAGCCTAATTTGTTGCTGAACTTGATTCGATAGTGAACTGCCAAATTACGACCTGGTCATCCCGGCTTTGATGAAGACCGGCGTTGAGAATCTGAGAGAGATATGTAAACTTACACCAGGTGAATATCCTCCCTCACTTGCGCGCACAAGAATGCTGACAGGCCTCTGTGTAGGTGTACCCTTGAAACCGATGCTGGCGAAGCCTACCAAAGCGATCACCGAAGTGCTTGATCGATTCGAAGGCAAAGAATTCACGTGTGAATACAAATACGATGGGGAACGAGCTCAGGTCCACTTGCTTGAAGATGGGACGATTGCAGTGTTCAGTCGAAACTCTGAGAATATGAGTGCGAAGTACCCTGATCTGGTTCAGCAAGTTCCTAGGGTGAGTGTTTAGTTTCACATCTGATAATTATAAGCTGCATGCTGAGAAACTACTTTATATAGGCTATCAAACCTTCAGTCAAGTCGTTCGTTATCGATGCTGAGGCTGTCGCATTTGACCTGGAGACGAAGAAGATCTTGCCTTTCCAAGATCTCAGTAGAAGAAAGAGGAAAGATGTCAGAGCGGAGGACATCACAGTGCGAGTGCATCTGTTCGCCTTCGATCTGTTGTACTTGAACGGCGAGGTGAGTTGTGACAGCTGAACATCGACGCCTTCCAAAGTTGTATCTCAGAATGTCAGCCGATCTCATTCACGCCGCAGAGCTTGTTAACGAAAGAGCTCAAAGAGCGACGGCAGTTGCTGGTGGAGCACTTCCAACCTGTCGAGTCAGAATTCGCATTCGCCAAGTCATCAGATGGTACCACGACCGATGAGATCCAAGCGTTCTTGGAAGAAAGTGTCAAAGATGGCTGTGAGGGTCTGATGGTCAAGATGTTGACGACACCGGCTTCGACATACGAGCCCAGTCGAAGAAGTATCAATTGGCTCAAGGTGAGTTGCTCTTCGCCCTCTCGCCACATTGCGATGATTGACCCATTTCTTTTTGCTGTACATAGTTGAAGAAGGACTACTTGTCTGGAGTGGGCGATTCTCTCGATCTTGTCGTTGTCGGTGCATATCACGGTAAAGGGAAACGAACGAGCGTATACGGCGCATTCCTCTTAGCATGCTACGACCCCGATTCCGAAAATTACCAAACGATATGTAAGATTGGTACCGGTTTCTCGGAGGAGGTCTTGACTCAATTCTACGAGCTTTTGAAACCGTTGGAGATCGAAGTAGCAAGAGGCGATATAGAGACGGGTAATGCGAAACCGGATGTGTGGTTTGAGCCGAAGATAGTTTGGGAGGTCTTGACAGCGGACCTGAGTTTGAGTCCGGTCTATGCGGCAGCCCATGGTCTGGTGAGTATCTTCTTCACTCTGCTTATTTTGCACATCAGCTTTTTCGCCCAACTCGTAAAAGTGATACTAATTCTGCATAAAACGTGAACAGGTCGACTCAAAGGGCATTTCATTACGATTCCCTCGATTCTTAAGACTTAGGGACGACAAGTCGGCGGACGAAGCAACTACTGCTGAACAGGTAAGTCAGCTAGCATAACCACACGTTTATCGACGATGGTAGTATGTAAGCTAACGACTTGTTGATATATAGGTTAGCGAGTTCTATCAGAGACAAGTAACAGCGGGAGGAGGGAAGAAGGCAGCGGGAGGAGAGGCGGACGATTTCTGGTAGTTGTGCGATCATGCCTCATTTCTCATAATTGCCTTTTCCCTCCTTGACGATGTCCGCCATTCACCATGAGGCCGTCGCCTTTACACATGTCAGGCTATGGGCGTCTTTTCCGATAGCTTCACTGGACTTCTTGGAAACTGCCCTGCATTCTTGTTACATACGATGACTGCCATACATCACAGCCAATGCCCAAAATGATATCCATGCATTATGTACGTGTATGATACAATATGATAATCGTGACGATACCCCCAGCGTGTATGTGCGTGATATTACAGTCTTCTTCAGACGGGTTCAATCCATTCCAATCCGCCATTTCGTCCCATGACAACTGATTGCCCTCTCCTCCCAGTTCTGTGTGTTGATGTGCAGCTGTGAACTCCCTTAAACTCGCTCCTCGCCACTGATCGAATCATCCCGACTATCCCCAGGTCTTCTCGCCTCGTACTCTCTCTGACCCCTATGTCCCCTCGGACCCGCATCCAACGCATCGGGTCCTCTTCCTCCCAATCCATTAATGACCACATGCGAACCCATATTCTGTCCAGAATCAGAATTACTATTCGAAATCGAATTTGCGTTTGACTTGCTGGAACGACTTGTGATTCTCCTTCTGAGTTTATCCAGCTGTACGCTAACGAGATTGGTGGATTTGCGTGCTGATCGACGAGAAGATGCTCTCGTGATCTTCTCACGTTCGGGTGAAGCCTCGTCGTCGTCATCATCTGAATCGCGATTGACCCGTCTGTATGGAAGTGGGATCTCCCGGGTGACCTGAGGAAGAAATGAGAAGTCAGCTGTGCCACGAGCAAGATCATTCACGAAACCGAAATTGTCGAGTACGACGTAGAGAAAGCGTTCGAGAACACTCACTCGATAAGCATCCGCATTACCAAGATGTTCAGTCTCCACTCGGACTAGAATATCACGGACATCTCTGTTATTAGCACGACGTGATTCATTTTCGAAGAGGGCAAAGATACGCACAAAAGTTCCACTGCCATCGTCTCAACATCTCCGCAAATGCAAAGAAGAAACTTCTCGTTCTCACATGAGATTGCGAATTGGGGATGTACCTATAAGCAGAGTCACAGCCAGTTAGCTTCCGACGTACGGACGATATAATTGCTTCCAGACATACCAAATGAAGATGAAACGGAGGAAGAGGTTGGACACCATCGCAAAGTAGTAGACCTATTTTTGATACCAAGAACTAGTCAGAACATCGTCATCGCGATGACAATTGACTGAGCAGCTCACAAAACGTCTGCTGTATCCCAAGTCTTTACGCAACAATCCCGATTTCGGTCGGAAAAGACTCCAGTCGATCGCCAGATCCCAGGCACAGGTGTAAGCTGCACTGGCAGTGGCGATGATGACCCATACGATGAACGAGGCATCGTTGCTCTTGCTCCCACGAGAACGCCAGTAGACAAAGAGACATTGCTGGGTAATGACACTGAGATACTTGCCAGCCTGTTATGTAGATGATCAATTGTAGTGAATCAGCACCTCAATAACGCAACAAACACGATGGGAGCTCGGCTCACGTTGATCAAGTGGATGATAAGTTTCGAGTCGTAGTAACGTTTCAAACATTGGATGAAACGGGATAACGCCGGTAGACAAAGTAGCAACGCTGATGGCCAGTTCTTGCCGGATCGACACACATCGAAAACGTTCGCTGGCCAGTGTTTACCATCTGGGAGGAGTCACAATTAGCCAGCTGGCTGACACGCGGATATTGGCCTACTCACAGGCACAAGAGAAGAAGTAGATGTTTTGGAGAGAATAGATCAAACTGTTCAATTCATCGGCGAGAAAGAAAGCAATGAACTAGATTCCGACTGTCAGAAAGCAACACCCGAGCAGGATTCATACGAGGACTCACCTCGACTCGACTGTACCCAGGCGTGCATACCCTGAACAATACCCTCAGAAGCCAGTACCGAGATTGTCGTCGCAGAACTGGCAAGGGATTCAGGAAGAAGACAGCTACGAAAACGAGCCAAACAGCGGGCCATCTAGACAAATCAATCAGCTCGGATCTCAACCAGATGATTTGAAAAACAGATTACTGACGTCGTCGGATCGACATTCTCACTGCCAATCCTAGCGAAAGAAAAGTAAAAGCAATAACTCAGAGTAAGGAAGAGGAATGCGGGGATCTACGGCACAATCGTCAGCTGGAGCTAGCGACCTTGGTATCCCGACGAGGTGACTCACTTCGAAGAATGAACGATAATCAAGTGTAGGTCGCGTGAGTTCCATCACAAACTGATTCCATTTGTTAGCTCACAAATCCCGGTTCTACTTGATTGACCAAACCCACCTCATAGTTGATTCTGGCCGCAACATATGCAGCAAGGTTGAGTTCGAACAGCATTGCAAATATGACCGGAAGGAATAGACCCCCGTAAACCTGCAACAATCCGCCCCAGGCAGGAATGGCGGCGCGGGTTTCGGCTCGGCTCGCTGCAGATGCTTATGTCAGCGAGTGGATCAAGTAAGATGGACACAAAACACCAGCTTACATTCGGCTAAAGCAGCGATTGCAGCTGGAAGAGCTATACCCAACATGATACCTGAGCGGAAAACGCTTTCATAGTGCTATGGCAAAGTTGGGGTAAACGGGGTGCTGCAGTACGGTTTAAAATTCACATACCGTTTTCTCGTGTGTCTGTCTCCTCAGCTTGTCTCGAGCCTTTTTTGAATCTCCGTGTTCTGCAGGAATTGGATCAGCATGCCGCACGAATTTCGAGCGATAAGACTCACCGAAGTGCAGAGTGTACAGTTCCTCGACCTGCTTGATCAAGCCATCGATGGATTCGCTTCGCGAAAACGTGCACTTCGAAATCCTCTCGTCTGTGTACAGCTCCATGCAATGTATCTGGGGGAAATCAGCGCTCAATGCGACCGAGTCAAAAGGAGCCAGAATTCAAGTGATCTCACCTTGGTAGTCTTTTCGAACTTCTTGAGCGCCTTTCTGAAGCCAGTGAGGTTCATGATCTGCGCAAGCTGATCAGCTGCTATTACGGGTCACAAAGGTCTTATTGCTCACTCGGTAGTTCTTTATCAACTCGAGGGATCGGTAAAACTCCATCACGGCCGTTTTCAACTCCTTTTTGTACTTCTGATACCTTTCCGGACTATAAGTTTGATGATCCTTGTCCGCAGCCATTGCTTCTCTCAAGCTCAGACGTTCATGCTCATTCATCACTGGTGACTGAGATCTTGAGATAGATCGTTGCCCTGTCGCACTCCCATTCGCTTGAGGTGGTTTCAGACCGCCTCCCCTATCTTTCGCACTTGAATCCTCATCGGCTGATAGACCCAACTTGTTCTTAAGCTTGGCAAGGGTAGGAGCAACAGCTTGGGTTCCGTTTGGTAAGATCCTTCCAACCTTGGCTTCCCATTCTGGTATCCCCTCTGGATAGAGCTCGTGGTATATTCGGCGATGTTCTGCCAGCTCCCGCAGTTGTTCTCGCAAATCATGGGCCCTCCTCTGCGCTTCCTGCTCTCGAGCAATGTAGAACTTTTCGACTTTATCCAGCTCTCGTTCCAGCAGATCGAAAAAGGCTTGCTCATCAGGTTGACACCGATCGTAGAGGTCTTCGTACGTGTCGGCGACGTGTTGGGATCTGCCCGGCGATCGAACAGGGAGGATGGGAGAAGGGAGTGTCATTGAGCCTGTTGAGAAACCACATTGATCAGTATATGAACACCGCCTCTTAGGGTCAATACACTTACGAAGGCTTCTGGAAGGAGCGGCTGATTTGGGACTTTGTGGGGTCTTGTTTGTTTGCGGTGTTTGAGCTGTCTTGGGCGTCCCTGACAACCAAGGACTGCCGCTCAATCTTGGACTGAGGATTCCTCTGGGAGGTCTACTGACTGACGATGACCGCCCGGGTTTTGATGGCGATGGTCGATTGAGTGGCTGTCCTGAACCACTAGCGAGGAGACCATCTTCGCTTGATTGTTTCGATCCCTCTCCCTCCGCCTCATCTGTACTTGACTGCCCTGGTGGTACAGCCTCGACTTTCGGGCTAAATGCGACACCCTTCCGCGAAGTTTGAGCTAAGGATTTCGTCCGGGATAGGGAAGTGCCCAAGCCGGGAAAGGAGGAGGGTTCTTGAGTGAATTCTTCATCTGTCACGCGAGGTAAGCCGATATCAAGTGGAGGTGGGATATTGGTGGAAGATTGAGGGGGTCGTGGACTGTGACCTGTCGATCCGTAGTGTGGACTCCTGCCTTCTGCTGCTCGAGGCTAGCCGAGCCAAAATGTCATTTAGCTTTCATACTTGATCACGACCGAGTCATAGTGACCACGAGCAAATCGTGACGTGATTGCTCACCGAAAATCCTCCCAATTTAGGCGTAGCACCATCCGTCATGGATCTGCTCTTGGGTGATTTCCTTGGCGGTGCTGAAGGACCATAATCGTCATCCGCGCCGGAACTGCTCTGATTCCCGTCCGCATCTTCGCCCTCTCTCGTATCATCCTTTACCTGACCCAACCGCTTGCCTACAGCTTTGATAGCCTTCTTGCAAGCTCGGTAGTCGATGTATGCACGTTTCCACTCGGGAGTGAGATTCTCCACGAGATATCTGAGGAAAGTTTGTTGGCGAACGTGTTTGTTTTTCTTCTGGACAGTCAGAAAAAGGAGACTCACTGTCCGAACTTCATGTTTGCTTATTACACTTGGGTGGCCATGGTAAGAGTGACTAACAGTACAGTGATACAGTGATATATATATACAGCTGGAAGAGAAGCGACAGACAATGCACAAAGGAGAGTGAGTGATGCCGGTAGATGATGCTGTTGATCATGACACTCACTCTTGGCTGCATTATGATAATTCATTTCGGAATCTTGCCACCACGTGCCTGAACAGATCCATGCACCCACAAAGGGACTCACCCTTTCCATTCGGTGCTCCTCACTCGCTGCTCACTTTTTTCCAATTTATCTTTGGAATGGTATCCGAGTCGATCTCTTATCTCCTTTTTCCAATCCCATCTACCCTTCTTCTTTATACATATATATATACCCATTCCTATCCGCTTCTTGGCTTCGGCCATCCCCATTCTCTTCTCTTCTTCTCTCCCATAGGCGATCTTGTTACGGCCAATCTTCGTACCGCCCATCACGATGTCATTGGGATCAAAACCATCGCCTCGGGCTTCCCCGCCACTACTGGAAGATACGATCGACGCTGAACCATCCTATCCACTCAAAGCTCGATCATCAAAGGACATTTCTCCAGTTCTTCCCCACTCTAGATACACGTACGATGCCGAGTCAGGAAACGGTGTCGCTCCTGGGAAAGGCAAGGGAGGAGTTATGGGGATGTATAGAAAAGGCATGGATATATTGGTAGAACATGGTGTGGAAGAAAGAGGAATCGATCCAAGACCAGAAGATGTGAGTGGGCTTTTGAGACGATCCATTCTTCATGGTGGCTGACATCGCCCGATGTTGCAGGAACGAGACGA
This sequence comes from Kwoniella shandongensis, assembly GCF_008629635.2. NCBI lineage: Eukaryota > Fungi > Basidiomycota > Tremellomycetes > Tremellales > Cryptococcaceae > Kwoniella > Kwoniella shandongensis. The sequence goes on from NC_089293.1 coordinate 649,406, forward strand.
ATTGACGACCTGGTCATATCTCCCCCAATTCACACTTTGGGCTGCTTTCAATACCAATATCTTATCGGTACGTGCGGGATTTTTTCTTGTTTCACGTTACTGATTGACTTCCTTACCCAGTTCTCAGAAGGTGTCATCGGTCCAGGATTATTTGGTCTTGATTGGAAAACCTCTGCGATCTGCATCGTCCTCATCACCGGGGCTGCATGTCTACCTATCGCATACTGTGCGACAAATGGGCCTAAAACTGGGATGAGGCAAATGGTGCAAGCAAGATATGGCATGGGGTACGTTCTGTTTTCAGAGCAATTAGAAATTGGGCTTTGCTGATCGAGCCAACATAGATACGGACTGGCCCTTATCTTTGGTCTGCTCAACTGCGCGACAATGATCGGTTTCATGTCTCTCACTGTCATTCTCGGTGGACAATGTCTGGCTCTTGCTTCGAACTCGACAATGAGCTACGACGTGGGTATCGTCATCGCTGCGATTATCGCCCTCATTGTGAGCCATTTTGTGTTCTTACTATCCGCATCGTGTGTGAGGCTGACCGCGGTCGCAGTTGTCATTTGTTGGCCTGAAAGCACTTCACATCGTTTCGCTTACATCCTTCCCTATCATGATCATCCTCTTCGTCGTCCTTGCTGGTGTCACCGGGGACAAGCTCCACCTTGCTGTCGCTGAAGCTGCAAAAGCTGCGACGGATGTCACGACTAGCGGAGTATTGGGGTACACAGCAAGTCTGATCGGTTTCAGTATCAGTTATACCAGTTTGGCGAGCGACTTCGTAAGTCAGCTACTATGCGCCTCGTCATGGTTGACTACTATCTGACCGCTCTGCTATGCAGACAACAAGTCTTCCCGCCCATACACCCCGACTCAAGCTCTTCTTCGTTGTATACGCTGGTCTTTGTGTCCCCATCGTTCTCATCCAGCTGTTCGGTGCGGCATGTCAACTCGCTGCGTTTTCGATCCCTGAATGGGAAGCAGCTTCCGCTGTCGGTGTTCCTAACCTCATCTTCGCTATGACCGGCGCCGGTAGTGGTGCGGCTCGATTCGTCATGATCCTGTTTTGTCTCAGTGTGGTGGCGAACACTGCCCCGACTATCTACAGTGCTGGACTGAGTGGACAAGTCGCCATCCCTTGGCTAGTGAGAGGTGAGCTGCCGCAGACTTTCAATATCTTTGTCAAATCACAGCTTGCTGACCTCCTTTTAGTCCCGCGATACTTCCTCGCATTGATCGTTTCAGCGATCTATCTACCCATCGCCATTGTCGGAGCTAGCAAATTCTACGTGGCTCTTGAGAACTTCTCCTCCGTGTTATCATACTGGACAGCACTGTACATCCCTCCTACATTGATAGAACCGCTGTTCTTCCGATCGCCAGTCAGCCGGGAGACTTATCCCGTGGCTATCTGGAACAGACCAAGCAAATTGCCTATCGGTCTTGCAGCCATCTTTGCAGCTGTTTGTGTGAGTCGGAACCAATCCGTTGTAGTAGGTGAGGACCCTGCTGACCATGTTCCTCGGATAGGGTATACCTGTCGTGACCGCAGGTATGGCTCAGACTTGGTGGACTGGATGGATTGCCAGGAAGATTGAGGGAACGTGAGTGGTTGCGTCATGCGTTGTGCTTCGTTTCGCTTCTGGATTTCTCATCTGACTCGTTCTGTCTTACCTACAGCGGAGATATCGCGTTCGAGATGGGTTTCGTGGTCGTCGCCTTAGTATATATCCCAGCACGATATCTCGAAAGGAAATATACCGGACGATAGTGATACGGTAAAATAGAGCTGTTGGTAGCGGAAAGTTCAACATTATCATGATCGAACGAGGATCGTATCATAGTAAAGCATTCATTTGTAATAACATCAACTGTCATATGGGTCGTGAATGCATGCATATATAGATGTAGACTATCGATCACAATCTGATTCACGTATGGTGGCGGATGGGATTATCACTCGCGGTACTAGTAGCGATTGTTTGCCACCCAAGATGTCGAAGTCGACGTGAAATCATTACATCGCAACCTTGCTTGCTTGCATTATTTCATTCTCTTTTATCCCTTATACAGTACTTCTGAAGTAAGCCGACCAAGAAAAGATTTCCAGACTGCTATCACTTTCTCGTATTCCTCACTTGTGCATCAGCTGGTCGCTGGGGAAGTCGATCGTCTCCCCTGTGCGCTGTACTTCTGCAAACGCAGGATGACCGAACCTCGCACTTACAGAGCAGGTCTCGGTCTTCCTCCTGCCATCCGAATCACTTCCCACGCAGCACCTCCACGCTCAGCCCACAATCTCGTCGATCTAGTCGATCATCCCCTCGCTTTGGCGTCCGCAGATGATTCGACTCATCCAGGTATCAATACCCTTCCTCGGGAAATCGTGTGGAAAGAATGGAATATAAATCCTACATTACATGGTCCCGAACGAATCAAGCATCCACCGAACTTTGTTGCCTCCAAATTGAAGTATGATGAGCTAGGTCGGTCGATCGGGGATGGTGTAGAGGTGGAAGTGGACATGGGGGGAAAGAAAGGAGGAGAGGACGGAGAGGAGAAAGAATGTGGGGAGAGGGTTAGGGAGTGGTATTTGTCCCTTGGGGCGGGGTCTGGGGGTCCTTCTGCGAGTGGGAGCGGGACGCAGACCCCTTTTGATTCTGGCATGGAGCGACCGCCAATCGAACCACAACCGAAAGACGCAAGGCCATCGAGAGGTGGTGATAAATCGCAACAACACACTACAACGATAACTACAACGCAATCCCTTCCGGACGAGAGTGACGACGATGCCTGGGACATACAAGCTGGCCCGTCACGCTTGAGAGACCAAATACTCGAGGTGAAGGACGAGGACGAGGTCAAACCAAACTTGGACAATGTCGGACGGAATACGACCAACACGACTATTAACAATGACAAGCAGTCCAACCCTTCCACAAGTACGACCCTCTCGTCCGCTGCAATGCCCAAACCTCTTCGGGTCCATCGACGAGATTGGTTCATCCGTCGTGCCCTCCTTTCCTCCTCCAACTCCTCCTCCTCCTCCTCGAGCTCCGCTACACCCATGGCTGCTCGCCCAACGTCGATCGGGTCCATGCTCAATATCACACCTTCCATCTCACGTCCTCCTCCACCTGTCCAATACGTCCTCGGACCTGACAACAAGGGATATGAGCTCTTACGCGACAAGTTGGGATGGCGAGGTGGAGGTCTAGGTAGACCAGAAGGGTGGGACGGGGATTCACCGGCTCCCACAATTCCAAATACCAGGATGAATAGCGAAGATGGAAGCACAAGACGAAGAATCGGGAAGGATGGGGGTGAAGAGGTCATCATGGAGATCGATCCGAACGGTCATCCGGTCGTAGATCTCACCTTATCGTCTGACGAGTCTGAGTCTGAGTCTGAACTCGAGCTCGACTCGACCTCTCAAATGACGACGTCGGGACCCGGCCGTACAGCTCCAATAGCAACAGCTCTCAAACTTGACAGATTAGGACTAGGTCATCAACTCTCCAAGTCCAATCCCGACCCTAAAAGCAAGACCAATCAACCAGATACACGGAAGAAAATCACTCATACAGACAAAGAAATCAAACAAGCTCAAAGGAGAGCAAAGTATGGTCTACCCAATCATACAGGTGTGGTGGAGTTGGGTAAAAAGGGGAAGATCAAGTGGAAAGAGAAGGATAGGAAGGAGAGGGACGAGAGGCGAAGGTTGGCAGCTGCTCTGAATGCGTAGTGCGTACTAGGGTGAGGGATGTGGAAGGAGCTCGATCAGTAGTAAAGCGAGATAGAAGGGGATCGGACCAGAACCCTCAACCAGATATAGTAACAGGGGTTAAGAACCGACATAGAACTTGAAAAGCTGAGATCAGCCAGAGTGTATAGAGAAACACGTCAACTGTTGTAGCAAAGACTTGACCGTTGTAGCCTTCATCATCATGTATGTTTGCATTTGATTGCGTTGTTCTTGCTATGACTAAGATCCTTGTGCTTGTGTATTGAGCTTCCTATTCTTACAATAGTACCTATACTATACTGTACAACATAACATAACCTATTTTCCCCTGGCAGTACGCCCAACCGCTCACTTCCTACCGGCTGCTCCTCCCCCTGTCAAAGCTTTGACAGCCCCCTCACTCTTCCTCCTGCCATAATCGTATCCTGTTCCACCCGCACCACCAATACCAAGACCGAAAAGTCCACCTCCACCTCGACTTTCGCTCGATTCTTCACTACCTCTCCAATTCGAATCATCGCTACTCAACCTACTTTTATCATCCGAAGCAGAAGCAGGGACCAACTCTGGTGATCTCCTATTCCCATCGATCGAAATTGGTCCAGATATACCAAGACCGATCGAAGCTGATCCTGAACGAGGTAAAGAAGGTCTGGATTTAGTCGGGGTACTGTACTTGTTCGACGACGAAGGTGAAGGTGAATGTCGAGACGCTGAGGTAGTTGGCGAGCGTGTGGATGTTGATGTTGATTGGGGTGAGGAGGACGATTGTCTTGGTTGACCAGGAACCGCTAATGTACTTCCACTTCCGGTCCCAGTCCCGGTAGCGCCGCCACTTGATTGAGCGGCAAATGCCAATCCTAGACTATCCACACGAGCAGCTAACCATCTCGCAAACGTCGCTGACATGCAGAACGACGCGTAAAAATCGCTCTCCACTCGCGATTTCGTAGACAGACCCTTGGTCTTAAACGCGAGTGGGTTCGGACCGTGGTTTCGCAAATGTGTGAGGAACGCAGGTAGGGAGAAAGGTCGGATAGACGTCGTGCCGAGGTGGGAGTTGCTAGCGGAAGAGTAGGTGGACAGAGGAGACGCCGGGATTGGTGAAGGTGTGGGTGTGGATAGGGTCGGCACGAGGGTTTGGAAGTATCGATTGAGAGGGACGAGAAATCGTTCGGTCAATTGTTGGAAATGAGTTCGTAAAGCCTCGTTTCCTTCAGGATCATCCAGCTTGCCCTCCGTCACTAAAAGCTCGAGCTTCTTCAACAAAGCTCTGTCCTTCGATACACTTCGATGTCTACGACTGACAAATCCCTCCGGCTGATCTCTCAACATCGGTGAAGGCGCGGGCGCAGGACTGACACCGTTCGACACCATCCTCCGAGGTCTTTGCGCAGGAATCGAAATGACGTTTGGCCAATGTGATGCGGCATTTCGGAAGAATGGGTTCGTCACGCCGACCACCACACCAGGTTGAGGCTTGTTGGCGTTGACAAGGAGAGAGAAATCGTGGTCGTGGATATGCAGATAAGGTCGGAAGTCACCTGCCGGAGGGATCTGCAATAGTGCACGATTTTGTCAGCGAGACTGTGTCAACTCAGTGAGTGCTTTACTCACTGGCTGGAGAAGATCTCTTAACCACCAGACAATCTCGGAGCAAGTCTTTGGATCAGGTGCGATGACAAGCACAGGTTCGGCGAGGATAAGACACTCCCACAAAGACCACAAGGCGGGAAGGAAGTTGGCAAAAGCTCGCAGTGGTGTGGAAGTAGGCATTGACGCGAGGATCTGCGCACCGAGACATAATTATCAGCTCTAAGCCACACCCAACTGTTCAAGTGTGATCACTTGCCGGCCGCGACAAAGTTGGCGAGGTAATGCCAAATGCTTTACCGATCTGGGGCGATTCGGTAGTATCTGGCAGCTTGACGGTAATGATCTCAGACATCAGTGGGAGTTCCAGGATGGAGTCGGGAGTAGGGTCGGGCCTGCACATCGGGTAGACAGCGATAAGTGTACCATCCTAAGTCAGTGTCGCGAACTATTGTACTCACCACGAAGCTATAGAGTGACAAGCTGCTTCTAACGCCGAATAGCCATGCTCGAAGAACACCGGTGCGACCTTTTGTAGTACAGTCGAGAAGAGAGCTGGGAACGGTAGATGTGTGAGGATGACCAGGGATTTCTACCACCGCCGAAATTGCAATCAGCTTTATATCCCAGCACGCACTGTTTATACGTGAGCCTGTCGTGGGTCACTCACCTGCATGTACCCTCTCGTGATAGCTTTATCTCTCCGTTGTTCAAACCACACAAAACCATATAACCACTCTCTCCCTCTCTCATCCCACTTCCTATACTCTTCCGCCTTTTGTCGACCATCACTCATCAATCCTCCAATCCCATTGCCCCCTCCTCCAGGAAGGACTTCGGCTTCGCCTGGCGGATCACCGACTGCTCCTACGGCCAAGTCGAGCATCTCCTCTTCGACCGTTTTGGTGACGCGATCAGGCATAGGCGAGGGCGGTTCGGGATGTGCGAGAGAAGAAGGGTCAGGTGGGATATGTCGTATTTTGAATGAGAATAGTATAGATCCTTCGCTGAAGAGTGATGTATCGGGAAACGAGGAGAATGCGCTGTGGTCAGCCACATAGGGAGAGGAAAAGTCAGCAAGTATGCACAGAAGCAAGCCTTATAAAGTATCAGGAGCTCTGATTGCTTCCATGAACAGGACAGTGAGGTAGAAACTAGCTCACACATTCTCTTTCTCTCCTGGACCCCATCTCCTCCCTCCTGCTCTTCGCTCGACAACAGGTCCCCTCTCCAGATCAAAATTGCACACCACCACCTCCTTTATCCATCTACTCATAGCTCTCGACGTAGATTCGGGGACCATAGGTGGTGGTCTCGGTTCACCAGGTCGACGTGTCCAACCTAATTTGCTAGAAGGGGTTATCGAACGTGCCGCATGTTGTTGTTGGGCGGCAGCAGCTGCGGATAAATGTGGAATTCTCGAGGAAGAGGAAGAAGTGGAAGAAGCGGATAGGTCGACAGATGGTAGACGGACGTTCAATGATCTAGATCTACCGAGATTAGAAGATGTTCGTCGTGTCGTGTTATTCGGTCGAACAAGTGGTCCTCCAGATCCAGGTCTAGGACTAGTGCCCCTACTTGAAAGAGAAGAAGATGGAGGGGGAATGTTCGGTAAACCAGTACCAGATTTCCTGTTATTGCTTGGTTGGGCAGAAGAAGGACGAGGTTGATCTATACCCCAAAAACTAGGTCCTGCCAAAGGCGTCACATCTTCTTCCTCATCCTCATCATTATCATTCAACGAAACGCTAGGCGACGTCCCGCTCCCTGCACCGACCAATGTACTTGATGGCGAAACCTCTCGCGATGATGACGATGGAGAGCCGAGTCTGGGGGACGGTGTAGGGAATAGTGTTTTGCTGAATGGTCGCTGAGGAACAGGAGCAGAGACGTCTCTGTCCCTACGGGAAACGCGAGGTGGAGGATGTGGATGAGATGGACCAGCTGCAGAAGCGGATGAGGAGAATAAGGAGATGTCGCCAGAATATGGATCATCTTCCTCGCTGATGGCGACGTGGGGAGGAGGAGGAGGCATGGTCGCGTTATTGGTGATATCAAATGTACATTGAGTGAAAGGAGAGAGAGTTGAAAGTTAGGGCTAGTTGGGATAGTCACGACAAAGACCCAAGTTCAGTCGAATGGCGATCATTTAATTACCCTGTCTCGATTTCTGATTCCGGTACCGATTTGTCCGGTGAAAGACTGAAGAAGTTGATGCAGAAACATGCAAATTCAATTCATGACGATTGGTTTTTCAAATGATATATTGATTCAACGCAAACCTTTTCCAACAACTTGCAAGCATGATCTGCTCCACCCCGTGCACTTCTCCCTCATCATAGCTATCTCCGAATTGCTCAATCGCTGTCGTGAGACACACAGCTTAGTACCTGTCACCTCGACTGGGTCTGGACACAATCTGGAGGACAGCGTCCTTGGCTTGGACCACCGAGTCGCGATCTGCTCATGCACATTAGTATCCGGTCCCCCAGAATCAACAGCACTTAGCTCACCTCCAACAATGGTAATGAGATCGTCGTCCTTGGACACCTGGATGTCGGCGCCAGTCTCAGCCCTCAGCCTCGAGATGGTTGCACCCCTAGTAATCAAGCCCTGATCAGCTATGACAGACTGATTCCACAGAAAGCCACAACTCACTTGGAACCAATGATTCGGGGGAAAGCAGATCGAGGCAAGCCCGTGAGAAGACCGACTGGGCAAGGACACTTATCAGCGCTAGATCAAAAAGTCCTGTAGTGGGCTACACTCACCATGAGAAGCAGATTTGGCCTTTTCCAAAGCATTCTCCAAGATCGACACAACCTTGTCAAGATCCTCCTCCTTAGCTCTGACACTCCACTCCAACTCTCCATCCACAGCATCCTTGTAGTTCTCGACAATCTCAAACTCGCCCTCGACATCACCGCTGTTCTGCTCTTCAGCATCGAGGTCGATCCTCGCCGCTTTGGCCGCAAGTCCGTCCCCGCTTCCGTTGGCGGAGGGTTTGACGGCCGCAGGCTTAGGAGGGGCAGGCTGTGGGATAGTGATAAATCCGCCGACATTTCGGATCGAACGGATCAAGTTCTGTTGTTCGGCGATGGCGTGGTAGTACTTGGATGGGATGGAGATGGATCGAGAAGGAAGATCGGGGGTACCGGATCGACCTTGACGAGAGTCGGTACGGGCAGGTCGCTCGTTGAAGACCTACAACAAGTGAATGATGAGCTAAAGCCGGCGAGTTCTTGAGAAAACAAGACTTACCTGGAGAAGCTCGGCAGCCTTCGCGATAACCTCCTTGGTTCCAACCACCTTGACGATGTCGCTCTCCTCTGCGTCACCAAGCTCCGATTTGTTCTCGATCTCACCAATCGAGCCGTATTGTCGAGAGCCAGGGAAGTGCACACTTTATCGAAGACTGTCAGCCAGGAGTCTCATGATCTGACCGAGTTGACCAGTCACAACTTACACAGCTCCGGTCTTCCTCTGCAAGTCTTGCAAAGCACTACCGCCTCGTCCGATCTTGCTCGCGTGTTGAGAAGCAGGCACAACGACTCCGATGACCTTGGTCTCCTTGAGAACAGCAACCTGTTTCTCGAGCTCCTCCTTGATCTTCTTGACAACCTTGGAGTCACCACGGAGTCGGACTTTGTCGGTAGTCTCATCGCCTGACTTGGGGCTGAATGATCAGGGGACGGTGGTCAGCTGAATGTGCAGCGGGAGAAGGTGGAGGTAACATACAAAGTAACGAGACCGGCTTGCTTGAAGCCTTCTGAAGGTCCACCAGCACTGGCAATGAGATCCCTCAACTTTTGTCCACCTTGACCAATGAGAGTTCGGTGCTATGTCAAAGAAAGCATGAGTGTTCTGCAATCCACTTGTCGGTCAAGAGACACACTCACGTATTTGGGATCGATCTGGACTTCCAGGGTGATCTCGTCTCCCAACTCCTCAACAACGGCCAAGACTGCCGCCTTAGCAGCTGCGATAGCCTTCTTATCACCCCTGACAGTGATAGTGGTCTTTCCATCATCACCAGGGTTTTTGTCAATATCGATCTGAGCGCCAGTCTCGTCCTTGATGCCGTTGATGGTCGAACCCTGTTTACCGACGATCTGAGCAACAGCCTTGCTGGGGACAGTGAAGGTGGCAGTTTGTCTGGACTCGGTCTCGAAGGCAGCAGCTTCGAGCAACTCTGCCTTGACAGCTGCAACACCCTTCTTTCCTCCTCGGACGGTGACTTGGTCAGGGTTGACGTTGGCGGCACCCTCCTTGTCCTTTGAGTCTCGCGGGAAAGAGATCTTGACGCCATACTTCTCCTCGAGTCGGATAGCGTATTTACCGCCGGCACCGATGAGCGCAGGCTGGATAGCTCGCTTGATGGTGAGAACCTCGGTAGTCTCGTCCTCGAGTTTCTCGATCTGGGCGTCGAGTCGCCTCCGTGCCTCGTCAACAGCTTCCTTTCGGCCGATGATCTGCAGCAGACGCGATATATGTCAGCGAGTGCTGGTAAATGACAGCTTATTGATTGTGGTTGTGGCCCAAGGCTTACTCACCTTGCAGTGGACAACAGCTTTCTTGGTGACCTTCTTCGCCCCGCTCTCAGGCTCGTCGTCAAAGTTGATTCTAACTCCGAGGGTCTCCCTCAACTTGTTGATAGCCGCACCGGACGATCCGACGAGATGAGGGACGTGCTTCTTGTCCACAGCGAATTCGACTGTGTAACCGTTGACGATATCGTCATTCTTGGCATCCTCAACGATCTGCTTGATCTGATTGATGACTCGCTCGACCTCTCCGCTAGGTCCACGGACGGTGACAGTGTCTTCATCAGAACCATTGGATGCCGCACCCTTGCCAGAAGATCCGACCTTTACGTTGACGAGCTGGTCTTCGCCGATCAAAGCGTTGAGGACAGTACCGGCTTGACCGATGATGTACCTGTGCCACTTCTTCTCGACATCGAGGACTTCAGTCTTGATGTCAGCAGCTTCCTTGGCAAGCTTTGAGATTGCGTCGGAAGCAGCGGCCAAGATCTCCTTGAGTTTGGCATCTCGAGTCTTTTTGTCCGAGGGCAAAGAGTCAAGCGGACCAGTGTAGATGAGAAGGACGTCGGACGATTCCTCGTTGGCGGGAGGGAAGACAGTGGTAACGTTGTGAGTCTGTTCGAATTGAGCAATCTTGGCGCCCTTCTTGCCGATAAGGAAAGAGTGGACAAGGTTGTCGATCTCGGCAGAGGCGACACCGGCAGGAAGGACGGACTTGACCACCTGCGCGACCTCTTCCTTTGCCTTGCTGACCTGCGATTTATCTTCACCAACGATTTCGATGACAACGCTACCGGTGTTGGCGACTGCAGATGCGAAAGGTGGGAAGACCTTGACACCTGAGTGCGCATCGGCGATGGATCGAAGCTTGGACGCACGAAGGAGGTAACGGAGTACCCTCTTAGCGTGGGCAAGAGGGTCAGACGTGTTAGGTCGGTGAAGAGCAACAACATCGACCATTTCGACAGCAATAGCGTTGGCCTTGTCCATCACCAAAGACAAAGCAGGAATGAGGCTAGGCTGAGGTCCTCGAATGACACACTGGTCTGAGGGGTCCTCGACAGGGGGGAGCTCGACGATGCAACCTGTTTGATCAAGGATATCGTCGGCAGCAGCACCGACGAGGAATCGGTGTTGTCGCTTAGGGATCGAAATCTTGAGTTCTCGAAGGGAATCGTTCAAGATCTCGTACTGCTTGAGGATCTCCGCAACGACGACCTTGACCTTCTCCTTCTCACCCTTGACCTTGATTGAGAGATCCCTCTCCTTGCCGTTGACGTCAGCCTCCTCGCCGTCATCCTGAGCCTGTTTCTCCAAAGCCTTCCAAACAGCGGGGGGAGGGACGTGCACCTTGACCTCGCCTCCTCCGAGTTCCTCCTCGAGCTGTCGAGCTTTGACGCCCTTGGGACCAGCGATGAAGGGGTAGTATGACGAGGGGATGGTCTTGATAGACGTGGAGGATTGAGAGGTCTTGTGGGAGATGAGCGAGAGGATTCGGTTCTTGGCGTCGGCGGTAGCGACAGACGGACCGGTGATAGAAATGGCGACTTGAGGTTCGTCGGCCTCGTCGTCCGATCCAGCATCAGAAGCAGCGTCGTTGGGATCGTACGCAGGGAGAGTGTCTCGTCGAGGAATGTCAATCTTGGTGGTTGTCACTTCGGTGATACTCTTCAGAGTCGCACCTTTAGGACCGATGATCGTACCGAGAGTGGTGATAGGGACCTCGACCTGGATCGTAACGGGCTTGCTGAGACCCCTTTCGATCAACCTCCTAGCGACAACAAGTCTCTTCTGATCGGCAGCTTTGAGGAGGAAAGTCTTGAGACCGGTCCTCATCTGAGTGGAAGATTCCACGATGGCACCTGTCTGCTCCTGAACCTTCTTGATGGTGTCCGCTGCAGTTTTGCCCTGGACGAGATCGCTGGCGGGGATAGAAAACGTGTCGGAGAACGGATGAGAACCAGCAGTGGGAGCACCAGATCGACCAAGACCACCAGGGGCAGTGACACCGAGCTTGGAAGACTTGTTACCGCCGGCTTTGACGGTAGCAGGCTTGGTCGCCCACATGGAGACGGCAGGCTTGGTGATAGTAGTAGCGGGCGCAGAGGAAGTACCGAGAGAGGGGAAAGCATCTTCGGAGGACGTGTCGACGGGAGTTGCAGCGCCGTTGGAAGGTGTACCATTGTTTGAGGTAGAGGTGGAAGTCTTCTTGTAAGCCGCAGGAGTGGGGACGCTGGCGCCACCGCCCAGAGTAGGGAAGGGGTCAGGAGCTCCCTCGAGTCCGTGTCGCTGAACGTAGCGAGTCAGCTGACTTCCCACACTACACCGATGAGCATCTCGAACTAGCTCACCTTTTGTAGTTCAGCAGCAGAAAAAGCCATCTTGAGAGACAATCACAAGTAACTTTGGATCTAAGGTGTTGAGGGTGTGCGCACAGCAGGTAGTGATAGCGTTGTAGCCGTTGACCGTTTGACCGAAAGTAGACGAACCGGTTTTGTGTAAATGTTAGGAGTCGTCTGGAAGTATTTTGAGAGAGCCAGCTAAGTTTATGAAGGACGTAGCTGGATAGAGAAAGAGAGAGAGAGAGGAAGAGAAAGAGGGAAAGAGATGGGATGGAATTGAGTGGAAGTCGTGTTGGCGTGATTCAGTCATTCATTCATTCACTGAATCCCGGACCCTGTTTACCCCAGATTATGGCATCAAATTCCAAATCACAACGCGTGGCACCGACCATCGAATCGACCCAAATCCAAGTCAAGCATTTTGCCGAAGTAGTTTGCTGGTCATATGGTAAACAATACATGAAAAGGTATCAACTTGCTCGGAATCGTTGATGCGACAACTATGCTAAAGTAGAGAAATATGAAAGAGACAGGGGAGAACGAAACGCGCAGAAGGCAATAGAAACAGGTCCACAGAGCCCAACAGATTTATAACGACATGTGTAATGGTTCATTGCTCTATTTCTGACGGCGTTCAATAGCCTGAGCCTTGATCCTCTTGTCGTAGGCAGCTCGGTCGTTTCTTTTTCAGGTGAAGCAACGATCAGTACCTCGAACGAGGCTGAAGGTGGTGACACACTCACTTGTACATCTGATAGGCGTCAATCTGAGCTGGATCTCCGATGTTGGCATTATCCAGAAGATCTTGCACACCCAAGAGAATCTGTGAGGCACAATGAATCGTCAGGATCACTAGTTGAGGCTTTCGGTGTTGCAATGCTCACCTGCTTCACTGTAATCGAAGGTTTCCAGCTCTTCTCCTCGTCGAGAATGGAAAGGCAGATCGTTCCAGAGGGGTAAACGTTAGGGTGGAAAAGAGGGGGGTCGAATTTGCCTAGATGAGAGGGGTATTGTCAGCTATATTGAGTATCGTACAGTACCGGTCCAGCTGAACATACACTTTGGCGGTTTCGTAGGGAAGTCTGCAGTAGTCATCAGTATCAGCTTCGTGCATACAGAGCAGAAGCTCCTGTCCAGGAAAGAACAGCACGAAGGACAGACTTACCGTCCGGGAAGATCATCTTGACCACGTACAGTCCTCCCTCCCAATTTGTCTATTGTCATACATGATGTCAATACCGATCTATATCAGTTGCACAATTCTGATCCGCCACAAGTGCGACCAGAACCAGTTGCAGACGGTGGGGGGTGTGCTGAGGGGACGTGCTGACTCACTCCTGCCTTCCCAGGAATTCCGACTTCCCACTCCATGATGTTCATCGTCCCGTCAGCCGACTTGACGGGTTTCGCGTAGAATCCCTAGGTGGCAAATGGATCAGCAAACGAGCTTTTGGTTTCGCCCATTGGCCATGAGCTGCTTTGGTTGGAAATAACGGAGCCATATGTCTGGTCATTCAGATGTAGCGCACTCACAAAGGGATGATCTCTCCTCCATTTCTTTCGTTCCTCGTTGAGGCGAGCTTGGGCCAAGTTGGACTGTGCAGGGAAGGAAGCTATGTCAGCCAGTGCTATTTCTTGGTGAGGAGCTTGATGCAAGCTCACCATAATGTTGAATCTTCTGTTTCCTGTTTTGTAGGCTCTATATGTTCTTGGTTACGCGGGTGTTTTGAGACGTGAGACAGATGCAGAATGGGAGGAAGATGAGAAGGAAAGCAGTTTTACTGTTGCTGAAATGAATTTGTTGTTGAATTAATTGACGGTTGACTGTGTGTGGTGGTGATCATTGCACTTGTTATCGCGTCTACCTTCCTCCAACTCTCTGATCTACGGTGATGAATCTGTCATTTGTTTTCGGTGATTATTTCATGTTTTTATCCCGGAAGCAAATTCGGGTCAAGCATAAAGTGATATACCGGCGGGTGTTCATGCAAGCTACTAAGTACGAAGGTACAACTGTCTATGAGGTGCTAAATCGTCATCCTTCTTGCTCTCTTTCACCTTCTGTCCTTTATCCTCCATAGACCTTGACTGGTTTCGTATCAGATAGATCAGTGGGACACTCTCGCTTGGTCACAATGGGCGTACACGCCGTCATACCCGCTGTGGTTCACACCACCCACCATGCCGATTCACAATCGACACCTGTAAACTACGAACCTTTCCCCTCGTCTGGACCTTCAAACGTCGCTTCCCAGATATACAACAACTATCCTTCTCGACTACCAGTACAAACACAAACAATCAAGCCGGTGAGACTAAATGGTAATCCCGATGAATATACGACGATACAGGATCTGAGGACGGTATCGTATGGTTCTACATCCGATAATAGTGGGAATGGAGGAGCGAGCTTGAAAGGAAAGGATCCGGACGTCACAGCGAGGGACTTTGAGGAAGACGCTGAGAGTGATGATGGGCTAGGCTTAGAACCTATCATTGATGGTGCGTGTATATTTGATATGCATAAGTCCTGGGCTGACGTCTATCTCCTCAGTGACTTGGCGATATATGTCAAGACTGTACCTACTGGTACCCATTATCACCCTTGTTTGGCTAGCACTCCTCATGCTCCTTGTCACCTACGCATGGTAGGTTCGGGACGTATCCGTGCGTCCGTGCTTGAGTTAATCTATCTCACTGTTAGGCCACCGAACAAACGCGAGCAAGAAGCCGGACAACTGTATCCTCATCCCTTCCTTCCAAAACCATTCATCATCGGGATTTTTGCCTCGTGTACGGTCCAAACTATAAGAGTTCCCATTTGGGTCATGGTCTGCTGGCTAGGCTTCTCCCAGAGTGCTACTACTTTCCTGTAAGCTATCTAGCACCGAGTCTGACAGATTTTCAGCTGATTTGTGTTGCCTTTCCTTTGCAGATCAACCGCCTTCCACAGTATCATCCATGAACTCCTTCGACTTTCGACTTTACCTCTGATCGTACCTTCACCGACGTCTGGCTTCCATTCCTCATATTATCTGGGTCTTGGGTGGGGAGCAGCGGAAGTGACATGGGGAGTCATTCAAGGTTGGGAACAACTTGCTCTGTATCGCGAGATCATGAGACCAAGTCGACAACCGATTGCCTTGGATCCGGAAGCCCAAGAACCCGATACAGAAGCTCAAGAGCAGGATGCGCCTACTCGTAGAAAGGGACCACGTTCTCCGCAGAACGGTGAGGATGACGGAAAGATTGAGAGCATGTTGAGCTCGGTGACAGAGCGAAGTGACGAAGAAAGGGAGGATGAACATGAGGCATTAGATGAGGAGGAGGAGGAAGAGGAAGAAGAAGACAGGCTGAAGGACGAAGCGGACTTGGAGAGAAAAGTGGAGATCCTCGAGCGAATAAGGGCGAGAAGGGGTAAGCTGCCTAAGCCGAATTGAGGGCACCAGAGCTGACAAATAACGATATATCAGAACTAGAAGAAGTCATCGGTGTTGCTTATCCTGTAAGTCACACTGCTTGCGTGAAGCAGTGGATTCTATGCTGACTTCAATGTATGCGCTTTACAGAACATCCCCTTCCCTCTTCACCTGCTCTGGCGACTCGATACCCTCCTGCTCAACCTTGGTCTCACTTTGCTCCTCTCTGCATTTTACTTCAACCCCACACCAATCTACCGACATTCTCCCTACTCTCGCTCGAACCCATTCGACATGATCAGCCATAATGGGTCTGCGAATATCCCAGACGTTGAGCCTAGTAGATGGTTATGGCTTGTATGGGGATTAGTTGTCCTTGTGCATGTAGGGGTCAGCTTGGTCTGGAAGATCGTAGGTAGATTGGGCATCGGCGCAGTCACATGGGGTGTAAGTGTAATTTCAGCCTCATAAGATTACCCATCAGAGCGATTTCTGCTGATCTGGTCTCGACGTTGTAGGGTCTCATTGTGGCGCTTGGGAGTGTGTTTGCAGGTTTGGGATCATGGGGTGGACTAGTCTGATCGCAATCTGGTAATCACGTCCAAGTCGATCCAGACGATATTGTATACATTATGTCGTGTCAATCACATACATGCAGTGACTTGTATAAACAACGGTAGCCAAACTTGATGTGATGGGTTTGTGGCGCCACTGTCGAAAGGACTATTACCTCGCTGCTTCTCGCGGCTTCAGATTCACTGGATCCCTTCGTGACAACGACTTTACGACTGTCAAGGAGACTTGTTGCGACCTCAGCTATGTCCATTGATGGTAATGATGGTGCTGATGGAGAACACCGAGCGGTCCCTGCGTTCCGAAGTCGAGAGAGAAAGAGGGTTCGGTCGAGCGGAGCACACAGACATGAAACCATACGCCCCTCAACACACAACAAACCCTTACGCACACACCTCATTATGTTTCTCTACGTTGTTGTTCTTCTTGACACCTGTCATTGTAATTACCACCAGAAGATGGGAATGCATAGAACAATAGTGGACCAAAAGGTCCTCTGTTACTACTTAGCAAACCTTGGATCAACGCTGTAGCCCCCCAATTGAAGAAGTAGAGGAACTACCCCATACCCTAAACTGATAGCATCGGGTACGGTCCGAGCGTCCACTGACATCACTCGACGGTCGTGTGAACGACGTGTACACCAAGTTTGATTCGTTCCTCGTCATCGTATCACTTGATATTACATAGACTCTCTTTGTGGTGATCCACTCCTCCATGGGAGTTTGTTATTCAACCGTGAGTCAATTTGGCTCCCGATCACCATTCGGTTCACTCCTACTGTGATCAGGGAGATCTGGTCTGGCGGTCCATCCTCATCATACTTTCTGTGCTGATTGGCGTTGATGTTGATACTCCTCCATTCAGCACTGCTCTGCCGATTGTTGCTGCGACGACGAGTGCTGTGGACCCTGTTGCGACTATTGCTGTGACACGCATTATAGACCGTACTGGCTCGGACCGCGAGGTGAGTTGTTGCTCAACCTCAGTGCAAGTGCAGCTACATGTACTTGGTACATGGAGTAATCTTGACAGGTGAAACCATCAACTGCTGAACGAATCTCACATCAAACCACATCAGATCAACGTCACTGACCCTTTCCCCCTTTTCGTAGTCATCCCTCCTCCCATACTACCTGTTTATCCCCTTCAACCTCGCACTATCGTCCTACCACCTCAACCCATCCTCCTCCACTTATCCCATATCCTTCCAACCTCGGCGGAGGATCATTCGCACCCTCCATCCCTGTGATCGTATCACAGCAACCGACTCCGTACCTCGCTGGTCCAGCCCAGCAATTACCGAGATATCCTTCGTCCCAAAGCTATTCTTTAGGTCCTTCCGCGGTGGAATCGAGATTTGGCCGAAGTGGTTCCAGAGCTAGTGATAGGAGGTCAGGGACGCCGACATCTTTTGATCACGACCAGACACGTGAACGAAGACATTCGACGAGACGATATTCAATCGACGAAGCAGTACGTAGGGAGGTATATCGCAGGCGATCAAATACCCCGGAATTGTATCCTGCCCCTCGACCACGATCACGACCTAGAGCAGCGAGTACGAATAGTAATACCTATCGACACCAGTACCTCGAAGCACCAAACTTTGGAGACGGATACGCGATTCGCCCGACTCATCATCGTTCCGCAAGTACTTCGGTGAGACGGCATCAACATTCAACCTTGTCTCCTGATTATATACCACACCGTCCCCGAAGGTCCTTTGATCACGCTCGTCCCTGATCGCTGTTATCGCTCAAATCTACATTCATCTCGTCTTGAATTACGATGACTTCTCGCCCTTCGCAAAGTGGCGTCGAGGCCAACAAGCCTGCACAGCAAGCCCACACTCGACATACTCGATCTTCCTCAAATGCGACAATTCCAATCATCAAGAACCCTGGGCATGGACACGGTCGATCGCCATCAGCTGAACTGTTGATGGTTCCTGAAAGGATGGATACGGCCAAGGAACGCAAAAGACGAGACTCAGCAGATACCCTTCGTAGGAAAGGTACCCCGGGGCCATTGGAATCTGTCACTCGAACTCCACACCCTGCCCATACTCCTCGCCTTGCGGTCACACCCGCTACTCCCCTCGTTGCACCAGTAGATTCAATTATTCTTTCCCCTCGAGAGGAGACGAGTGCAGATCGTCATGACAGGACTCGAAAGCTTTCCAACACTGAGACGTTCTACCCATCACCAGAAATTGCAAAAGAGATTTTTCGAGCCGAGAGAGCCTCGAACCCAACTCATCGACGAGCACCAACGCCTTATAATTCTGCTCGACGACGTACAGGGAGCTCTGGCTCCGGCTCTGTCTCCTCGGTGCAGAGGATGAACAGTGATCGGTCTATTCGATCTCGAGTATCGTTCGATTCAACTAGATCAAGAGGGAGTCAACGTACTTTTCAGTCTGACAACGAGGACGAACCCTCTAGACCTGCTGATGGCAGGGGTCCAATGGCCGACAATGGGTGGGAACCCCATTTTGGAAGTACGACAGGTATTGGTCCTGCTGGGGAAGCGATCGAAGTGATTGGTCTAGGGAGGAAGAAACCGAGACATCGGACATTCCAAGCTGCTATGCTCAAACCTGCTTTGAGAAGTACATCAAGGCTGAGTAAACGTCACAGCCACAGCCACAATCAAGAGTATGCTGCGTTGGATCAGGAGGGAGGAGAAAAGCCCTTACCGTCAAGACCGATGTCGTATGTCGGACCGATTGTGAATACGATCTCGAGGTTCGCTTCCCAAGGTGGATCAACGAGGGGCTCAGTGAATCGCACTCATGCTCGCCATGCTTCGCAACAACCCATGTCGACGACACACAACGATGCGCTGAACGTAGGTTTTGATGGATTAGGGATGTCTCCACACGAAGGCAATTCTCGATCTCGTGGAGGTTCTTCCAACGGTTTCCGATCGCTCTTCTCATCCTTATCGCTCAACGATCCAAATCCGCATCACAATCTCCTGCCTGCCCCTCCATCGACGACAACTTCGCTCTCACGCAATCGCAGTCGCAAATCAAAGACATATCAACCAATTACACCACCCGACGATCTGTACAACTATCTTCGCCTAGCAGAAGTATCGGCCTGGGATCGATGGCCCGTCTCTGGCCCGGGACAGAAAGCGACAAGAAGTATTTGGGGCGGTAGTATCACTTCCAAGACAAAAGGGTTTGAAGCGATGGGCTGGGAATGGTTCAGAAGACTTGAGGCAGCTGAAGTGGGAAGAGAAGTGAGGAGATTGGGCAGTTGGGAATCAGCTGGGAGAAGTTGGATGGGAGGGGTACTGCGATGTGAGTTGGAGTCTAGTCCGACATCCCTTCTATCCCCCTCACGGAAAAGTTATATAAGCTCCAGAGCTTCCCTCAGATAGCGCCATATACAACGGCAGTGTCCACAACGATGTGACTCATGGAGTCTGATGCACTTGGCTGATTTTTACAATCCTTAGGGCAAGAAGAGAATGTGCCACACCACCCTATTGACATTGCCAATCGATGGGGCACTCAGTACGTTACACCTCATATCCTGTCAACAATCAGAGAAGGGTCAATTCGGGTCATTGTTGATGCCTCCCAACGTAGGCTCTTCGCACTACCAGCTGCTGGATACGATACCCTTGAGTTCTATGACGAAGCGGTTCATGAAGCGGAAGACAATGGGTTATTGAGCTGGATTACTGGAACGGTGAGCGTTTTCTCAGCGTTGAATCGACTATCTCTGTCCGAGTCATCGTGGCTGAAATGGTCGAGATTGTCGCAGCTGCTCCAAACTGCTGTCTCAACACTACACATGCTTCGCTATTCCTCACAACCCTTCACATTCCACCTCATCCCCTCACCTCGTCCTCCAAGTCTACCACCATCATCACACAAGGCCCATTATCTATGGGAAGGCTTCGGTACCATGGTCCTCGTGAATAAGAACAAGGACGTCGACCGATCCATGGTCATCGAGATCAGACCGCCGTCGGTAGTAGATTCGAATGTGATGAAGGAATTTGCGAGAGGTAAAGGCGATGGGGATTGGTGGGGATTTTACGGGGATACGTGTATTGGCGATGTGGGACAAGCGAATTTGCTACAACAGCAGGTGAGTGGCAGGAAAGTAAGGAGTGGGAACGTTGGAGCAGCAAAAGGTGGCTGGGGAGTCGGAACACGGAAATGATGAGCACAGTCGCGCTGAGAGCATCACACGAAGGTATACGATAGCTGTACGCAAAATCAAGTATTCTTCTTCGCCATCACCAATCTCAAACAATGGGTATTTGGCCAATTTGTCAGTTCACCTGAATTTGTGGTCTTCCAGACACTGGAAACGTAGAACTGATGACAATCGCAGAACTCGAGTTATACCAGATGTACAGTTGGTCCGATCGTCGATCGAAAAGCTCGGGATCCGTCCTTGGTTCAATGTTTGACGACATGGGTGACCCGATCCGTGGATGAGGTCAGTTGCGCAAACCACGGAGATTTTCGTCTCGGATCGACTGACAGAGTGCCTTCGTTTTACCTACCAGAGACCAAGAGCGCATGAGACCTACCAATCTCCACCTCGAGAACGGCAACGCGATGGGAGCCGAAGACCATCGAACTACAGCCATAATAACAATCGACAAGTCGATGTTCCACCTTATTCGAATCGTCGTCCATCGCATTCACTCCCTCCAGATCCTCCGGAGATGTACAGCCCATCTTTTGGGAACACTCAACAACCTGTCTTTCCCACTCCGATGAATGGCGGGCAACCGATCTTCCCTTCCCCTCTTCAAAATCAACAAGAATATCAAAACTATGCCCTTCCAGGGTATTACGATCAGCCCATAAGTCCAAATGCCTATCCCCAGCCTGCCAGTATAGGCTATAGTATGCAACCTCCCGGATCAGGGTGGATGGGTGATGGATCGCAACAGAGGGGTTTCTCGCCCATGCCTGGGGTTGGAATGCCGTATAATATGGGAGTGAGCTGGTACGGTGGAGGAATGTACAATTGGCCAGGGATGAGGTGATTGCTTTCTTGCGTGAGTTGTAAATACATTAGTCACGAATTTGCTACTTAGCTCTTGCCTATTCATCGTTGTCTCTTGGAAAGATAGTTTAAGCGTTGAAGATGCGTGGAGTCTGTACACGTATGTCGGGTATGATGATGGTACATGCAATGGATGAGATGTGAAAGATGATAGGTATAATAGGATCTAGAAACCCTTGGGATTTTGTCGCAGTGTTAACTGGCAGGAGAGAGAGGGAATCAGCGTAGTCCGCATAGTAGTCCCTATATCACAACAGGAAGACAACGAGAGCAGGCGAGATGAGGGACAAGCAGGAGGCGAAGGGAGGACGGGGTAAGTAGTGAGAATTACTCACCCGTGTCCACTTGGGTACGAAATGCGATGACTTTCTATATCCTTTGTGGTATTTCGAGAACGTCGTGTATTTGTCTATTCAACAGCAATCCTAATCAGCTCGTATTCCCATCAAATGACAGCAACAGTCCTTTGCTCAAGTTGGCAGGCAAACACTCTATTTCCGCCGACCACCTCATGGAACAGAAGATCAAACCTGACGAACGCGATCACTCCTGCCACTCACTTTTGGGATCCATCTCCTCCTCTGTGGGTAATTCCAAGGCCTTCACAAGACTTCTTGTCGTCACTCCACTCTCTGCGACAGCGGAGATGACGCTGTCAACTTGTCTCAACCGTTTTCTCTGGTTCGCTTTTCGAGTAGGAGAGAGTCTCCAAGGTGACTTCCTGCGTAAATGAAAGTGATCAGTCATCGTACCGGGTGTACACGTGTTACGTAGAGAGCCAAAAAACGGAGATACAGTTGGAGGGGAAGAAGAAACAGATCGTCAAATGAAGAGAGCATAGGTGAAGGTATGATGAGGCGGCCAGGGATACGACGTACCATAGAAGACCACCCGATACGAATGATGTAGGCTTGAATGCACCGAACATGATTGTTGCTGTTGCTGTTGTTGTTGTTGTTGAGAAAAGTACGATATAAGAGTTGGAACGAAATAAAAGTCGAGAGAGAGCGAGAGTCTGCGAAGTGGGAGTGATGGACGGAAGTATTTTGGATGGGCGAGGCAGCCACGTGGTTGAACATTACCTCGCACGGGCGGTTTCCTCCTTACGATATTCCAAAAGATGTTATTAGACTGTACGACACGCCTTCCGTTTAATATAAGATGAAGCCTAGCATTTCAGGCGGCCAGCAAGAGAACGAGAATGAGGATCATAGTGATGGATGGTAAGTACAGCTGCTCGATCGTCAGGAGATAATAGATCGGATTCTGATACGTATCACTCCCATTTCGCTCCCACTGATGAGACGAATGCGAACCTAACACGATCTGCGATATACTCAACGAATCAAGTCGTGAGACTGTGGTGTGATCTGCATACGATGCGGTGGCAGCTTACTATGCATCATATGAGATACTGACCAACCAAGAATTATCTGAGTGTAATTGACATATCTTCTACGGCTTGAGGGGATTTGCCACTCTGCCCGGATTTTGACATCATCACTTACCTCTTGTTCGCGCCTTACTTTAACTTTGTTCTCTTTCTCATTCGCACGCTCACAACCCCAACCACTACTTATATCCGCACTCTAACTATCTTTCTTTTCTTTCCTCTCTTCATCTACTTCTCCTTCACATCCTTTCCTCTGTTTGATATTTCTTCTGGCCCCACCCATCCTACTACTTGAGTAACAAGACTTGATGTTCCGTACAAGGTTCTCTTGAGTCCTCTCATCATCCCCATGCCTTCTCTATCCACACTCATCACTCAACCTACTCAAGTAGCTTACGCTGTCACACAACACACCCTCTTCTGTACCCAGCTCTTCCTTTACAAACTTCCGTTGACCATCATGAGCGCTGTCGTTGATACAGTTAGTGAGGCTGTCGGGTCAGCATCCCCTTCCAGCGCTCTCACCGCTCATCAGAGTACCACTGATGATGACGTCGAGACTCAAGAAGCGCTTCATCCGAGGTCGAGTGGCGAGCAACCTCCAGCGGAGAGCAACAAGTCGAAGAAAGCCGAATCTTCATCCATCACCACTCGCATCCCCACCCCTCATCCTGCTCGCACATCGACTTCGTCCCGCACTAGTCGATTATCTTATTCTGCCGCTCGTCCCTTCCCATCCACTCTCACCGAGAACATCACGCCCAACCGAAGTGAGCTCACCACTCATACAGCAGGTGCCGAAGTCGACTCATCCGACTCGGACTACGGCCATGACGACTCCGAGCTCAACATCCCGAGTGGCGAACCCCACCATTCTGGTCCTGTCCCGAACAATTCCCTTGACAGTGGCATGACTCCGAGCTCGATGAGTATGAACACGAGTACCTCTACTCCTGCCGAGCTCCTTCTCGGTCCTCAGAGTGTTCCATTTATCCTTCGTCGTCGAGGGGTCGAAAATCAGACACCTTCCCGAGCGCCCTACATTGTCTCCCACTCCCGCTACTCGAATAAAGCTGTTGCGTCAGTCGATATCCGCTCGAAGCAAGGTGGGGGAAACGATTCCGACAAGGAGAATGTCGACACCAAGGCCGAGGTCAGATCTGCCCCCGGCATTGCCACAGAGTCCTTCAAATCTACGAAGGATACTCAACGAAAGAGTTTGTCATCCTGGAGACAGGAGCAACTTCGCATCGCCAGAGTCCCGAGGCTCATGCCGGGAACGACTGCAAGGCCCATCACTACACTGTATGGCCCACTCTCACTTCCGTATGCGAGAAATCCCAGGTATGTGCATTTGCCACAGTCACTGTCCTTGAACCCCTTCCTCTTGGTATATTCGTCTCATCGTAGCTAACATCCTGCAGTGGTGTCGATGCTACTGTCGCCGACGACTCGGCTTATCTTTCCCACGTCTTCGGCTTGCGAGCGGCACCCAACGTCAACGTATTCAGTACCGGTGCCAACAACACCATCCGCTCAGTTTCCTCCGGTACGGATTCGAGCGGTACCCAAACTACTCGCTCGACTTCTGGTTCCAGTATCATCGACACAAGCGGGAAAAGCAGTAACAACGTCAGTATGCTCACCGAAGGTTCAAGCTACACCTCTGCTGGAGGGACTCACCATGCGCGACCTATGGTGATGAGAGATCCTTACCAGAATATCGGGATCAAAAAGAAGGGGCAAGGGGGGAGAGACGTTTCCGTGCAGGCTCAAGTAAGCGGAGGCAGAACAAAGGTGAGCACACTGACCTCTGGAAAAATTCGGAATCTGCTAAGTAATGTT
The DNA here is from genome assembly GCF_008629635.2 of Kwoniella shandongensis. NCBI lineage: Eukaryota > Fungi > Basidiomycota > Tremellomycetes > Tremellales > Cryptococcaceae > Kwoniella > Kwoniella shandongensis. The sequence continues at coordinate 673,914 of NC_089293.1, forward strand.
TCGCCGAGACAGCAACAAGACATACCTATTGAAGAGGGAACAGATCAGGAGCTCGTTGGCGATTCTGGACAACGCACCGATAGTATCAACCAATCAACTGAAAGTCCGGTTCGCGACCTGAAGCGTCGAGCATCCGAGAGCTCTCTGCTCGTCCCCAAGATAGGTCTCCAAGGTCTAGCCCTGTCGAAATCTCACGCCGACCTCAGAGAGGTCACCAGTCTATCTCCGATCCCTGGATCTCCCGCGGACCCAGTGAACCCCATCCAAACGCTTTATGGACAAGCTATCACATCAGCGGGGGGCCACCCTTCCATGGTGTACTTGACTTCTCCATCGGTGGACACTCGCGCTCTGGACCAGGAAAGAATCAGCGAGGACTCAACGTCAACACCACTTCGTCTTCCTGCCTATCTACCGGTCTTTTATAATCCTGCTCTATCGAGATACGAATTCGGTCTTCCATCCGACCCAGAGATGACCCACACGGTTCAGCATCACACCACTCCCGTCAGCAGTACCCCTCACGCCAGCAAGATCTCCTTCGAAACTCCTACGCAAGTCAGCAAAGCGGATACCAGTGAGAACTGGCGAAAGCGAGCTGAAGCTGGGCAGAACATATTACGACACAGGAGGAGTGCGAGCGAAGAGCCCCCTACTTCTGATCGCATCGACAAATCGGGCGGACCGCTGTCACCGCCACGAGAAGGTACCATCATGACGATTGACAGTCTGTTCGAGAAGTTCAGTCATTCATCTCCGCAGGTAAGTTGTTCGAGGTGCTCGTCGTATCAAGTACTGACTGTCTGCTCCAGACCGCTAGCAATTCCGGTCCAAGCGTCACCTTCAACCCTCCCGCGACCAGTGCGAAGTCAAGCTCCACTAAACGGCCGGTGTTGAAGGTAAGTTCAGCCCGTGCGCATCAGATGCCGACCTGACAGATCTTCAATCAGCCGTCCAAGAGTAATCCTGTGGATCCTCAGAGCTGTACAGTTGTCATCCTTGGCGAGACCAGCAAGTCGCTCAACGTCAACACTCCACCTTACGCTCCTACCAAGGCGGAGCCTTCGGATAAGTCGCAAAATCCCACAAAATCACCGAAAGGCGCGGCAGTGGTTCCTGGTCGACCTGCTAGTGCAACAAGCGCAAAGGGTACGCCCGGTGCTGGTAAGCTGTTGAGGAAGTCTCCAAACGGTGCGCCGAAGGGAGAAGAGGTCAAGGCTTCAACAACGGCATTGGCAGCAACTGCGGCCAAGAAAGCTGTCAAAGGCGATACTAAGGGGGTCAAGGTCTAGGTATGCGTTTGTTCCGGTTTTCTCCTTTTTCTCTTACAGGTTTCCTTCTCATTGCATTTTCTAGCTGTCCACATCTAGTCGTTTGGCAACAGAAACATACTTAATTCAAAAACAGTTGTAGGGTTCACTCAGTTCAGTTCAGGTTTCGGATCGCTTGTATTTGTCTTTTGTTCGCGATTCTCTCAAGAGTTATCAATTATACCATGCATCATATTATCTATGTACGGTTTTAAATGGATGTCTCCTCTAAGCATAACTCTTCGTCTGTGGCTTATGATAGCAGATAGAGAGGATATAACGAGGCTAGAATATCTTTTGTATTACGTTGTCTGTTGGCTTACTTTTTGACCCCTCTGATCGTGAGGAGCGATACAAAGGGGCTTCGAAAGAGCCGGGGGGCGTATATGTGGAATAGCAAGGCATGAGATAAGGCGGCGGATAGGACACATGTGTGTGTTAGTACTTGTGTCAGGGGGAATGCAGAATCAACGAAAGATTGGTTTGCGACCCTTGCCGGAAAGAGGGACAGGACTGTCAGTAAGTTTCACATTTTTGTGCGCAATGGGGGGTGTGCATGCTTCTTCTTGCAGATTTCTGTTACCTGCGAGGTGAAGGTAGGTCAGCCCGGTGTACGGTGAGATGAACGACAGATGGGGTGTGGGGATTGTCGAGCGCGGCAGAGAGATTGACGTGGAGACTAAGAGCATGACTGAGTGTGTTTGACTCACTTTACAATCTCCTTGGTTTTGGTGCTCTTACACCACCAATTTTGATCTTTGTTCTATCCTCTACTCTGACGATCAAGCTTCTCATCTCCTGACCTTCCGGTCCTGACAATGCCGAACTTATAGCTTCTCTGCCTACACCGAACAGTCCACTGAAAGCGACTCTGACTCTCGGTTGACTCGGAGTAGATCTTGACCATTCTACAACTTTATCGAACATCTTGATCGATGCTTGAGTAGCTGCTTCGTATGATGATCGTTGTGAATTTTTGAAAGTCTTATCTGATCCTCCGGACACGGTACCGAATAGAGGACCGAGACCGTCCGTCAGAGAAAGGACGACGTTGTTTCGCGTAGATTTGATATTCAGTGTGTGGGTAGGGAGATGGGTTGTGTTTTCACCGGTACCGATCGTCGTTGGTTCGGGTGTCCATCGAAGTCCAGGTGCACTATTCGCTTTACCCCTTGACGAGGACGAAGACGAAGAAGAGGAGAGGTTGAATTGGGGTGTGTGTTGTGCTGTCTTCGAAAAAGAGGCAGGGGAGGAAGTTCGTGATGAAGATTGCGTTTGCGCTTGAGGCGTGGGGATCGGACCAGGAGCAGGATTCGACGTTGAAGGCGTCACATGTCCCTCTGTAGGAGGCTCGTCCTCCACAACTCCACTCTCCACGAGCACATCATCCAACAATGTGGTAGTGGCCGTGGAAGGAGGACGAGTAGATGAAGGGGGAAGTCGACGAGGATGGGTGAAATCAAGTCCGACCCGAGAGGAAGAAGCAAAGTTTGCAATGGAGAAGGGAGCGACGACCTGTTGAGGACGGGACAGTCGTGATGATGTGAGAACAGTGGAACGTATGATGGATGTCATAATACAGAAATGTTGATGTGTTTATTGTCGTGATGGTCGTAATTGGATTATAGAAGAAACCGAACGAAAGAACAAGAGTTGTCAAACGAAATCAAAACTCGTTGGCTCAACTCTCTCCTTGACCAAGTCTCGGACTTTTTTCGACGTTGCGGAACTCACGTGATTGGAAATGATGTGGCACTTTTACACAACTATCATCCAGTCAGCGATGAGAGACCGGACGACGATCTGACCCATACATATGCATGTTCAAGTCCACACACGAAACCCAATTCACCTTACACCTGCGATGCAACCAATATGCATAATATTATACAACGATACCAAGTGCCCAGCCACACCTCTTCTCCACATCCACCTAGTACGGAATACCGCTGCGACAATTCCCTTTCATCAGCATATACACCTCTCAGGATACCACGCCACACTCACTTTTGCATCTTCTGGAACCCATCGTAGACATTACTCCTCATGTTCTCGTGCGCATTCCTGATCACACCCATCATATACTCTGCCGCCTGTCTTTCCCCAAGTTGCAACTGGAACCGATTCTTCAATCTTGCGATCGTCGGTTCACCCTTGAACGAAGGTAGACCCGTGCCAAGCATGAGATGCACAGTGTCGACAAGTTGGTCGGCGTGGGGTCTGATCGCCAAAAAGGCCTTGACGGTGAGTTCGGTGAACATCTTGTAGCCTTGAGATTCACGACCGCCCATGAGGGCAACCATCTCGTGGTTGAGCTTGAAGGAGTTTGGCTCGAATTTGATTCCCTATGGACCAGGATGATATTAGCATCTGTAAATAAGGACTTGAAGTCGGAAGATCACTCACTCCTGGTCCAATGTCGAACAAGAAACCGAAGTCTAAAGTTGCGACCCATCAGCACACTGCACTCTGTGGTTGTGACACAAGTACTCACCGATATGGACAATATGGCCATCACCATCAATCATGATGTTACCGTTATGACGATCCTTGATCTGCAGGATATAGCAAGCAACAGAGTACGCAGCCATAGACTGGATGAAATTGAGCCGAGCCTTTTGGAACGTGACCGTGTCGACGCCACCGTACTTGTCGACAAAGTAAGAGAAGAGATCGTTGATCTTGGCTCGACCCATCTCGTCTCGAGAAGTCGCGTTGGGCACAACATCAATAACACCGCACTGCAAAGATTCCGGCGTCAGTACTGGTGATTCTCGCCTTCGCCTCTCTTCCTTTAGCTTGGTCAAGCACTCACTCCAGGGGCTGTCGCCGTGACTCGGTAAGGGAACAAATAGAGGGTCAAGCCAATCTTCGTGAACACATTCTTGAACATTGCAATAATCTGCAACGCCAGGACGTCTTGTCGACAATCATCTCCGACCTTGAAGATGGCAGATTGCCAAACATCATATTTCGTCTTCACCATCTGGGCTTCATCTGATATCTCGATAGAGGCGTTGGTAGGTAGGTCGATCCTCTCTTTCTGAACCCTGAAGGTAGCCATGAAAGGCGCCTGATACGAAATGCAAACATCAGCAATTGGATGGACGATGTTCGTAACGGTCATAGCTCACCTTGGCGTGACTCTGGAGTGGTCTACCAGACTTTCGGTCCAGATCGATCACGACACCGTCGGGGTTACTGGGCAAATACACTCCAACCGAAAGCTTGATGAGATTCATCTCCTCGTCGATCTTGGCCTGTGGAGGATTATAGATTAGCATCAATGCGCGATATCAAGCATGATACAACACACCTTCTTCTCTGGCTTGGACTTCTTGATGTACGGCTTTAGTTTACCTGAGATGGAGGTGACAGCGTCGAAGAAAGTGAACTCTTGATCGTAGAACGCCTTGGCTTTGCCTGACAGTCCGGCAACGATCATATCGATCATGCGATCCAGGAGAGGTTTCATGGGATCAGGTTGTGACTGCGATACTTTGTTAGCGAAAGACCAGTCTCTGATGGAGCAATATCAATTCACAGCGTCATCATCCCTGTACGTGTTCGCCTTCATGTTCCAGATGATCTGGTGGCAGAACAGTTGTGAGATCTTCGAAGTCTCAAATATGAACCTCTCGACATAGCCTACGTGTCCCATTAGCTTCATTCTTGGGACCAGATTCCATCGATCATGCTCACCCAGTCCATCGGCTCGCAGAGCTTGAACCACTTGTGGGACGAAGAAGAACGTCAACTCGACCGGATGCTGTTCAAGTACCCTCATTGCATATTGCAAGATCAACGGGTGGTTTCCATATCGCGGCTGGAAATACACGATGGCGGTGACTGGAGGCGTTGCCGCCCAGACAGGAAGCCACTGAGACGACAGATTATGTACCAATCAGCTTGGAATCAGGCAACATTGTTAGAGTTAGCAAAACTCACCTTCAGGGCAGCCTTTGCATTCGGTTCAAGCTTATCTCCAAGAAGGAAGTGTAATGCTTCGGGAACGTCGATGACGGCCTTTGGATCGCTCTTCACTAATCGGCTGATTTCAGTCTGCACAGGAATATTCTTGAAACGTTCGCCCATATGAACTGCCATAGCAGGGTTGAATCTCCAAGCCCTCTGCACCAAGCGAGTCCATTCGTCCTACACAGACTGTCAGCATGTAGCTTATTACACAGTGCAACGAAGAATTTTTACTCACCCCTGTAGTGGACCTTTCGAGGTTACCGACGTTCGGTCCTGCCGGACGTCCAGTCTCATTGGCGGGATTGCACCAAACAATCAATCGCGAGATTTCGTTCTCGACCAGTAACACGAGGAGCTTCACCCTATCTTTGTGTTGAGCTGTGTACTCTTGAATGGATCTCGATCCTGCGAACAACATCATCATCAGCATCCCGTCCACAGGACCAACTCCGTATGTTACTGACCTTGTACCAGGAAAGCAGGAGTACGATCGTTCAACGACGAGGTCGAGTGGTCGCCTCTGACATGATCGCCTTGTACAGCAAGTAGGAAGTCTTCTAGGAGTTTGACCTCTGCGCCGACTTGGATCCTGTCACTGCCGAAAGACCACCTGCGCGCATGTCACGATTAGTCTAGTCGGAAAAGCTGAGCGTTCGGTAGGGACTCACTGTGGTCGGACAGCAAACCATGAGAATGCAGCTTGGAACAGTCGGTCTCGGAACCTGAGTTCAAGCAGAGCCTCCATACGACTACTTGCAAGCATCTGGAATCCGAAGAGCAACAAAGCGAATCGCACTTCTCGCGCAAGTGGGTGTGTACTGCAGAAGCTATCAGCTATTTCCTGACCATAGACCATCATTCAGCTCACCTCATTGAGTTGTGAGCCTTCAAGGAACGCATCATCAACCGGATCAGGGAGACCATGACACCTCTCTCGCGGTACTTGATCGCTTGGAACTGACTCGACAGAACCTGAACAAGCAAAGCGTGAGGTCGAAGAAGACGTCGAGCCTTGGCGAGTTCAAGGTCCATGTTCTTCTTGTCACTAGGTGAGTATTCCACAGGAACTTCGAAAGGATCCGTATAGCTACAGGAAAAGCAGTTAGCAGACGTAGGCACCACAAGTCAATCGACCCACTTCATAGTTGTGCTGAAAAGGCCTTGACGAGCACGAACGGTATGCAACCATCCAGCAGAGATGGCACCGATAATGGCGACTTCTGCTTCTGGTCTTTGTCTCAAAAGCCATGTCCAGGCATCAACACCTGCTGCAATCGCCAACGGAGTAAAGGCCGCCATCGGAAGCTCAACAAGGTAATGAAGGATATCTCGGTCCATCTGCAGAACTCGTCAGCTTCTACCGCGCACATTGCACTTCCGCTTTAGACTTACTTGTGGCGAAGCGGTAAGCACTGAGACAGCTCGAAGAAGTATCCTCCTGATTTCAGGAACTGCGAACGGCTGAGTTTTGGTGCGGATATTCGACACAGCTTGAGCCATTTGCGACTTGAACGCAAGCTGTTCAGCGGCCGATGATTCTGCCGGTGATCCTTCTTGGAGGTCGTTCAAGCCTGGCAAGGGTGTCTCAGCGCAAGTGTGACGTGCCAGATGCCCTGATACACTCACCAGTGAGCAAGATCTTTCTCGCTCCACTCAGTTCTCCCATGAAGTAGTTCTTCGATGCGAACTGACTTGCCACGAGATTCGAGCTGTCCGAAGGCCATCCTCCGATGACTGGCATCATAGCTGTCAAGGCCGTTTTAGCTTTCAGCTCAATGTGTACAAGAATATCTGCCAACTCACTCTCTTGGCGATCGAGTCTTGAGATAGCTTTGGAGAAGTGCAATGCTAGCCCAGCTCCCATTTCGACACTATCGATCAAGAGCACGTCCCTCGACTCGTTGAGGTACGACTGCAGTGTTGATTGAACCTCAATGGGAGCTCGTGAAATGGCTAATGTCAACCATTGTCTCGCGACACCGTGAAGCTGAGAGACGATCTCGTTTCGTACAGCATAATCATCGGTCAAATGTAGTGTGAGATCCATCTTGTCGGATGAGAAGTCATATACCGGGGAATACTGCATTGGGAGCGTCAGCGGAAAGGACACATGACACAAAGAATCGTGATTTACCTCATCCGTGTATTGCATTTCACAGCTCCTTCGTATGAGGGTAAGGATTTCGAGCAGGGTGAATACCACTTGCCGATCACAGAGGAGCGCCGAAAATGTCTCGAGGAACTGTCGAGCATAGCTCAACGCGATCTCCCTAACTTTGCGCATCCTGTGGGTACAGGCTACTAAGATCTTGCAGACTTCGCTCGCGACACTCGGCGGGAGAGAGTGAGTGACAACCTGACGACTGAGCTGCTTCATGAAGGTTGACGAGATCTAGTGATCAATGATTAGCCTCCTAACATTGGCACAGCCAGCTGAAGACATGCCTTTTGAGCGATAGCATCCAAACATCCGATGAGAGCACTGTTGTTGATGGATTCGTTGCAGAAGTAATGCAACAGGACGGAAGGTTTCGCTCTCAACGTCCTCGCTTCTTCCAGGTCATAAATCGCCATCAATAAAGTCGTCTGTGGAGTGGTCATAGCTCGGATCTCATATGAGTGTCGTTGATGTGGCAAATACTCCGATAGAGCAGCACGCTGCCGTTGTTGAACCTGTACAATCACACATTTAGCTATGCTTACCGTGTCGCGCCGATGTATGCACTCACAGAGGTAGCGAAATCTTTGCGGAGAATGGAATTATACTCTAAATCACTCTCGACGTAATCGTTTGAGCTTTCCAACACCAACGCGGGTGTCTTCTCCGCAATGATACCAAGTGCGTTCCACTCGTGATCCGACAACCTTTTCCTGCCGGCTTGTCCGCTCAAGCCGAATACCACACACAAGAACCAGAGGTTCCTGAAGTGTGCGACTAGCTCCGGCGACGCAGCTTGGTCAGGGTGATACGACGTATGGGAAAGCAAAGCTGATATAGGGATGAGAAGAGCCGCAAGCCAAGACTTCATGTCTGAAACCCGCCCTTCACTCTCCTGTCTGAGCTGATGAAGCTGTTCCTTGTCTCGCGCATCGTAACCATGAGCGGCCATGGCGATCATCTGGGTCTGAGTACCCTTATCGGCGAACAGGGTGAGGAGCTCGGTCAAATAACCATCTGCGCAGTCCAATCGACGAGCAAGGCCTTTGGCGAGCGTGGTTTGAGCGGCGAGTACGGCGTTAGACGATCGTCTGGGGTCTTCAGGGTGCGATGAGCGGGAAATCTGTGAGAATGCACGATACACCTCCACCAAATCCGTGTTGTTTCCTGCCAGGGCGAGTGGAACGAGGTTGGTCACGATCGTCGATTCCGTTGCGAGATCAACTCCCCGAAGACGCTGCAACAGCATTGAGATGCTAAGGTGAATGATCTGGCGTAGAATTTGATGAGCTCTCGTTTTCGACAGACAGTTCAGTAGACTTACATCGTCTTTACCGATCTCCAAGGCGAGTCTGGAGACCACCTCCACAGCCGTGACCGCGACCAGCTTTCTTTGCTCTTCTGTCGCCTTCCCGCCAGTGTGAGAGGTTTTGAGTGTTACGTTGTCCGTATCTCCTCGATGATGATGACCCGCTGGTGTGGAACGAGCCGAAGCGGTACCGTGAGCCACAGTAGTGCCCGGTCCGTGACTGAGGGTGTTGAGTAGAGAATAGAGTGTCGAGGAGGTAAGATCGTCGTTCGAAGACATCTGTGCATCTATTGTTGAATAGGCTGTATATGCATTGTATCGCTTGTATTTACTTACCTCGATGCAAATGGCAAGGCATTTCGATGCTGCAACAACAGCAGGAGGGACTTCGCCCCCGAATCCAGCCATCTCGCCCTCGAAGGCGGGCAGAGGGCTCATCAATAGACGTCGAATATGATGCGTCATTGATGTTCCAAGAGTGGGGTTACTGTGAGGGATACGGATCCATTAGCTAAGCCGCATTTACCGATCACAACAAACACTCACTTCCTGACGAGGATGGATGCGCAAATGAATGCCGCTTCAAGCACTCGTGGATCGGTGATTGTCGAGTTGTCTGACAATAGTAGCTTGATCCTTGATAGTTGCGTTCTATCCTCCTCAGACTGATGAAGAACGAGCACATTCATGAGATGCTACGCAAATGGGCAGATTCATCGTGAGCTGGTGTTTCGATGATGATGAACGTATTGGCCAACTTACCAGGACAGCTACCGTCAACTCAATCTCCTCATCTTGTTCACTACCTCCAAGGCTGAACAGGCTGCCTCTTCTTGCAAGCAGAGTATCTCCATCTAGTTCTCCGGCACCCATCAAGTCACTCCACCATCTCAGAGTTGTCTTCTCAGCGCTTGCCAAAACCGATTTTCCCTCGGTAGTCGAGGAAAGCAACTCAACGTCATCCTGTATGATAGGAGCACCCACAAGCTGACGGGTTTGCCGTGCAGCAACGTGGATGATAGAATCTCCATCGGCATGAATCGAGGCGAAGGGGAAATGATGTCCACTTAGTTGATGTGCGAAAGCCTTCTGACTCTCCTCGGGGTTGGTGGAAGGGAGAATAGAGGTGACCAAGATGATGTTGATAATCTCGGTGACGAGTATGACAACACCCCCTGGAGTGAGAGGATGAGGCGCTGTGAAGGTGGTATGTCTGGGAGAGATGTGACGAGCAGGTGTTGAAGCTGCTGAGGAGGACTGCTGGACCAGCTTGATGAGATGTTGAGGACTCGCGAGTGCGAGGAGAGAGGAAACGAGATCGACGTTGGTGGAATGAGGGAAAGGCGGAAGAGGACAATGGGCCAGAACAGAATGGATACAGTTGAGAATGACCAATGCGAAGGCTGTCAGGTTGGCATCAGTGCTGTGTGACATCGACAGACGAGGATATCCGCTTACTTGGTCCAGATCGAGAGGTCATCATATCTCCGACCTTTTTGATTAAATTCACAATGGCGTTTCCAGCTTCAACCCGCAGACCATCCCTGCCCCAAGCTACCCATATGAGAGCCTTCACCAAGCCTTCGCAAAGTTGCGCTTGTCCATTCGACCCAGCACGACTCGACTCGAATCTCCCTGTCGAAGAAGAGGGAGTCGCATTGTGACTGGAAGGAGCGTCGCCGTGTTTCAATAGACCGGTCAGGAGAGTTTTGAGTCGAGGAAGAGCTTGGTCGAGATAGTTCGAGGTAAGGGGCAGAGAGGAGACGTAGTGTGCGTAGGAGATAGCATGGTTGATCTCGAATTCACTCTGTACGTCGAACGAACATGTCAGTGTTGACAGTTCGCGGATGTCAAGCATTCTCCGGTGGACTGACCCATTCATCATCCTCATCATACTCGTCGAGCCCGTTTTGAGTCGCTACACCATTTTGTGACGATTGAGTAGGAGGCAATCCCTTGAGCAGGATGTCAATGGCCGAATCGCTGTGGGAAGGCTTGGCGTCGTGGGCATAATTGGACGCGAGAGATGTTAGGATTTGAAGATGGAGCGGTTCGTCAAGACTGATCATAATCTATCAACTGGTGTACCATTCAAGTGCAATGCTGTCACTTACCAATCCATCTTGATCTATATCGGTGATGATCAGTACCTTGCCCTTGTACCAAAGCAAATGTGTGAGAGAAAAGAAAGGCGAGTATCAACAGAGAGGGATGGACGTCATCTACGTTGCCGTGCACCAAAAACAGGCCAGCGAGTGAGCGAACGATGGCCGAAGTCACGTGACCGTTTCCATTCAACTGCTTGATTATGGTTTGCCGTCATCAACATGCCTCTTGTCTCCATCAACATCAACGTTCAATCTCCTTTCTTCTCATTTGTCTCAACTTCTACAGGTATATAACTACTTGTCCACTCTCCATTCTCGTGTATATAGCTTGCTGCTGGACTTGAGAAACGACCCGCTCGTCTGTCACTATGCAGTCCCACCAGCCCATCGCCTCCACTTCTACCGCTTCATCTTCCAACATCGCCTCATCATCAGCTGGGAAACCCGACAGACTATATGTCGGTAATCTCTCACCTACAGTTGATGAGTACACCCTCCTTCAAGTATTCTCAAAGTATGGGAAGATCACCAAGCTGGATTTCATGTTCCACAAGAGTGGTGTATTGAAAGGCAAGCCGAGAGGGTTTGCTTTTATGCAGTTTGCCAATAAGGATGTGAGTATGATTTGCGCTTGACAACCGCCTTTATCCGGGCCTGGGGCGGAATTGACTGATCATGTGGTACGTTTTAGGATGCCCTCAAAGCTATGGTCAAACTACATGATAGATTACTGAGAGGAAGGAAGCTTGTTGTGACCTACGCCAGCTCGGTGAGTTTCCTCCCCTGTCTATCATATCTCTTGATTGCTGTATCATCCGTCTCGAACATCGCTAATAATCTCTAGGCACCTCCTGAAAACCTACCGCTACCCACCAAAGGTCGTCGTCCGACTGAAGCGGCCAAAACAACCACTCTATCCCTCTTGAAGAGCTCTCGGAAACCTCAAAGGTGAGCTACCAGACCCTCTTGTTGGTTCAGTTCAAATGCCGTTTGCTAACTGTATTTTATTGGCTTCTTTTTAGTGCCGCAGCTCAGATCGCTGCGATGGAAGCTAAACTTGCTTCGATGAAACGGACAAAACCCGCTGATGAAAATTGGATACCTGGTTCATCAGGACCCGCTTCAGGCGTAGGTAGTCCTGCCCCGGACGGGTCAATCGAAGGCGGTTCACCTATGCCTGACCTCGATGATGATATGCTAGGAGATGAAGAGGGAAAGAGAGCAGCGTTGGATTTGGAGAAGGCAATGCAGGTGGAGATGGCTCAAGCGACTTCAGAACATGAAACGCCAGTCCTGGACGACAAGGAGGAGGAAATGCCTACGTCAGAGGCCAAGGAGGATGAGAAACTTCAGCCGACCACAACGTCGAATGGTCTTCCGTTACCACCACTGCCTGCTAGCTCGACCATGCCTGCAACGTCTGGAGCAAAGACCTCAGGACGGGATGAGGCGTTCAAGAGAGGATTGGCGTCACTGCCAAAGAAGCCTGCATTTTAGCGAATGTCGCCTGCTTCATGTATACTGTATGGTCATTACTTTCGCATCTAAATTTGGGGCGCGAGTGTCTCACTCAAATATACAACGATTCTCTTATCCTCTACGAGGGACAACGCCCTATTCCAATTTATCATCGTTCGCCACCTTCCACAATCCCACTAATTTCGTCTTATCCATCTTCCACTCATCCAGTCCAAATCCCATACTCTCTCCCCTCTCGAAAGACAGCGTCATGTCTTCCGTATCAGGCCTCCAAGCGCCACTACAAGATGCGTGAAACTCTGTCGTTTGTGGTAAGGCTTCTTGCAGAGTAGCCAAGTTGAGGTGACTGATCCCTGAGGCCGGGAGGATCGTGATGGGACGTTGCGGATCGCGTGACGAGCTTTGGGTAAGCTCAGTCAACTTGCAAAGGGTGTTGACGCCTTCCAAAGCGCTTCTGGCATGACCGCTGTATGTAGCATAGATACGAAGGGTATTGGAAAAGGAGTGGAGCATGTGTCAGTTCAGAAATACTCTTTGGTGAGAATGGGGAAACTCACCTAGTTAGGATCCTCGTAATACCGGGTATAAATGCGATAGTCTCATAGGCTACGATTGAAGCACAGTGTGCGTCTCAGCTTGCCAGGACAATGCGCGGAGTCGGGACTGACATCTTCGATGGGTTGATAGCTTACCTTTAATGGGATCTGGAGTCACATCGAAAGCTCTGTGAAAGGTGACTAGGAGTGATCGTCAGTCGTAATCATCGGTCATTCCTGTGATATATCAATAGCCCACCATCATAGCCGTCGCAAGCTTTTACGAGCCTATGTACGAATTAAGTTCACGGAACGCAGTCAGTATCACAGCATCGTTAGGGACGAAGACCAGGACGTATAGGTATTGGCCCATGTAACGCACCGTTTTGTATTCCGAACGTCGACCGTCCCTTCCGGTGTCAAGCAGCCAAAGACGAATCCTTTCGCACCTCCTTCTTCTCTAAACGCTTCGATATCGCCTAGCATCGTATCGATTTCCGCATCGCTATATACGAATGATCCCGATCTCGGTCGTATCATGATCTACTCATTTGGGACTGTCAGTTCATCCGTAGTTAAAAGCCTCCCGAATAGAATGACGCACCATCAATGGTATACCAGGCAAAACAGCCTTGATCCTTCTGAACAAACCCATTGACGGCGTCAGACCTCCACCCGATGTCAAATTCGAGCATACTTCCAACCTGAAATCACCATCGAGGGGAAGACATTCTTTTCTGCCAACCAGTCCAGTAGTGATTCAGCACAGCTGAGCAAGGAAGCACGCAGGATGATCGAACCTACATTGATTGAGCGGACTCGAGCGAGTCGATACAAAACTCGAGTATCACCCTCATATCTCCCTATCAAGATATCGTCGCGAGCTTTGAGTAGCTCGTACAGCCCCTATCTGCTTCGTACGAATGAACTCTGATATGAAACAAGTTGTTATCGTCACCACTATCGCGGCTGACTTTATCGCTTCACTCATCTCCGCTTCTCGGCGCCAGCCCGTGCCTTTTCCCCGCGTCCCCTCCCTCCACTCTGACCAGATTGCTACATATATTTCTGACTCGAACGCGCACCGTGTCCTCCGTCTTTCTCATCGCACTCTACCACTAACAACGTTTGGGCTATTCTCGATCATCGCCGTCGTGAGCGTCAGCAGCTAGAAAGCTTTTCTGCAAGATGCCCAGGACACTGCCTCTTGTACGGTTCCCACCAAACGCGCTCGTCCATCGTTTCGGTACTCCGGCTTCTGCACCTCGGTCCAGTGCTCTCCTTCGTTTCTCACAACAAGGCTGGACAATCAGTCCGTCGCCTTCGTCTTCGTCTGTTCCAGGGACTCAAGGGAAGAAGGAAGGTTGGGCCGTGGTGGGTGATGCTGAAGGTCGAAGACTTGCTGTCGAGGTGAGTGCGAGCTGCCCTGTTCGGGGACTTTCTTTTCGTTCAACGATGTAGCCTGGAACTTAACGACAATGCTGATTGTATGTAGACACTTTTGAGTCGACATCGAATTCATCCTCTCAGTCCGTCTGGCCTTTTCCCATATGTCAACCATCTCCTTTCTTCCTCCATCTCTTCCACGGAGACGGATACCAGTCTGCCCGAGGACACGTTCAAACCCATCCGACATCTAGCTTTCGCTCGACCACCCTCCTCTGGCGAGTTTACCGACTTCACCGCTCGATACGGTGCACTTCTCGACGAAGATCGTATAACCTTTCGAGAGAGTTTATCTTCACTCCATCCACCCCCCTCATCGGATGAAGTGGAACGAGTAGCGAAACTGATGAACATTCTTCATCTGCTCGATCTTCCTTCTGTCAGCTTATCTTCTGGTCAGACGAGAAGAGCTAGGATCGCAGCGGCGTTATTGACAAAACCTGTTTTGTTGATTTTGGAAGATCCAATGGCTGGATTGGATGTCGGTAGTAGAGAAGAAGTCTCGAGAGTTTTGGGAGAGTTGAATGATAATGGGATAAGATTAGTTTTGGTTCTCAGAGGGAAGGGTGCGGATGGTATGCCGGATTGGGTGACAGATGTAGTCGAGGTCAGAGGAGGGGAAGTCTGGGTTGGAAAGAAGGAAGAGTACGACGAGAGACATAAGGAAGAACAGAAACAACAAGCGAGAATAGAGGAAGTCAACGAAGTTGCGCACGAGAGCCGTGTGCCCGAAGACGGGAAGGCCTTGGAACCCGTCGTCCTGCTGGATGGAGTCTCGGTGTCATATGGAGAGGGCACGAGGAAGGTGAGTTCAAGGACATGGCCGATCATCACACATGACATCAAGGAGAGTCGCTTACCAACGGAAATTCAGGTGCTGAACGAGGTATCGTGGACGATCAAGCCGGGAGAAAAGTGGCATCTCATTGGAGCGAACGGTATGTGTTCCAAATCTTGGCTATCTGGTTGCCTCATGTACCGGACAATGCAAGCTAAGCCACATTTCCCAGGTTCCGGGAAGACAACCCTACTCTCTCTCATTCTCGGCCACCACCCCCGATCCTACTCTCTCCCCGCAAACACTCTCAAGCTTTTCTCCAAACCTCGTCGTTCTATCCCTTCTCCAACACTTCGAAGACTGATAGGTCACACATCTCCCGAGATATTCGCTTCTTTCCCTCGAGGTATGGGACTACGAGCGTACGATGCTATTGGATCAGGATACGAGGGGGTGTTCTCAAGACGTGATTTGAACTCGGATCAGAAGGAAAGAGTTTTGTATCTGTTGGGGTATTTCAAGGATCTCCTTGTACCACCCGCTCCTGCATACGGCAAAACAGGGACAGAGATGACGGTTGAAGATCTTGCCAAGCGCCAATTCTCTCACTTCACACCTTCTCAACAAGGTTTGCTTTTATTCTTGAGAGCGATAGTGGGCAGACCGAGATTGTTGATACTTGACGAACCGAGTCAAGGCATGGACGAAGTGATATGGGAAAGATGTAAGAGGTTGTTGGATGAAGAGTGGAGATCTGAACAAGGGAGGGAGATGGCAGTGATCGTTGTCAGTCATTACGAGGATGAGGTGAGCGAGCCATTTCCCTGCGTTATACAACCAATCTTGAGATCAGAAACTGGGAGGTCGGATTTGCTGATCATAGACGACGACACTGTAGGTTCCATGGAAGAAAGGCGCTGGTAATGTGCTACAATTAGCTCAAGGCGTCGCGACGGTCTTGTAAGCTTGCATCAAGACGGTAATGGTATACTTGGCAGCAGATTGTTCCATAGATGACATACCCAGCACTGTATGCCGGTCATATTTGTTATACACAATTGTACTTTTATATGCTCTATTGATTACTGTAATATACTTGCTTGTGGTATACCATGTGGACATGATTCGCGCTTGCAATCCTGCTAGCGATCATATCTAAGCTGTGAAACTATATCTTCTTCCGATGTTCCTATCCGTCACAAGCAAAGGCCAAGTCAGCCTCAGACATTGCCTAATAACTCCAGATTGATAGTGACGACCCCACTCACCGGTTCATGATCCACTTCATGATCAACGTGGACAAAGCATCTGTCGACCTCTTTCAACCTCTCGATCTGATCCTGCAGATCCTGTGCAATATCATGTGCCTTCCTCAACGGCATGTCAGGATCTAGGACGATATCCACCTCTACAAAATAGTGCGGACCCGAATGGTAGACTCGGACCGTATCGACAGAGTTGATATCGGGGGAGAAGGTCATGGCTTTGTAAGTGACGAGATTGATGAAATCGGCAGGGGCCGAGATTCCTGCGAGATGGGTGAATTGTTCTGTGTCACCGACAGCGATGGAGAGGAATGTTAGCTTGCAGATAAGATTGGGTGACTAGGTAAGGAGGATACACACCGTATACAGTCCGGGTCCAGACGGTTATAATGCAAACAGCTATGATCGTAGCTCCCACAGGGTCGATCTGGAGCAAGATACCTTCAGTACATAACATTCCAGGCTGCAAACCAGTCAAGACAACGTCACTCACCCACCAAGCCAGCTTGGCTCCGCCAGCAGCGGTTAGAATACCAAAGCCGTTACTGCGCGAGAAATCAGCATCAGCTAAATGTGAGGAAGATTGTCTGTCAGTCGGTGACTCTCTACTCACGTCAGGAGATCGTTCCTGTGATCTTCCCACAGAACTTGAACCTGCGAGGATGATCGTCTGATCGCGAAGCAGTACAGGAACAACGCCAATTTGACAGCTACCCGTTTTGAATAATTGAATAATCAGTCACTGGACTTCTTGCGGGGACAAAGAAGCACCCACCAAATGCTCCACCTACAGCGAGGATAGAAGACAGATGAAACTTCTTGAGATCGTCGCCTGAGTGAGTCACAAGTTCTTGGATCGCCTCGACTATTAGGATTACATTGACGCCGCCCATGATGGAACCGTACACTATGTGCGTCTTGGCTAAGCTGGCTTCATAGGGAGATGATTGATCATCTCACTCACCAATGTTCCCGCTGAAGTTCGTGATCAGTCAACACAGTCAGTAGATGCAAAGGATGCGCTTCAAGGTTCAGCTTACACTGAAAGGCGGCATCAATCAGCGCGACTAATATGAAAATCACCGGAGATCTTACTCACTAGTCTCAAATCTGGATCCTCGGACAGGCCATTTCTTCTCCTCCGCTTTATCTGATGCTCTGTGTGCTCCCCACAGAATGAGGTTGGCAAAAGGGTCGACTATGAAGGGCGATCAGTCAAACGGCGCATATTCTGACCTGGCTGCACTCACAAACTGTTCAACAAGCGTTTCAGCATTCTGCAGGCAGTACGAAAGCAACGGTGGCCTGACTCACCGGCATCGATACAACTAGCAAACAACGCCAACGACAAACTGCTTATCGCCGCATAAAGCTGTACTACGGCCAAGACGATATTGGCCGCCAGAGACAGGTTCACCGCGATTTTCACTTTCAGAGCATTATCTTTGGTCTCTTGAGCGGCCTCGGCTGAGAGAGTTGAGAGAGGTTTAAGAAGATCTTCAATACGAGAATTCTGGTCGGTGTAGAAATTGGCAAGTTTGGATCCCTTTTTCCGTCTATCATGTTGTGACAAATACACTTGTCAGATTATTATACATATAGGTGAACAGCATGCCGTCCGGTGGGATAGAGTGGTAGGTCAGATATTAAGAGGACTAGTACACTCACTGTCTGATCCCATCGATATCGGCATCACTGACGATTTTACCTCTCAACAATAACGGGTCCCTCTCTCCTGCTTCTCTCCCCACAACAGATGGGATCGACATTAGCTCGAGATCATCAACACTTGCCGTGTCAGAGGTAGACGCGAGAGCATGAGACAATGCTCTGGGACCATCGACCCCGGTGGCAGTGAGTCTGCTCATTATCGATGTTTCTGCGTGCTGGAAGACAAGTTTGACATTGAAAGAGCAGATCTTATCAAATAGCTAGTTGGCTTTCGAGTCATATCTTCTGCCAAGTCGCTTAAGACCCGAGGAATGGGTAACGTCATTCACTTAGTTATTGGACACACCCACTTATTGGACGTCCTCTATCAATCTGATCGTCTTCGTCACGAAAACGCCTGTTATGCATGCATTCATGCATCTAATGGCTCACCAAGAAGGGGTTACAGCCTTCTGGCACCTGGCTATCGACTGGGACGATCTCTGGTACAACTTGTGACTTGCCTTTACGCTTTTTAGTAGCCTTTTTCTCTTCCACTTCCTTTACTTTGTCAAGAATATCCTGGGACAAAAAGAGGTGTTGCTTCATGTTCTTCACTGATATTCCCCCTCTCTGTACCACCCTACCTTCCCTAGCCTTCCTGAGATCCTTCAATTCCTGCTCAATTAGTGTGAGCTTCGATCTCTCGGTGTCAGCAACGGAGGTTAATTCGTTGATGCGAGCTTTGATTGGTGTGTTCAATATTGAGTTGTACTGATCGAACAGAGCTTGATTTTCGCGCTCTAGGGATGCAAGGGGGGGGCGTGAAGGTGTGGGGAGTGACGGGGGAGGTGTAGTGAACCACGCCTCACCTAATAGTCTTGTGGGATTGAAAGGTGAAAGCCCGGTAGCCTTCCATCCTATCAACGCATTATGCTCGGTAATGGCTGCTCGAGCAGCTGCTAAATCTCGTACCCACTCTACCTTTTGGACTCTCCCTTCGCCGTACAAGTTCGCTCGATCGACCTGTCTTGCCATAGCAGCCTTGAGAGGACCGAATATGCCAATGTCGAGCGGTTGTGAGACGTGGGAAGTGTGTGCGGGAAGGATCATTAGATCGATAGCGTGAGTCATACACTCTGTGATGAATGCGGAGGTGGTGTGTGAGACGTGGCCATCAACGATCAAGAGACGTCGTTTGCTAGGGTTATTCGGTCAAGTGTTGGGGATGAAAACTTCCTTTAGCCAATCGTATGCGAGCGTACCATTCGACCAGCCCTTGTTGGATGACGCCCACCGCCATCCCTCAAGCTGTAGGTTGTGCGGTAGCCAAGAGCTCTGCAGAGTTGCCCCTTTAAAGACGATTAGAGGTGGCAATACTCGACCGCTAGCAGAGACGCATTCAAGAGATGTGACCCACTCTTGACGACCAGGGGACGATTTTGGAGCCTTGTGTACCTTCTTCTTCCTCTGGGGGCCTTCTTCCCCCTCCATCCTATGATCCGCAACGAATAGCACCCTTGTTGATTGAGTTGTACCGACCGCATAGCCTGTTTCATCCATATTATACATGTTTTTGGGGGTGTAGCGATTCTCCTCGAGTAGTGTTCACATCTCGGTAAACCAAGGAAGTAGCTTCTCGGGGGTGCCGCCGACAACTCGATTAGTGTCGAGGAGACAAGACCAGACGCTAGAGACTTCGGGGTGTCTCTTGCGAAGCTTTTGTAGCCAGTTGACACCCAAAGTAGGCAGAGGTTGTCAGGGACTTGCGGCTATGAGAAGACGAGATTGTCGGAGCTGATTTGCCACCTCAAGGACGGCCTTGAGTGACGGCGGATGTCCACAGAGCGATAGCCGGCGTATGGAATCGACCAGACAAGCCTCCTCGTCGCGTGTAAGGGCCTGCACATGTGTATGGGCTGCTGAGCGGGACTTTGTCGCTCCTGATATGCGGTATGAGAGGGTGGACTTGCTGACACCGAATTCTTGTGCAATCTCGCGTATACTCTTACGGTTATTGGCATGGATGTGTAGCTGAGCATTGTACGCATCGATCGCCGCTTCGATCTTGTCGATAGGTGGATGCATAGTGAAGATATGATGAATGTAAGGTCAAAGTAACATGAATGAAAGAGAAGAGTTGTTGAGATGACGTGTCGCGGAAAGTGTCCCATAAGTGGGTGTGTCCAATTAGTAGGTGATTGACGTTAGATTGGGAAGGGGTTAGTAACTGACCCGCCGAGCGAGCCATGGTGGAGGTTGTGGTCACGTGACTGCTGTTCATCTCAAAGATACAGCTCAAGCATAAAACTCGGTCGCGTCCGCGTACATTACACAAAGTAAATCCTACATCAGAACTATTTCTTGACAAGTGTCTTGAAAACTTATCTGATAGCTATACGAGCAAAGTGACATGACTGAAGCTACACAAGTGGAAGAAAAAGAACAGCAGTGGGGAAGAGGTGAGTGAGACAGGTTGTGACCTTTGGCAGTGTTACTTTTTCTCCTTGTTCCCGGAGCCGGACCGCAAACAATGTTCGACGTTGACCTGCAAGGCGAAGCCATCAAGCTCACTGTTAAGTGACCTGAAATGGATGCCTGCAGGTAGGGGAGTAGTTCTTTTCATATGCTTCGAAAGAGGACCACATTTTGGATAGATCGTCTGACGTTTGGCGGAGAGTAGACCGACGCGTTTGATTTCTCTTCTCTCGTAGTCGCTTAGATCCGACGTGTTTCACCTTGCAGTCATATATCCTGGAAGATTTATACTGACTTTTGACCTTTAACGCAGTGCTGATCTGTGGAGGAACGAATTGGTGAGTTGCACCTAATACGGAGATTGTTTTCAAGGCTTCAGCTGAAGATGATTTGTTCAGGGCTACAAACGGACGAAAAGAGCGTTCAGCAAATGCGTACGTGTGAAGTCTCCCTTCATCAACATACGTTGAAGTGTAGCTGAGAATATCTCACTTTTCAGGTCTTCCGACTTGCTTTCACCTCATATCTTGCGATCATTGTGTAATGTCAAGATCACAACTTTGATCACTGGACCATCTGCAAACTACGCCATTGTCATTGACGGTATGTCCACCTCGTCTCACTCCTTCGTGTACGTGTGCTCATGTGTTGCTATATCCATCTTAGTCCACGGGGCAGCATACATCTTTGGTCGTCCTCCTTCTCCCTCACTAGCGACCGAAGACGGTGGTGTCATCTCTGAACATTATCCTAACAAGATCTCGCCATCCAGCGTAGGCTTGCGTCAAGGTGTGAAATGGGTCGGAGGGGCTGCAGGGAGAAGTCATTTGTTCTTGTTGGACAGTGAGGGAGGTGTGTGGGGCTGTGGTAATAATGTGGTCGGACAGATTGGTCTGGTAAGTGAAAGTCCACTTCGATATTGGGCGAAACTGAGTCGTTGAAAATAGCCAATCAGTATGTTAGTAGACAAGTTGACGAAAGTCAAAGGACCTTGGAGTAAAGATGCGAGCGTCAAAATCGTTCAGGTTCGTTCGTAACTCCTTTGACAGTTGAGGTTGTGGTGGCGCTGCTCATCTGCATACAGGTCACGGCAGGTCATACATTTTCCCTCTTCTTGACGTCCACCGGACAAGTCTATGCCTCCGGTTCTAGCGAATGCGGTCAATTAGGAAACGGCAAGACTGGCGAGAGACTGGTCAAAGGTGGAAAGCTGGCTTATGATGTGGAAGTACCTCCTCGTGAGTTCAGCTGACTCACACAGAGTTCCGTCGTGGCAGAGTTGCTAAATATCTCCTTGCATAGGTCTCGTCCAAAACCTGGAGAAGAACAAGATCGTACAAATCGCTTCAGGAAACCAACATTCGCTTGCGATGGATGAGGATGGTTACGTCTTTGCTTGGGGTTTCGCAGGATACTCAAGATTAGGATTACAGGATCAGAATAATCGGTATGTCAAGATCTTGTGATTGACACGTATAGTTAGCTGATTGAGCGATGATAGACTGGTGCCAACGCTTGTGCCTCATGTAAGCAATTTGCCAAACTATATGAGCACGAGTCTGACATCAAGTGCAGTTTGCTGGAAACAATGTGTTGACAAGAGCACATTCCATCTTGTGTGGTCCGACGAGTGAGTGCTCATGAACGGCTCCAGAATGCGGCGCGCTGACACTTTCACAGACTCCATCGTAATCGATCGGCAGAAGATGCTACAAATGGCCGGAAAGTGGAAAGTGACAGGAGACGGTCAGTGGAAATCTCCTACTCCACTGGCGCAGATTGAAGCTGACTCTAAGAACAGGATCGACCGGTCAACCATATACATATTTCAAGTAAGCTTCGTCTTGACGCTCCCGTTGGGGTCTTTGCTGAAACTGACATGTCCACTCACAGGCCCATCCAGGACAGTCAGTACACTCCAGTACAGAGTCAACTGTAGCTGATCTCCGTCGCCTATAGTTATGAGTTGTAGAGTAATCAAAGCTTCATGTGGTGGTTGTACACATTTCGTTACAACGCCTGAGGCCGCCGGAAATGTAATGACAGTTGGATTTGGACAGGGAGTGGTGGGTGATCTGTTCGTGCGTCTTCTGTGTGCGAGTGCTGATGTCTGAGTGTCGATTCCACCAGCTGTATGGAGGTGAGTCGGTGTATTGAGAGCGAGATGTGCTTCATTATCTGACCATAAATTGTAGAATTGGGCTTGGGACCCGACGTTGGAAAGAGCGCAACTCGACCGCAAAAACTAGAACCGCTGTCAGGTATCGATGTGATCGAGTGAGTGTTAACGCAGCGAGTAGCTTGTAGCTCGGAATGCTGACCAGATCTGTTTGCCACTTTCAGCGTAGCAGGAGGAGCATTCTTCACCTTGTTCCTGGCAAGACCAAATGCTGCCTTGTCAGACCTAACCAGGTATCCCGAACATATCGATTCTGCTTCCATCTGTGTGGTGTGCAATGAGGACAAAGATGGCGTAGATGCGCTCGAGTGCGAACGGGTGAGTTGCTTCGATTCCCGTCTAACGTCAGCCTTGCTCCTTGAAAGAGCTGACACGCTTTTGGTTGCCTGTCCCCGCGCAGTGTGACCAACCTTATCACCTTGGGTGTCTCGACCCACCATTGGACGAAGTGCCAGAAGGCGAATGGTTCTGTCCTGAGTGTGAACAGGATGCGGACGCGGGACCAGATGAGGAGTTCAGACCCGCTTTGGGCGAGACAAAACCCAAAAAGACGGCTGCGAAGACTTCAGCGGTAGATACATTGAGACAAGGAACGCCAGCGTCAACAGGTCAAGCCGCCACACCGGTGTCTAACAAACCCGCCTCGGTGAGGAGTACCACATCGGCAGCGGCTTCAGTAAAAGGGACACCCAAGGGTGGAGTGAAGAGAAAAGAGGCGGACGATAGCAGCTTGCAGGGTGAGTACGCGGAATATCTGCATGGGACTGGAGAGGGGTCCGCTTATCATCTTGTGTACGACTGTAGGGTCAGCCAGGAAACGAAGATGATTCTTGGGGCAGAGAGCGTGCAAATGCAGGTGGAGCATGAGAAAACTGTCTGTCAGATGTCCACCACAAAATATCGTGAAACCACTATGCAACACAGGTTGGATTGTCCCTGTTACAAGATCAACTATCTGTTCGACGTAGCCATGATTGTGGTCTCTCAGATCTGTTGTTCTACCTCGGCGGTATCCATCGCCGCTGTCCATGACTGCCACAAATTACTTACGTAAAGAACGACGATATGACCGGGCCGAGGTGGTGATGACTACTGAGATTGACTTTGAATAAGATCAGATCATTCCCCATTATCAACAAAAATCACTTACTTGATAATCACAACACTTCACGTTCCCCGACGACTGGTCTCCACCTCGATCTCGTGTTCACTATCACTGTACACTAGCTTAGCGCCCAAAAGTAGAATCAACCTTGAAGTTAGGAGGACTAATCGCTTCACCACTGTATAAATCGGCCGATTGGAGTGAAAGTGGAGGTTCCTGTGCGTCTCACAGCGTGAATTACGGCGGAGTGAAATACTGTAGCATTGCCAAACCAATACTACACATCAAACCAGACAGATCCACTAAGACAGAAGCTCTTGAAAGGATAGCAGTTACAGAGCAGCTTGACCAGTGTTTCGGCTGCCGGGAGAGTAGAACGTGAGTCGTTGTTCATCTTGAAAGGATGGAACCACGTAGATGGACGATGAGTCGATCTTGATACTGATGATTGTATCTGGAGTGTTCAGTAGCTTCGACCTTCCCTAGCGTTTTGTCCTGCGCTTCAGACTCTGTCTTCAATTAACAGATCAGGACAGCGAATTGACCAGGGATAGATCGCCAAGTGCAGGAGAGTACTCTGTCCACATTGACGGCAAATCCACTCAGCGGAAACAATCACACACCTACCAACGTACACACGTTCACCTTTGCTCGAACACAATCAGAGTGACAGCATGGTCGGTTCTTCGGACATGTCCAAGAACGAGACGATTCGTCCGGCATCCCCTTCCTCATCGTCAACACGGACACCCACTCCGCTCAGCACTACCAGCACAACTCCTGCTATCAACGTCCCGACTAGCTCGCGGATACGGAATCCACCTCCTCCATCACCATTATCAAAGGTCCAATCCGTCTCTCCCGACAACAGACAGACTTCGATATCATTCACCAACCCCCTCGTTTCGACCCCTCCCCCTCCTTCAGCAGCGATACCACCACCTGGACAGAGCAGGGGTGCTGGCGCAGCGATGACGTCTGCGCCTACAACCGCGATGAATCCCGCTCAGAGTTCGCCATGCTTCATCCACTCTCACCTGGATAGACATGGATCTTTACAGGACTGGTTAAATAAGAAAGCATCAACAAGTGGACCATCCTCCGTCTCCGCTGGATCCACCACCTCCACAGCGACTCATCGACCACAGATATCTACGCATCACTCAGGAAATGCGACAAAACCAGTTCGACCTCCTACGTACCACAAACCATCCAATCACGTACACAATCATCACGCTACGATCCAAACCCCTTCAGTCACCCCGTCCCCATCTGGCTCGCATCCTGGCAGTCCAACAGGTACCGGATCCAAATTCACTTCACCGATTTTGAAAGATTCGTCCTTTAGCGGATACGACTCGGATCAGTCGAGTCTCAATGGCCATACGAGACAGAGATCAACTGGGAGTGCTATTTTGGACGCGGATCTGGTGGATGAGGAGGAGGAGGGTGGCAGTCTCACGAGACAATTAGCAGAGACAGCACAGGGTGTGAGAGAGATGAGCAAGGAACTTGGTGAGCGGAGCGAACTTTGCCCCCAATCCTAGCCGACTCGCTAACGTTGGATGTGCGCTCCAGGTCGTACCAGAGTCAGATCAAAGATCCAACACGTCTTGATCGTTACCAAGGCGAGGGACAACAGACTGATCAAACTCACACGAGAACTCGCTCTGTACCTCATGCAAAAACGACCCGCTGCTACGCCAGATGGGAATCATCGATCTCACCAGGAGTCACGCGATAGAGGGATGGTCGTGTATGTGGACGCTCAACTTCGAACGTCGAAGCGTTTTGACGCGGCAGGAATGCAACGAGACTACCCTAACCTCTTCCAGCCGATCACGCGGCGCAGGTCGTCATCTTCGGCTTCGGTCAGTACCCTCGCGACGTTATCGGCGTACCCCTCAACAGCTAGCATGGGCGAGTTTGCAAGAAGGAACAAGGATGAAGGCCAATTGAGATATTGGACAAGCGAGATGTGTTCGAACTCGCCTCATCTGTTTGACTTCGTTGTTACTGTGAGTACGAGGTGTGATTCACTAGCAATCGAAACGAAACCTGACGCGTCCTTTTATAGCTTGGTGGAGATGGAACGGTCTTGTTCACTTCTTGGCTCTTGTGAGTTACAGCTCTTTCCACCTGACTCGCGGACATGGAGTCTGATATTGGTGTGACATAGCCAACGTATCGTACCACCCGTCCTTCCATTTGCACTCGGATCGCTTGGATTCCTTACCAACTTTGATTTCGCCCAATACAAACAAACGATGGACAAAGTTGTTGACGACGGTATTCGCGTCAATCTTCGTATGCGTTTCACATGTACTGTCTACCGAGCGATAGCACCAGAAGAAGCGGAGATGACAATGAACGGAAAAGGTGGAAAGAAACGGAAAGCAATCAAGAAGCCTGGTGGGGAGATCTTGATGAGTCATGTTGACAAAGGTGGTTGGGAGAGTTTGGAAGGCCCGCCTCCGACATCTGGCGCCTCAGAGAGTGAGGGAAAGGACAAGGAGATCATGTGTTTCTCCACCAGAGCGGTGGAACAGTTCGAGGTATTGAACGATCTGGTTGTGGACAGGGGACCTAGTCCCTATGTCAGCTTACTGGAGCTGTTCGGTGAGTGTTAAGTACCTCGAAGGAAGCCTTGCATGACATCTCCAGCTGACACTCACGCAGGTGATGAGCATCACCTCACAACAGTTCAGGCAGACGGTTTAACCGTTTCGACTCCAACCGGATCCACAGCATACTCCTTGTCAGCAGGAGGGTCTTTGGTTCATCCTCAAATCCCAGCGCTGCTCATCACGCCTATCTGTCCTCACACACTTTCGTTCAGACCAATGTTGCTGCCAGATAGCATGGAATTGAGAATATGCGTGCCTTACAACTCGAGAAGCACTGCCTGGGCAAGTTTCGATGGTCGAGGTCGAGTGGAGCTGAAACGTGGGTGCAGCTGATTCTCTTCCACGCGAGTAATCTGATTAGCTGACTTTGTTTCACAGAGGGAGACCATATCAAGGTCACCGCCTCCAAATACCCCTTCCCGACCGTCTGCGCAGACAAAGCCTCCACGGACTGGTTTGCTTCCATCTCGAGAACACTACGATGGAACGAGAGGGAGAAGCAGAAGTCGTTTGTCGTCGTCGAAGAGGAAAGCGAGCCGCCCAACAAATCAACGGGGAAGAAGACTTTGACCAAAAAGTCGAGTGGGGGTGACGCAAAGATTGCAAAAGGTGTGAAGGAGGAAGACGAGACTGAGGAAGACGACGAAGAGGACGAGGATGAGGAAGACGAGCAATTTGACATTGATGAGTGAGTTACCACTGCGGCACCTGGAGCTGTTGACAATGCTGACTCAGAACGATCATAGCAAATCGGGTGGTGAGAGTGAACCAGCTTCTCCGCCGATAGAACCCGCAGCTCCGCCCAAGCCTCCGCCACTTCAGAAACGTCACTCCTTGATCCCAACTCACAAGAGCGGTCTTGAAACACCGAATCGCTTCGCAACACCTTATCAAGGCCCTCCGCCTCTCTCTCAGCGACATCTGGTCGAAGCGCTTGCTGCTGCTGAGATTCGCGAGAAGGAGAACGAGAATGGGCAAAGGGACAACATCCGTGGCGATGGTAGCGAATCAAGGGTTAATGGTCATCATCACTTGATACCACCCGGCCGATCTAATATCCCTTCCCCAGCCGTTAGAGAGGGCGAAGAGAGCGAAGCGGAAAGGTCAACCTCTGATTCCAACAGCATGGCGAATTCGATGATTGACCAGCAAACTCCGCGAGAAGGGAGAAGTGCCACACAAGGACACGTTCATCATCACCATCACCATCATCATCACCATGCGGCTGAAGGAGAGACTAATCATCAGGGCAGAGGACGTTCGCCAAGTGCGCATAAAGCTGGAGAGGGGAAAGCGAAAGCTTTTGCATTCTTCGGACAGGTGAGTTCCTTGTCTGTTATCCTCGAGATGTGGTATGAGGGGGATAGATCAGGCAGAAAACACTCGCATAAATGTTAACGCTGACTTTGGCTCGTGACACAGGACGATTCGGCTTCGGACTGCAGTGATGACCATTCCGACTGAGAGCTTAGCCTGCAATATCATCAATGTAGAGCAGGTGGAGTCATTACATGACGGCAACGTGGGATTCATTAGACAACATTGGGATGTAACATTATACTGTGTCGACATGTACTCGATGATCCGGTATCAGTTCGAAACAATCGATTCAGGCATAATGCGATTCTCGCCTACTTATCGTAGTATACTTGTTACGGGGACGCTTCAACCTGACCATCCTTTCACTTTGGATATGGGACACTCGAAAGGAGGCTAATTTATCTGACTGTCCAGCAAGTTTGATGCAAAGGAGTGACGATTGCCCTGAAACACATTATGGTGTGTACCTCTTACACCCTCCAGTCACTCACATCTGATGTAAGACGTGGTTGTATACTTTGCTTTAGAGCTATTCGAGTGTTTTGCCGGTCGGTTCGGAGGCGTAGTTACAACAATCTGGGGTCATCGTTGAAGATGTCTCAACCACGAGCACCCGTCAACTCTCGTCAAAAACCAAGACAGACATCACCTGAGACGGAATCGGAATCGGACACGGAGCTGGAAACAGAGACAGAGACTAATTCCGGAGAGGAAGAGACTTCTTCTGGCTCAGAACACAGTTCAGATAGCGCATCACGCTCTGTACCGACGAGGAGGAATGAACCTCCCGTATCGGAACAACCAAGGACGCAGGCTCCTGCTCGAGGTGGTGGTTCTGATCATACAAGGGGAGGGGAGATGGATATAGACGGTGCGCTAATCAGGGACGCATCAAGACAGCCGCTGGATGAGGCTCGGAACGCGAGAAGGGATGTGGTGCGGAGTGGTACTCAAGAACAGGCGCTGGCCCCTGCTTCTGGGAGGAAGGAACCAAGAAGGACTATAGGCGGACAACGAGCTAGTCCTTCAGCAACACGGGATAGACCGGCCGAGGAAAGCCAAGGTATGACAACGTCGAGGGGCCGTGCAGGTGAAAATCTGGAGAGGGAAGAGAGGATAATATTGGATGATGATGGGGAGGCTACCAAATCAGACAGAAGGAGACCTACCGATGGCATGTCGGCTACGAGAGATGGGGGTCGCCAACCACCAAGTCGGAACGCCGTAAATGATAGGACGGGAAGACGTACACCCGGTGACAGGCGTCGACCTGGCGGGGAAGCCGATAGCTCGGCTGGTCCGGGGTCAACTTCGTCTCAGACGATATCCACCCAGGGGAGAAGACAACATTCCTCAACTTCTGTGTCCGATGACAAAGTAAGACTCTCTGCTCGGAGAACGAGGGATCCTCAACCACCTGCCAATAACGGACCGAGACCAACGAGACAGACACCACTACGACAATCCACTCGGGTTGAGTCTGATGACAGCTCGCAATCGGAGGAAGATAGCGATAGCGATAGCGATCTCACTTCGTCAGGGGACGAAACTCCAAAACGGTCTCAGCCACCTAAGAATCGCACTGATCGATCATCACCTGCAACTACAAACTCTCGGACCCGAGGTAACGAAGGAGGATCGCTACGTAACACACCGTCTTCAAGGGGTCCAAATCGTCCCAAGCCACCTGACAAATCCTCACGCCGTCTCGACTCCGACAATGATCGAAAGCACAACCGTAAACCACCAACATACGAATCAGAAAATTCAGAGAGTGATATTCCCTTGACACCCCACGTCCCCCAGACATCCAGTAGCGGAAGAAAGACTACTTCATGGAAAGAAAGACAACTCGAACTGCACAAATCGTATCTCAAACGACCGCCTATATGGTCGCATTGTTGTCCTAATGGATGTTGTAATAAAGGCCGTATGCCACGATTCGGACGATGGTGGATGACATTTTGGAGATGGATAGTCAGGAAATCGCCGTATCTACTTGCTTTGGCAATGGGTCTGGCGGGGTTGGGTATCGGTGCAGGGGCGGAAGTGGGTGTGTGGACGGTACAGTTGGATGAGAAAGAGTGGGGTGGATTGGGGTGGTGTGAGGTTGGAAGTGGTGGTGGGACAGGGTGAGTGGCCAGAACGTTCTCTGTCCGACTCTGTAATAGCGGACGAGACCCCTACTTTGCGGATGGGTCGAAAGATTCCTATTTGACAGAATGGGTGTCATGGGTTTTGTCCATCAACAACAGCAGAGATAGCTGACTCGTATCACGTACACAAAGCTGACATCTTTCTCCTTCATTCACAGGGAATGCGCCACCGCTGTTCTCTATACCGGTCCAGCAATCGGCGCATGGCCATCTTTCTCCTTGCCCATCTTGTTCCTAATCTTTGGGATATGTGAGTTAAGCTTTCCCTTCGTTCTCTATCTCCAATGTGATCATTCATACGCTCTATTGTGATTATCTTCCACCCTGACGGTTTCACTCTCAGGTGCCTCGGCTGACTGTAAATTGTGCTGATCATCTCCCATGACGTTGTTCATTGACAGTCGCCATCATTCACCTTCTCCTCCTACTCTACGTATACATCTTCATCCGTCACTCCCCCTTTCAAACCTGCTGCACACCTCCAGACCTCGAATCGCAAAAATCACTTTCGTCAAAATTAAGACAGCGACGTCTAAGAAGTTTAGTATGGTTCGAGAGGATCATGACTCTTTCAAGTGTGGCACTTGCGCTTTTGAGCTGTGTGCTGGTGGCTTGGGTCAGTGAAAGTGAAGCAGACGGTGAATTGGGATACAAACTGTGAGTTTGGAGTGATACCCTCAAGTTCGATATTGTAGCATTGTCCAGTAACGTTTGGACACCAAACTGATCGTTCATGTTGTTGGATGTACTGTACTTCCATGCACAGGGCAATTTTTCTCCTCCTTTCGCCTTTGATATGGTTCATTCTCCGATCGATATATCGTTCTCGATGGGCATATCTCTCGAACACCAAGGGACGACAACGAGATGGAAAAGGTTGGGACCATGAGGATGACGATGAGAGACAGGTTAGTAGTTATACATCTGGTAAAGGTGGGAAGAGTGGCGGGAAGAAGGTGGTGGCGCCCAGTCGAAGAAGGGATGGATACGATGATGGAGCGGATTAGCTGGTTTGGTAGATTGTTCGGTCATAGACGTCCAATGTTCGTTGTAGGAGCTGTTGTTGTGGAATGAAGGCAGTGTGGATCATCGGGAACTGTGGTTGAGGTGAGGGATACTTTGCATACATCTCAATGCCAATGAACGCTCCATATACCCTTTCAGAGGCGGACCCCATACCAGAGTCCTTACTCTGGCGGAGACAGTGATTATGCACAATCATGACCTCAAGTACAGTATCAGATGACTAAGCCCGTGGCACTGTTGACTCCAGAGGGAAACGACTCCGATGGAGCTGCTGGACCCAATAACGTCTATCCCACTGATTCTGAGCTACTACCTCTTCCAAAACTCTTGAAACTCGTCCGTATACGACATTTTTGATTTGATCCAAGTCATGAACCATTCTCCAAAGGTCAACCCCCGATAAATCTGAGACGCACCGCCTTTCGGACCTATCGCGAATCCACCCAATAAAGTTCCAGAAGAATAATGTTTGGCTGGACGTTGACCATTGATCATTGATACGATATTGGCTGCGATGACCGGACCATGAAGATCTGCCCAAGCAGCTTGTTTGGTCGGCTATGATCACATGGCAGGGAGTGATCTGTCAGCTCATTGGTAATACTACAAGTATTGTAAGGAGAGTTGATCACTCACGTCTGCGTTGTTGGCGTCACCTGCCACGAAGAAATGATCGAGGGAACCATTGTCAGGTGTTTGAATTTGTAATGTCGACTTGACTTTAACAGAACCCTTTTCGTCCAGGAATTCGGGTTTGAACACTCGCATCAGGTCTGTTCGGGGTTGACCACCAGTCGCCACTATCAGAAAGTCGGCTAGAGTAAGTACCATCGTTTCAGCGAAGTCCAAACCCATCGTCGTGTTACTGGCTCAGATCAATGTACCGTACCTGTAACAGATCTTCCATTCCCAAGATCGAACGCTTGCATTTCGACGGGTCCGGAGGTCAAGCCTTTGGTATCGACCGTGACGTCCGCCTCTAATTTGACACCTAGATTGACGAGTTAATCTCTGACCTTCATCGCCACTCTCTCTTTCCATCCGGTCGTGACCAGCGGCAAAACTCCTTTATGAGCGAGCTACAAACGAGAGACCTACCGCGTCAATCCGATGACCTAATCAAAGATCGAGAATGGGATATTCTGGTCATTTGGGCTCGCCGTGATTTGCTTGTTTGTCCCTCTGTATTGCGCAGCAATCTCTCCCGCGAATTCAATCCCTGATGCTCCGCCTCCAACGACGAGTATATCCTGCGCGTTCTTGATTCCATCTTGGAAGTTTCTGAGCTTCGCCTGGATTTCTTGCGTACTTTTACAATGATCATACGGTCGAAAAGGGAATGGATAGGTTGAATCATACGCCACGCCCGACAGAGGACGGAAGAAGGGAGCTCGTATCAGCGGTCGATCCCCTGCCCGAGTACTGGAATAGTAGCCGGACTCACCGGAGCGTATACTATGTACTTGAAGGGAATTTCAAACCCGAACTCAAGTCGTTCCTTGTCGATCTTGACAGAGTGCAATCCCAACTCTATCACCTTCGTTCCGGAAAGGACAACATGATGTGATTCTGGAGGGAACATGTTGTTCACATTGCCAACCAATTTCGTTTCCCACCCTGTAGGACGAATGCAACAAGGCGCGTGTCTCTCATCAGCCAACCCTCCTTATCACCAGTAAGGTGTTGTACCGTCAAACGTACCTGGAACAGTGGCTGCTCTACATGAAGCCAGGGGCCAATACGCATACTCCTGTTCATTCACTGAAGCACCGTGCCCAGGTCAGTATAATCAGTTGATCACTTTGTTACCCTGTCTCTTTTCGAGACCTTGGACAGGTTTGATACCCGCCAGACCTGCGCCGAGTATGAGAAGGTTTTTGTAGTCAGTCATGACTGTAAGTTGTGATACTGTATCGATACGAAGCCAGACGCAATGAAAGTCGTTGCTAATCTGATTGGTCAACGACAATTTACAGTACGAGTATTCAAGTACACAGTTGCGTCCGCCATCCCCCCCGTGGTCCGGACACTGCGAAGCTGAAACAAGTGACTTGATCTACTTTTGGACCTGCAGCAAAACCCACAGCAGAGTCACTTGCCGTGTGGGCTGCCAGAGACAGATCTTCCTTCGAGGAGGATAGTCAGAGAGGTATCCTCATAACTTAGCACACCCAGCCGCTAGTCCGGATGTTGTCTCGCCGTGTTGGTGAAGAATATCCTACCCTGCCGGTCATATTAATACACCGACTGTAGAAATTGCGTATCTAATCAGGTTGCCAAACACTTCGCCATTCGAGAACAATGACATAAAAACAGGTATACATGTATGCTTGGTATGATCTAAAAATGACCTTCTCGCTCATCATCGTGTCCGACAAAGGGCAATTCAGAATCTCAAACCCATATGTCCCCACTTCTCCGCTATTTCCCCGACTTTCAATACCACACCCGCTGCGCCTGCTTTCACCCTGCCCTCCCTCTTCCCACCTTGTCCACCTGCGACTTCTCCTCCTACTTCTTCAAGTTTGAAGACTGTCGTTGCCCATTCTCCCACACCCATAAGCAAGGCAGGTTTATCCAAGGCCAACGTCCTTCCAGAATCCAGATCGAACGATCCGTCCAGAGCTACTAAGCACAATTCCAAAGCTGCGCCTACGACAGACGCCTCGGTGGTAGAACCTCCTTGTGAGGAGAGAGGATCGTCTTCCGTCCTTGATGGATGTCTTGCGCCGATGGTCACGGCCAACTCTAACGTTTCGGGACACAGGATCGCAAGGAACATGGGCGAATATCTTGCCGCATGTAATAACAACGACAACGTCATGAGGAATTTCTCTAATGCCATTGGGGAGAGAATCATACCCGTTCCTGCACCACGATATCTCGTTCCGCTTGTGATCGCACGAGATTCGCGTGTCGACGAATCTTGGAAATGTTGCCAGAATCGATTGATCAATGGCATCATAAAGTATTCCGCCGCGATATCTTTGAATGGAACCACCGGTCGATTGGCCGTAGAATTGGACAAGGACATCTGTTGAGCTGTCATAGAACCTACTTCTGCGACCATGGTCCGTCGTGTTGCCGAGACGCGAAGTCGTTTTTCCCTTGCAATTTCTGGCACGCTTTCTTCGCCTTTTCTCGCACCCTTACTGAGGAGGAGATTCCGGACACCATCTATCGCTTCGTCAAGCTGACCTCGTTCGGAACCTTCGATCAAGCCCTTGGGTAGATCAGCCGCGCTGATGTACTTCTGATGTAGACTTGGTGGGAGGGTTTTCGTCGGAAAATCGATACGACGATTCGTCGTCGGTGCTAGAGGTACAGACATTCCCGCTAATTCTCGAGCGCCCATCGCTAGCGCAGTGAGAATCACCGATTTTTGCTGGAGGGAGTATTGGGTGTTGAAATATTGCTCACACAGGAATCTGCAACGGAAGAGGTCAGTCTGACGGTCACTCTGCGCGATTTCACTCGACCAGCTCAACTTACGGCGCGACATCCTTCGGTGAACAGGCAACAAGCGCATTCATTAAACCTTGCCGCTTCTCCTCAAAGCCTTCAATGTTGAACGGATCGTTCAGTCCCAGAGCCATAAGGGTAACAGACACCGAGTTCTCCGCTACTCGCAAGTATCAGCTTGTACACTCAGGAACCAGATCGCCATGGGTCTCAGACTCACCCAGCTCCGTCCCAAACTCCCTCTTTGCACGCACCAGCCCCTCACCCCATTTCAATCCCATCTCAATGTATTCTGGCTTCTCCCTCCCCTTCAACAACGCAAACAGTTGCGGAACATACACAGGTCTCGACACCTTCTTCTTGTCCGCAGCATCAAGGGCAAGCGAAGGGTCTGCCGCTACTTCTTCGAGATACGATGGGGTGGGCGAAGGTGAGCGAGAAGAAGAAGGTGAGTCGGAGGCGTATCCTTCTAATGGGTCATCGAGTTGATCCGGATCCAGCATGACGATCTTAGGATTCACCTTGGGCTTCGATTCCTTCGCTGCCTTCTTTCTCGGCACAGACGTCCGACCACGCGATTGCGATTCTGTTGGTCTCGATGCAGGAGCAGGGATCTCCGTCGAAGGTGAAGGGGTTGTGGCATGTGTTTCGTGCCAACCGAGCAACCAGCCTTCCCACTCGTCATCAAGAACCGCACGACCATCTTGTGTCCCTACCACCCTTCGCAGCCATCTACATTCCTCTTTCCCTTCCCCGATTCCATCCCACAAGCCTCTAAACTTCAATCGTTTCACCTTGCTCGCTTTCCCCTGCTTCGGTACATCTTCCTCTCCATTTTCGTCGACTTCAAGCCCTTTCTTCAGCGCCTCGATTTCTTCTTGTGTTTGGGATCGGGGTGTTTCTTCTTCTGTCTCTTCGATCGTAAGTTCGCTCAAGACCTCGGCAACTAGCATGCCCAGTCTTCGTATAGATGGATCGGAATGAGACAGGTACGATTGGAAAGCGAGGATCAAGCGACTTCGATGCGACATAGCGACAAGCCATGGTGAAAATGGTTGGATGAGGGAAAGTGCAAGAAGTAGTGTATGTGTCAGATCTAAAAAAATACGATTGGATCAGATCAGCATAGAATCAGTAGGCAAAGGGGAACCAAAGGACATACTCAATTGTTGGGCATACAGGGTGAACTTGACATATTTGGGATCAGACCACGCTTCAATGATCGCTTCAATGAACGCCTTGGCAGCTGCATGCAACAGTGTCAGTGTTTCATCGCACATCTACAGCTTAAGGGAATCACTCACAGCTCTCCCCGCCTAGCGCCACCCAGCCAGCGATCAACCTATTTCTCGCTTCCTGTCTGTTATCGCTCAACCTCAGACTTTGCTTGTTCCCCAATACACTCCGCATCACCGCTGCCCATGCTTCACTGCCAACCTTTGGTGACCCAATCATCATTTCGAGCACTTGTACAGCTCGCTTGATTCGTTGATCCGGTAGATCTGGCTCGAGTAGCCCGTCGACAAGCTGCAAGGTGAGATGCTGGACAACGGAGTCCACGAAAGTCGCAAGTGTAGACGATGGGAGCGGTAGAAAGACAGACGGAAGGAAGGTAGCAGGATACGGCGGGATTGGAGAAGATGGACTGGGATGTAGGTGGGCGAGTAACGGAGGTAGAAGAGCAGGGAGTAGGGATGGGGTCGGAGATGGGTTGAGACTCGGTCGAGGTGTGAGAAGTCCGATTGCAGCCAATTTCTCGATGACCAGTTGTAAAGCGGACACGTCACCTGCAGGAAAATCAGCAATTTCTCCCGACCAGCCGTTGTTCGAAGTACCACATACCTGATTCTTGCGACAGCTCATACATGAGTCCTTCGAGTCGATTAGCTAGGCGATCGAAGTAAACCCTAACGCATCATGAGCACACTTCTCCACTACTGTTCGAGCATCTCGAAACTCACTTTGGTATCAATCCTTCCGGTAAATCATCGTTTGCACCGTCACTCTTCCATCTCCCTACCGCATTCGCTGCTTTCGCTGGTATGCCCACTACACTTCGGACCGAATCTTCCCACTGGAGAGTTTTCAACCCCTCTCCCTTCTCGTTGCTAGCCGTAAAAGTGGCATAGTAGAGATCATCGATACCATATTCTTTCGTCAAGCCTTCTAGTATTAACAGAAGAAACGATCTTGATGTAGTCGGTAGAGCTTGACCGTCGTTCGGCGAGGGGTTGTTGAGATATGTAGGTAGGTTGAGATATGAAGTGAGAGCTATTGCCCTTCTCACAGACAACGTATCGACAGATTTAGACGGGACAAACAGATTCCTTAGCGATGCTTCGGAACTTGAGTCAAGTGCTCCAAGGAAGGTAGGCACAATATCACTCAGTATCTGAGCTTGAATAGAAGGGAGATATCGTCCGATCGCTTGTATGTCGGACTGAGGGATATGTGTTGGCGGTATTGACGTTGGGTGTATGTACAGTGCAGAGGTCGTAGAGGAGAGATGGAAGGATAGGTCATCGAGTGATAGATTGGCAGTACGCAGTATCGCTCGAAGAGATTTGAGCGCTTCGGTGGGAGTGTGGTCTGTCATCTTGTCGGCTTCATCCCGGGCTCACTGAAGACAAGTCGCTTGCGTAAGTGAGGATGATTGGCGA
Organism: Kwoniella shandongensis; assembly: GCF_008629635.2. Taxonomy (NCBI): domain Eukaryota; kingdom Fungi; phylum Basidiomycota; class Tremellomycetes; order Tremellales; family Cryptococcaceae; genus Kwoniella; species Kwoniella shandongensis. Next base: position 710,944 of record NC_089293.1, read on the forward strand.
GTCGCCGTTGTCAAAGAGGTCAGACAAAGGAGAAAGGAAGAAAGTGTTGTTGCAGGCAATTGTCAAAAGTGGAGGAGCATTACCTTCCACGTCACGATATATTTCCCTCGCCCTCGCTCGTACAGACTGACGCACCGAAGCATATTCGTTCTATCAACATAACAAAGTCCTACCTCTATCTCTCCAGTTGCGAGACTATCACACGTACACCGGCAGCAAGACTACGCTAAGCAGAGCAAGACAGAACAGATTCAATGTCATCATTACTCGAAGAATCTCACCCTGTAGAACCCCCTTCCATCTCATCCCTATCACTCGACACCCCACCTATCCCTTCGTTCCAACTCCGACAACCTATCTGTGGTATCGAGACGGAATTGTTAATACAGACCTTCGATGATCGGATATTAGTGATAGTGACTCAGAATGGGAAAGTTGGGTGTTTGGTGAGTCCCTCTTCAAGCTGAATGCCATTTGGCCATCGCTAGCACATCCTTGACTTTTGTTCATTCATCCGGTCCGGTCCAAGCTGATCGATTTCTTTCTCTCCCTGCAGACCCAAGCATCCCTCCCACCCCACACTCCACTCCCACCTCCACCTCGTCCAGCTACTTCCACCCCTAGCTCCACCGCAGACCCCTCATCAACCTACCAAATCCTCTCCATCCTTCCTTCCCCTCCACCTTCTCTCACTCTTACCCCCTTACTCGGCTCTCCACCTAACCAGACTCTGCACGAGCTGTACGTCAGTCAAATTGCTACCCTCATCTTCTGGGCTTTGGAAACTTCCGGATTATCAAGAAGAGGTGTCGTTGTAGGATTATCTCTGAGTAAGATAAAACGTGGTGAGGACGATGGAGATGCGTTGAGTGATGGTGAGAGGGAGAGATTTGCCGGTATTATGGAGATGGTCTCCCATTGGAGTGGTGCTGAGATATAGCCTACAACAAGGACAGACTTATGTTTGTATGTAAATTGTATATATAATCGCATGGAACTCCCTCGTCAGGACAATCCATTGTCATCCCATCTGATCGTCCTATCTACCTGCGAAGAGATTTGAACCGTCGACCACCCGTCTCGTCATATGCACATGGTCCATACATTCAACGTGTCCAATCCGTAAAATAACGTATAACGTGCCTACGTATCGTATATAATGTTCGTAACCCATCTCAATCACTCTGATTTACCCACCGGCCTACGTTGACTCGCCCTCTATAATCGTCCGTCTGAGTTTCAACACGTCCTCGTCTATCCCTTCCGGGGTCTTCCTGCCATCTCAACGTCATACACTCCTACTCTCGCGTCGCCAGAATTGGGGCCGAGACCTGGCTCGCCCTTCTTCTCTTGCGCGGCAGTGGCAGTGGCGGCTAAGAATGCGAAGGTTAGCATCGTGTATCGGCAAACAGGAAGGGAACGTGTTCGCAAAGACGATGAGAAGGGCAGAGGATCGAAGTAACTCACGATCTCCGATACCGGCACGCGTACCCCATCCAGTCTCATGCAGAGTGAACAGAGCGTAGAGCTTCATGATGGCACTGTGAAGCGATGTGATCAGCTCTGTGACTCTAAGGATGAGCTCCACCCAGCTCACAAGTAGTAACCGAAGAGGATCCACGCGGGAACGTAGATTATGTGCGACGGTCGATACCACAAATGCGGTAAGAGCTTGGCCGTTCTTGTGACCATGAGCCAGATACCGTACTACAGCAATATCCAACATCAGCTATAAATCTTGCCGAGAACGAAGGAGACAAAGCTGATCACTCACCGAGACAATGATATTCCACGCCGGCAAATGATAACCACCATCGTCCACCTCCTTCGTACTCTTCACAATCAGGTAGATGACCAACACCGGTCCCACGAGCAATGTCAAAGGGTTGATAAATTTGTCGATCATCGTATAGGCCACATAAGGATGTTTAGTCCAGACATATCTTTCTGTGAAGATGGACCTGAAATCTGATCTCCAGGTATTTCTCGTCCATCTCAAAACCTGTTTCAAGAATCGCCAATTCGGTTTCATTGTCGAGAGCAATTCCGCCTCCTTACAGACCTGAACGTAGGTATTCCATCCGTGGGAGACCATCCATCGCGTGAGGAATTTGTCGTCACCGGAATTGAGATGATATTTGCCCAACCATAAGTCGTTGGTGAAACCATGTAGAAAGTCTGGATCCTTCAAAATCATCGTTCGATACGCAGCCGTTCGACCTGACAAACAAGGGATACCACCGTCGATATGTGTAGAAGAGGCAATCTCGATATTTCGGATAGTCAATCGGAACGCAGCGAGAACTTCCCAGACAGTCATCCGGTCTCCACAAGGCTGAACTCTTTGACTCGTGCCGACTCCACCAACTTGTTGATCTTCGAAACATGCCAGAGTGTAAGGAAGAAGGGTAGGAGGCCAGATCGCATCGTCGTCGGCAAAGACAATGATATCGGTGGTGGTATTTCGGATACCGTGAGCCATTTGTAATCGTTTATTGGCGAAAGGAACCGTAAGAACTCGAATACGACTGGGATCAACCGAGTCGGCGAGCTCTTGTAAAGGACCTCTCATCCTCTCTTCCGTCACGATAATGATCTCCTTCGGTGACCCTTCGAGCCATGAAAACGCGGCCTCTGGTGGGTGCAAAGTATGTCAGTTAGGTTCTCAGCGTTGCACATAACACTAATCAAGCGGAAACTGAACCACACAACCAGCCATTTCTACAGCATAGTGTCGCCTGAGCGACAAGCAAACGCCTAGCTAGCCTGGCGCTGCACACAGCGACGGTTGCGTTCAACCAGCACTAGCCAGAATGCCTCCTCACTCCCACTCCTCGACACTAGACTTCGATGCTATCCGAAACACAAAGCCAATCACCGCGTCAGACTCACCTCTGAACTCCTCTCCTGCATCGATAGTCGGAACGATGATCGTCACGTCCTCATTGGCGACATATGTTGGGTTCTCAGGTAAAGGGATTGGTCGATAAGCCGCTCTCGCCAGTAATCGGATGATATACCATAGGTATCGGTAGAATCTGGGGTGGGGGTCAGCCCACTAGTTCATTATCCCATACGAGTCACGAGTAATGGTGGAAATCGGGAGGGTCTATAGGAGGTCGAGCGACATAGCGATGGTCATGCAGGATGATATACAGGAGAGGATCAAGGGACTCACCCAATGACACCGAAAGGAACAACTATAATGAATTAACATACCCACGCGATCAGCACCTCATCCCCTTCAGGCTGCGTAACGATGTCAGACCATGGTGAAGCACACTTACAGACTGGGAACTTGTCTGCTGTCAGATACAACATCTTGCCTCTTGTTGTCTACTATCCTTCAACTCCGCGATGCGATGCGATCAAAGCGCGACGCGCTCGCTCAGACCGATCGGGTCAGGTCGACCAGACTCTTTTCTAATGTGGAAGCGGGAAGAGAAGAGAGGGTAGCGGGATGATGACGAAGGAGTGGATATGTTTGACTATACTACACTGATATGTATGGTATACAAGAATGTTATGATTTAGTTGGATACAAAAGAATGAAGTGAAGGATGAGTTGAAGGATGAGGGTGAAAAGGTGAATTTGAGTTTTCTTTTCGGTGACGAAACGCGCGACGCACAGCAAAGCAAGCCCCGTTTTCCTCATTAATTGGCTTTTCACCCTTCTCCACTTGCAGAACCGCGCTGGTCAAATGTGTGATTGCGTTGTTCCTCTCGTCCTGCAGAGGTGACCAGCTAGTTGGATTGCTATGCTCGGTGTGGTGTTGAGCGGGATGATTCGAAGTTTGCTCCTGCAGCGTTGTTGTACTCTGTGTCAATCGAAAAGTTGAGGCAAACCGAGGCACACATCTCCGCAGCACAGCCTTAGGCCAGGCCGATCCTTACCCCCTTAGATGATGCACCAAAACAATCAACCACCCGTCATCATGATGTTGACATTATGGCTATTTGTCTTGGAAGCACGACTAACCCTCAAGTAATATTAGATCATGCATGTACCAAGAAAGACTTGGCTCATTGCGAGAAGCGAGAATAGACAACATGGGATTCGCCAAGCATGGACCTCGTACTCCTTTGCAAGAGAAGACAGGAGAAGATAACATCTATTTATTGCGCAGTCTACCCAAAACAAAAACAACTACGGACTTCGCTATACACGCATTCGAAAGATACCTGCTCCAAATCCTCTAAATAGGGACAGTTTCGCTGCTTGTAGCTCAATGCTTTACTCTTACTTCCTGGTCACAGTCGCTGTGATGAGACCACTGGGATCGGCTGTAGGGTGGAACACCTCGGCTCCGCCTTCGTATGTCGATCCATTATCGAGGCCGAAAGGCTTGAGGTTGATTGCACTGCAGGTGGAGACTCATCAGTATTCGTTGTAGGCTTATGTTCTCTTCTTGCATGTTGTATGCGTGCTGGCGCAGACCTCACTCACATATAATGCTTGTTGGGCAATGCCATCGACGCATCCTTGATCGCAGGACATGACTTTAGGATGTTCTGCAGAGTCAAATACAGCGTTGCTTGCACACTTGCGCTCTCATCCGTTGCGAATGTGTCCAGCACATCTTTTCGGATCAGACTTGTCATAGTGGGGAAATCGAGCTCCTTAGCGATGGAGGTGAGGTTATCAATGGTAAGAGGGGTGTTGGGAGGAAGAGTGACGGTGGCAGTCAGGGCGACAGAGGTGGAGAAGAGTCGGTCGGCGACCTCTGTAAAACGGGCAATGCAACTGATATCAGTCTTGACCTCTACGTAGCTTGACGAAAGCCGTATAACATACCAGGAAGAGTGGTGAACTCGTCCCGGTGGAACTTTTCAAATGAGGATCCACCAGTCTTGAGCACTAAATCACCAATTCGCGATTAGCTGCAGGCCGCACGGTGGACATGCTAGCTGCTCACCAAGCAGATCCTTCAATCCGACTTTAAGGTCAGCGGTAACTGCGTCAACACCCTTGGTCGCATCCACGGCCAACTCCACAAGACCTTTCTCGTCCCCATCTCGCACGAAAGACCACTTGTGCGGTTGTCCGTCGACCTGCACGAATTAACTCATCAACACAAAACAAACAAACGTCACGACTCATCAATCGAAAGATGAGGTACATCAACCCACGCTAATTCGACTCCATTTCAGTGAGATGATATCGATAAAGGACTTCTTGATGTGGTCGTACTTGTTGACAAAGTGAAGACCGAGATGAAGCGCGAACATAGGTGGATCAAGGACATGTGGAGAGGTCTTGGCGAACACTGCAAGCATGTACCGATAAGCTATCGTCCCGGCACCGCTGAGCGAGAGGAATAGGAGAGAGATAGGTTTCGTGAAAGGGCGAGGTGTGAAGACAGTAACGATAAGAAATCAATTGAACATACCATGACATGTGTTCTTCACTATGACACCGACAGCGGGTTAGCATTGAGACCTTACTTTGGAAGGAAATAGCTTCCTCACTCACTCGTGTCAGTAGCGACCACGACGCTGTTGTCAGCCTCCGTGTACGAAGTTTCGATCTCTCCTTCGAGGAGGACTATGGCAGTGCAAATATCAGCTTGAGCTCTTTTCGTCAGACCTAACGGTGTGATGGACAGCAGATAGAAAGCGCCAATGCCAGAGTCCAAATCAAACTCATATTGGATGGATTGTAGAGACGCGGAATGAAAGAAGTAACAATGAGACTCACCTCGGATCACATACTCGACGACATGGTGTTGTGTCCCGTCTCGGACTACTCGACAGACCTTGACGAGATCTTTGCCTGTGACAGAGTAGTAATATCAGCATAAGATACCGGACAATCTACGTCCATGCAGCGTTATCATCTTGCTTTAGAATAGCTGTGATCTCCGAATATAGCTGGGGCGGTTCGATTGTAGATAAGGCCATGATGGGGAGAGATGACTGACCATATCGCGCTGCGGAGAGATAACCAGGTTCAGACATTGTGACAGAAGGCTTTTCAGTATCTTTGAGGAGTAGGAAACGGTGGGATGATCGAGAATGGATGCGAAGCAAGTCTGGAGTCTTTGATGATCAAGAAGGTGCATCCATGTTGTCTATTCAACCTATATATCTGTTTATCTCAGCGTCCCATCTCTCTCTCACTCACTTTGCTCTCCCGACGATATCGGCACCTGTTGTTCCAGATATGCCGGTAGAATCGGGATACCGTAGATAGCAACCACGTGGGACCACTTTCGCACGGTGCAGCTATCTCTGATACTCTCACTTTCCCACGGTGAAGTGTATGAAGTTGAACCGGAACTTTGTATAAGCGGGAATCTGATTCACGTAAGTAAACCTCGTATTGCTTTCTTTCTCGTCTGGTCAGTAGACTCTCTCTCCCTCTACTCTCATACTCACTCCTGCTACCTTCAATACAATACAATTAGTCTACGATCATGCTCTTATCCACTCTCTCAAGAGCTCGAGCAATTGCCATGTCTTCAAAGTCCAACGTCAACATCGTCGCAGCGAACCGTATCACGAATGTCCAACGACATTTATCGACGAGCGTGCCGACGAAGAAGGTGCAGAAAGTGACGGTGTTCGGAGCAGGATTGATGGGTGCTGGTATTGCTCAAGTAGGGGCACAGAATGGTCTAAAGGTGTGTCTTCTCATCACGTATGGGTCATATCTCGCTAGTCCTTGACTCCTGCTTTCAAGGGAGGTTGATATAGCGAGAGACTTACACTGGATCTGATCTCCGTTGCAGGTCGTGCTCAGCGACGTGACAGACAAAGCCTTGGAGTGAGTTCAGTTGTATCTTTGCAGACGCTACCGCGTCATTAGAGGCTCAAAATGAACTGACCATGGATCATGCTGACTCGCGCTGCGTAGGAACGGCCTCAAGATCATCTCCAAATCCCTCTCGCGCATAGCCAAAAAGTCCTCACCGGACGATATCGAGGGATTCACCGCAAACGTGATGAAGAACATCGAGACTACTACCGATGCGTGAGTCAGCTTTCGTGAGCGTCCCAATGCTGAAGAAGACTATAAGCTGACACAGGTGATAGGTCGAAAGCCGTCGAAGATTCCGATCTGGTTGTCGAGGCTATTATCGAGAGTTTGAAAGTCAAACGCGATTTGTTCAAGTTCCTTGACACAAAGGCGAAGTGAGAGACTTTCAATTTCCGTTGGACTTTGAACGATACTCTGAGAGCGACGTCAAACTAATCATACGTGTGACAACTCAGGGCCGAATGTATCTTCGCTACCAACACTTCGTCGTTATCCGTCACGGAGATCGCAGAATCGTGCGGAGCCGAGAGACAAGAGAAGTGAGTGCGCATATTAGCTGGCCAGTGCTTGTTATAGGGCAACGACACTGGCTATCTGTGACGATCACTATACACCTGCTGATGTGCTTGACATTGTCAGGTTTGCAGGACTTCACTTCTTTAATCCTGTTCCAGGTGCGTCGTACCGCATCATCCCGGCTGGCCGGAGACAGCGAGTCGCCACAAGCTGACTCAAAACAATAGCGATGAAGCTCGTTGAGATCATCAAAACTTCCAAGACATCTCAAGAAACGTATGAGGCGCTACGTGAAGTGACTGTGCAGATGAGGAAAGCCCCCGTAACGTGTAACGATACGCCGGGATTTATCGTCAACAGGCTGCTGGTGCCCTACTTGTGTAAGCTTTGCGCAAAAAGCCTCAATTACACATACCTGAGGAGTGAGAACTGGTACTGACCTACACGCGTACTTAGTGGAGGCGATTAGAATGGTGGAAAGAGGCGATGCGACTCCGGGAGATGTGGATACGGCAATGGAGCTAGGGGCGGGCTATCGTGAGTGTAGCTGCACGGATCGAACGTTCGTGACCGATAGCTGACCTTGCTCGATATGAATAGCCATGGGTGTAAGTTTCTTGCATTGAAGATAATCATTGAGTAACAATTGACGCATCTCTGAATATACTAGCCATTCAAGCTTCTTGACTTCGTCGGTTTAGGTGAGTTGGAAGCCTGTATCCACTCGTACAACTCTGCTTGTCGTGACTTCTGGTATTTGCACTAACGACTGTTCTTATTACCGCAGACACCACATCGTACATCTCCCAGGGATGGCGAGACAAAGCAGCCTCTGGTCAGATCTCCAAAGAGCTTGTCGAGCCTATACCTATGTTGGAGAAGCTGGTGAAGGAGGGTAAGCTGGGCAGGAAGAGTGGACAGGGATTTTACGAGGTGAGCCAGTCGATTTCGACGTGGAGCCGCACAGTGTAGGAGGATTGTCGCTGACGATATTTATGTGCTGGTGTACAGTACGAGAAGAAGTAAAGTGCTGTTGGGCATAGAGTGAATGTTACATATATGCTGTGATGATCATGTATTGTACAACAATCGTGCGAACTCGAGGCAACGACGGACAGAATATTATAACACAGTAAAAATGATGAGTAGAGAACAGACGTATACTGTTCACTCGCTAAAAGCCCCACATCCCACCTTGACCCTTATTGACCTGCTCTCTCTCCTTGTTCTCCGCTAAGAGTTTCGCCAAACCAGATTTCTTCTTCCTCTTCACGCCTTGTCCTGCTGCAGCATTTGCACCAGCGCCGATAGCAGCTTTAACGCCTTTCGGCACGGGACCTGCGAGTTGAGGAGAGGGTGATTTGGTAGGTGGTGGTTGTGGATATGTAGGTAAGTTCGGCGATGAAGTGGGGATATGAGATAATGATCGATGTTCTAATATCGAGGGTTTGTTGGGGATGCTGGTCGAACCGCTAACTAGCAGTGGCGAAGTGGCGTTGTTTGCCGATATAACGTTCCCAAGACCACCCAACTGTGCTGTCGAATCCTCCTCTTCCTTGGATAGACCACCCCGTACCTCCTTCTCCATCTCCGGATTTACTGAAGCTGTGCCGATCGCAATGGTCTCTACAGCTTTCGCACTCGCACTTGCAATCCTAGTAAGTCGCCTTGTCTTCCTTGCCGGAGGAAACGATGCCAATGTCGCAGGATCAGGTTTTGGTCGTACATACAACGTTCCGCAAGTCGTGCATCTCGGATCGGGTCGTTTCCTCTTTCTTCCGAGGACTATACCAGTAAGTCCATCTCGTTCTGCAATAGCAATGACGGTATCGATTTCACTACCTTTCTTAGTACCTCTTCCACCCCTTTGAGCTCCGCCCAGCCCAGCTCTTAGACCGCCACATAAATGACACCATCCTCCCATCCCTCCACCGCTTGACAAGGTACCGTAAGTTGGTGTGGTAGGTATTTGTAGAATGAGTCGGAGTCGAGCAAGATGTAATGCCTGATGAGGGGGTGAGAGCGCAAGCACAGAGGGTAGAGAGAGTAGGTGCGTCAATGTCGGGTCGGTAGTGGGGTCAAATAGGCTAGACGGCATGGGTGGAGGCGTAGATACGATTGACGTTGAAGGAGGGGGTTCGAGTGGGAGAGTGAGAGAGATTGGGTTGGCTGTAAGCGAAGGGCCGGGAGATGACATGTTGCTGTTACGTCTGTCGGTATGTTTCGTATAGGTCGGTATGAGTTGGACAGGTTGGTATGCAAGACAAGAGGAGCGAGCCTGACTTGATCGCAAAAACAGATCAGATCTCGACAATCCTCTCGAGAGGGGGAGGGCACTACTGTCGCTTCGATGATGGCGGGCCGTGAATGCGTTGAAGTCCTACCACCGAGCTAGCCGATAGCTTGACCTGACCGACAGTAAGGTTTGCTAAGTGTGAAAAAGATGTGTCGCTCGTCACGCTCATGAGCTACGACCCGCCTTCGTTGCGATGTATAAAGAGGGTGAGGGGAAAGATGACCGGACTTGACAACAGAGCAGAACAATGAAAACGGTTGGGTGGCAAAAAAGCGGGAGGGACCGCACCGTCCATGTCAAATATGGGGGGAACATATACAGACCACCGTCCGCACAGCTCGTCCCGAGGTAAAGTCAACATTTCAAGCGGACGCGACGACGACGACGACGACGATGGTGTTGTTGTCGATACAAAACTTGTCAGTGGACAACTAATCAGAACACTTTCGGACACCTGAAAACATCTTAAGAGAGTAAGACGATACAATGTCAAGAAAGTGGTTTAGTGCGTATCGTCGTTGCTTGAGAGCGAGAGCAGACGAGCTAACGTGTGATCTTCGTCTTCCGCTCTTCCTCTCGAACCCGTTTTGTTGTTACACTATCAACCTGTGGTGAACTTCAACGATGACTCATTGAATCGCACTTGACAATTACCACTTTGGAACTCTTCCCCTCCTCCCTTACTCGAACTTTACTCAACACCCTCACTCGCTTGGACCCGACTACTCCTGCCAGACCTCGAGGCCCAGACCGACGATGCCATCTTTGGCGGGGTGAGTGGATTCTACCACGCTTACAGCTTCCCCCTCGCCACTTCATAGGAGCTATCCAAATACGATCTCACCACTACTCTTTTTTCTCTAAACTCTTCGCTATCTCGTCGTTCCATTGTCATCTTATCTCGGGATCTTGGCTAACTTCGTACTTTTTGGTGTCTACAGCAAGAATCCGCATTCTCCGGTCTCGGTCTCACGAAATACCAACGAATGGGCGGTTTTGCCGCGTGTGAGTGGTGGTATTCTCCCATAGCTTTACGAGCATCACACGAAAAGAAGTTGTGTTTGTGCTGATCTGCCGTCTGCAGGCTTTGTCGGCGGTCTTGGTGTTAGTTTGTTAGGAGCGATATTGTTGTTCCTCGGTGCGACTGGGGCGTTTGCGAGTGAGTAACGGCGTTTCATCAGAAATGGGTTCGATCTAGAAAAGCAGAGCTGACTGATCTCAACTCATCTTTCTTATCGATTCTAACGTAATCCTGCTCCTGTCTCACCGCAATATCCGTTGCACACTACACGTTATCCCTACCTACTGGCGATACCTGCACGTACAACCCCCCTCCCTGGTACCATCTTGATCTTTGCACCTGCCCCAACAGCCCTCTTCGCAGTGGGTGCGATCCTTTCCCTCGTCGGAACCGGTTTCCTCGTAGGCTTCAAAACACAGCTCGAAAAGATGTTCAAACCCGTCCGAATCGTCGCTACAATCTTGTTATTCGCAAGTATCATCATGACTTTTGTCAGTGCGTTTGTGCTGCCGGCGATCTTGTGTATCATCTTTGTGATCGTGCAATATCTGGCGTTCTTATGGTGAGTCGTGGGCGGAACTTTGATTGCTCAAAAGGATGCCAGCCTTGCGGCTGGAAAAGAAACGTCACTGATGTGCTTCCCCTGTCCCTTTGTCCTGCGCAGGTATTCGTTATCGTATATCCCATATGCACGAACAGTGAGTCTGCTAAGGAGTCGGCTTCTACGAGTGGACGAGTAGCTGACATGGTACCATTTTGCAGCTCGTCAAGAGCTGGGTGGGGATGTAATCAAATTGCCACGGGAGCGACGCGCGAGGTGCGAGATTGGAGTCCGTAACGAAGTGCTATCACATTTACGATTCGACATGCAGATTGTTCTTATCACCCATGTGATGCTACGATCAGCAAGGTGGCAACTGCTGAGTATGACCAGTCATTTAAAGAACTGTAACATCCCAGTCGGCAGTCCAAAGTATGAGTATGCAAGTTAGAAGATGCTATGCTGTGTATTTATGTCATTGGGCATTGCTAGACATCAGGCGGCGGGTTTAATCCCACGTCCGCTACTTTCCCATATCCCACTCTCTCGTACCACCCTTCTTGACATATTCGTACCCATCCAACAACGTCGATGATACCTTCTCCTTCTCCTTCTCCTTTTCTCTCTTCTTCCTCTCCTTCCGCTTCCTTCTCTCCCTCTCATCCTCACTCTCACTACTATCGTCATCACTACTCCCGCGTCTTCTTCTCCTGCGCTTCTCCTCCTTCTTCCGCGCTTTGCGTTCTTTCTTCTCAACCTTGGAGAGGTCGGGCGAATAAGCTCGTTTGGAAGGTAGAATGCCGGGTGGAGGAAGGGGAGAGTTATCCGACAAAGTAGGCGATTGGTGTCGACGCTGCGAGTGCCAGTCAGGTTATGTCAGCTATTGCGTCAAATTCTACGATGGTCGTGATGCCCAATCGGATACACTGAGGAGAATGCCGTTGTAGCGCTCTTGTATGGCCCCCCAAAAGAGAGTTCACTTCTGCTTTAGGAAAAGGGGGGTATTGCCCGACAAACTCACCTTCTTACCCCTTTCCTTGAGGATCGCCAACATATTATCCCATCCAACTTCAGCTACAAGTCCCTCTGACGGGACGGCCGGTAGGTCCAAACGAGGATCATATGTCTGCGTGAAGTACTTATCCATCTTCGAAATAGCGGTTGGAAGGGGCAGAGGAGGAGAAGCGGAAGGTGAAGGGACTTTGGTTAGGGCTGGAAGTGGAGGTGATGATCGTTTGACGACATTGTCTTGTTCCTTATTGTCTTTGGTCGTAGATTGGCGACCGCCGTCGCGGTCATATCGACGCGAGCTCTGACGCTCAGATTCCTTTGAATGACTGCGTTTTGATCGGTGTCGTAAGTCATGATCCTTCTCATGATGTCTCGATGGGTGCCGTTTGCCATCATCGTGATCTGACTCATCCTCGTAAGGTCTCCTACTTCTCTTCTCGCCGTCATGGCCATGACGCCGTCTCGAGTGGCGATAGGCTCTTTCCTCGTCGTCCTCGTCATACCGTCTAGAGCGATGCCGCGATTCTCCATCCCTGTCAGAGCCATATCTCTCACTGCGACCATCATCCCTCATCTTCTCATCATCACGATACCGCCTTCCGTCATCCTTCCCCCTCTCCCTCTCCCTCTCCCTCCCATCCCTCTTTCTGTCGCCCCCTCCTCCCCTCCCAACATCTCGAAGTGCTCCTCCAAATAACCGACTTGCTCCACTCCCACTTCGTCCTGTTGAGCTTTCGCCCCTGCGTTCGTCTCTCGCTTCTCGAGCAGATCGCGCTTGACTTCGAAGTAAGGCGGTGTTGTGTCCGTCGACAGTACGGATGACCGATGCGAGGAATCGTTTGTTAGGCTTTGGGAGTGATGGGTCTGGTCTGTGGTGAGAGATAACATCAATATTCGGACTTGACAATTAGCTTGATGTCTGATGACAAACTACGTAGAGGAAGGGAAGGAGGGGAAAGTCGACTGTGGACCGCATAGTAAGACTTACGAATCCCTTCCACTAGTCGGTATGCTATTCCCCAACAACCCAGACAAACCCAACTCGCTCCATTTCAACTCTCTCGCCTTTGCCTCCTCCGAAAGCAGCTTGGCAACGTGCGAATCGAGATCTGCATCTGATATGTTGGATGAAATCCCAGCAGCTGCTCGAACGAGATTGTTCACCACAGAGTTGAGAGACATCGGGGCGGTAGGTACGATGACTTTGCATTGAGTCTCGACTACGAATTCGAAAGAATACAGATGTTACAGGTTAGCTAGAAAGTCAAGATGCGAGTTGGGTGGCAACGAGCGAATGTTACGATCACGCCACGTGTCCTCTCATGCTGTTGGGAGAAAAGGAGTTAAAATGATTTTGGATAAATTACTTTCGAAGGACGCCCTTGTCCACTACGCGTTCTCGTCGTTGACTGACATTATCCAGAGCAACTTGTTCGACACCATTCCAACGTACACCATTCAGCTCTAGCAACTCGTCAAAACAGCTGGACCGTTGCTCTATTACCGCCAGAAAAACCGGAAGGACGTCACTCGACCGAGATAATTCTACAAAATGTCCAGTATCGAGCTCATCAACCCCCGAGCGGAGAGTATTAGACGTACTCAGGCATTGCAAGTGAACACGGTGAGTTGGCCAGGTTCTTCTCAACAAGTTTCAGCTATTATGCTGTTCTAATACGATTGCTAATTGCTGGTAATTGTGTCTAGGCCGGAGCTGTGGGTCTTGCAAATGTCGTCAAGTCAAACTTGGGTGAGTCATCCTGCAACTCCACGAGCGAACGGTCTGTGCGTATAGTCAAGCGCTGTCAGCTAACGCGCATTCGACAACAGGCCCAAGAGGTACCATCAAAATGCTGGTGGATGGATCCGGTCAGATCAAAATGACTAAGGTGAACTGGGTGAAGTCTGACGGAAGGAGCTAGCTGACACTTGTAATGACAACAACAGGATGGTAAAGTCCTCCTTTCTGAAATGCAGATTCAGGTGAGCATCCAGCAACAGGGTCAGCACTGGGGCACAGTTGACAAGTATACTACAGAACCCTACAGCCGCTATGATCGCCAGAACAGCCGTTGCTCAAGACGAACAAGTCGGAGATGGAACGACATCCGTCGTCTTGCTCGTTGGAGAATTGTTAAAGCAGGCGGACAGGTATATCCAGGAAGGTGTTCACCCTCGAGTCATTGGAGAAGGTTTCGACATGGCCAAGAAGGAGGCACTTTCCGTGAGCTGAGCATCTTAGGACAGTATCCAAGGTTTGAGAGCTAACATACGGTTTTTATGCAGTTCCTCGACTCTTTCAAGCAATTCCCTAAACTCGACCGAGCCGACCTCATTGCCGTCGCCCACACTTCCCTCTCCACAAAACTGCACGCTAAGCTCGCCACCAAACTCTCTGCCGATGTCGTCGATGCCGTTCTCGCTATCCAACCTATTGAGACGATCGAAGAGGGAGCTCACAAAGAGCCTATCGACTTGCACATGATTGAAGTGATGAAGATGCAGCACAGGACGGATACGGATACCCAGTTGATCAAGGGTTTGGTGATGGATCACGGTGCTAGACATCCGGATATGCCAAAGAGGGTGGAGAACGCTTTCATCCTCACCTTGAACGTTTCACTCGAATACGAGAAGACGTAAGTCCAATCTTACATTCATCATATCGAGGATGCCGTACTGACGACCTGGTGCTTCGTAGCGAGGTCAACTCTGGTTTCTTCTACTCTTCCGCTGAACAGAGGGAAAAGCTCGTCGAGTCCGAAAGACGTTTCGTCGACTCTAAACTCAGGAAGATTGTCGAGTTTAAGAACGTAGTGTGTGATCAGGCAGTCGGTTCAGGAGAGAAGCAGAAGAACTTTGTGGTCATCAACCAGAAGGGTATCGACCCGATGAGTTTGGACGTCTTGGCGAAGAACGGTATCTTCGCTTTGAGAAGAGCCAAGAGGAGAAACATGGAGCGGTGAGTGTGATCGTTGACCAGAGTAGGAGTACGTTATACTGACGCGATTCGCTGGGTGTAGATTGCAATTCGCTTGTGGAGGTATCGCCCAAAACTCGGTAGAGGATCTCACTCCCGACGTACTTGGTTGGGCTGGATTGGTGTACGAGCACACTCTCGGAGAGGAGAAGTACACTTTCGTTGAGGATGTCAAGGAGCCCAAGTCGGTCACGATGTTGATCAAAGGTGAGTAGCGGTTGTGTCATTCTGTAGGGTGAAACAAGAGCTGATTTTTGGGATCGTGGTATAGGACCTAACGCACACACCATGACTCAAATCCAAGACGCCCTTCGAGACGGTTTCCGATCTGTCAAGAACGGTATCGAAGACCATTGTCTTATCCCCGGAGCTGGAGCTTTCGAAGTTGCCTGTTCATCTCATCTCCAAACGGCCCTTAAACAAACTGCAAAGGGACGAACAAAGCTCGGTGTCTTAGCTTTCGCCGAAGCGATGTTGATCATCCCGAAAACACTTGCTGCGAACGGAGGTTTCGATGTTCAAGATTCGATCGTCTCTTTACAACAGGAGGCCGAGGAGACGGATGATCCAGTTGGATTGGATTTGAAATCTGGTGAACCTATGAACCCGATCACGGAAGGTATTTGGGATAACTATAGAGTCAAGAGACAAATGTTACATGGCGCAGCTACTATCGCTGTCAACTTGTTGAATGTCGACGAAGTCTTGAGAGCGGGTAGATCATCGTGAGTGTTACGAGTCATCCATCCATCTATCCAGATGACAAACTGACGACTTTTGGTATAGGTTGAAACCTGAAGGTGGTCCAGGACCATAGTCTGGGAGACTTGGGTAGTAGACAGGGTCAGTATAGTGTCAAAGTTAGACAAAGAGGCAGTCATTCTAGTAGACCAACAAGCAAAGCATGTATGCATCACGAGTCGGGTTACACATGCAGGCTCGGCGAGAGTCAATAGTGCACGGATGATCGTCAGCTCTCTGGAATTGATAGCACCTTTAATCCTGTTAGACTCCAGGCGATGTGTGTATGAGAAATAGGTTCTTTTTCTACACCAAGCTGGGGACCACGTTGCACAATAGCCAGACGGATTGTCACATGTGCATGCTTTGATTGAGACTACTGCTACAACTAAGGGTCTTCTAGACACCCCTTCATACAACTGATTTGTATATCGACAGAGTTCCGGTGTCTCTAACAAGGAAAGAGAGGTGTTTCGACTTTTGCGCATCTACATACTCAAAGTGGGCTTGAGAAGGGGTTTTCGCGGTATTGAGTTGAATGGAAAAGCGTCGATGGTGTCCAGCGAGAGAGGAGGTGGAGGAACCACCGCAGGCGAAGCACAGCTGAAGCGCAGCTGCATATGGCCGTGGGCAGGCGAGAGAGGGGTGGGTCGGAGTGAAGGGCGTCAAGAGACGAACAGGTGGAGAGGGCGAGAGGCGAGATGTACAGCCAGTGCCAGACTATTGCCAGTAAAGCGTTTGGACGTCTTCCTTGGCGAAAGACAATCCACATGCCGGACATTTCCTCTGTCTCGAAGCGATACGTTGTTCCAGGCATGACTTGCAGAAAGCTGCAGGGGTTCACAATGGTCAGTTGAGATGCCGGAAGTGTTTGCAGAGAACCACTACTCACTATGCATGCACTTGACGATAACTTGTTGCTTGAAGTTCTGTTCACAGCACGAACATCGGAGGAGTTTCTGCAAAGGAGAAGTCAGCCAACATCGCTCCATTGTCCAGCAGAAAGTAACTCACCAAGAGCTTGTCCCTTTCCTCCTTCATCTGCCATTCCCCAGCTGACATATTCGTGCTGCTGACAGCCGCCATTGCCTCTTGTCGCTCTTTGAGCTTCTTGATCGTCCTCGTCGAAGCTTCCGCCTCGTCTTGCAGTTTCGCTCGAGCTTCTTTCTCTGCTGTAGCTTCCGCAACTCGTTGGTGCATGATTTGTTGGGCCTACAGAAGCCATGCTCAGCTGAACCACTCCCGGACATCTGAGAGCTGGGTACTCACCTCAGCTAAAGTACTTTGGCTGTGTTGCAAACGCAATTCAATTTGAGTCTTCTCAGCCATGGTGGATGCTAAAGTCGTCTGAAGCTCTAGCGCAGAGTTCTTGAGAGATGTCAACCCCTTCTCGGTGGACGCCTGGAAACAGACACAAATGTCAGCAGAGGGTAACAACGCGTTCAGATATCTAGTTAGCTCACGATCTGGGTCCGTAAGTGCGTCTCGACCTCCTGAGCCCGTTCAAGCAATTTGAGCTGTTTCTCTACACTCCTCTGGGCAGACTTGCACTCGGCATCAACGGCTTCCTTCGATCGCATCGCCGCAAAATACTTGTTGTCGGCTTTTGCTTTCTGGAGATTTCGTCAGCGCATTGTTTTGGCATATCAGGTCCCCTCTCGACTAAGCTAACTCACCTCTGTTGTCAAGCGAGAAATTCGCAGCTCCCCGTCCTTCAGCTCAAACGCCTTGCTGTGGATAGTCTGATCGAGACCCTCCCAGAGCTTTGAAAGGCCTTCGACTTCGCTATACAACGCATTGGTCGACTGTGGTCGACGTCATCAGCTCACCGATCCGCAAGGAAATTTGGAGACGAACTCACAGCCTCAGCCTCCGACAACTTCAACTCTAAACTCGCTCTTTCTGTTTCCTTCTCCTCTAATCTCGTCGCCAGCTGGCGAACATCCTCCGCAGCATCCGGGTTGGGCCCCAATACTTTCTCGTATTTCGCCAAAGTTCTTCGCACTGATTCTAACTCGGTCCTAGCCTTCGACTCCTCCTCAGCAGCTGCTGGATCCGACGAAACACGTTGAAGTTGCGAAGTGAGAGCGGTGATCTGATCTTGAGCACTTGTGACCTTCTCTTCCAAATTCTTGACATAATCTCCATCAATTCCGGTGTCTTTCAAGAAAGACAGGTAACCCTCAGCACCATGTTGCGCCGCCAGTTTACCCTTGAGCCTCCTAACTTCAGACGAGAGGAACGTAATTCGATCCTGTCTAGCCTTTGCGAGAGCTTCGACTTGTTCGGCGAACTTCAATTTGTCCGCTTCCCGAGCTCGTCGCTCAAACAGCTCTGCGTTCATCTCATCTCTCTGTCCTCGTAATCTCGCAAGGTCGGAATCCTTCTTCATCATTTGTTGTCGAAGGGCATCTGTCTCCGCCTTCGCTTCTGCCAGAACAGCTTCTCGGAAGTCGCCATTTGAATCCCGCAATTCATCCAATTTCTTCTCAGTCGTCTCGAATCGGGCTTGCAAGACGTTCGCTCGGTTGATTTGGCTGGACAGTTGGTTGAGGTAAACTTGAAAGAAAGGTGAAGCTCGAAGGGCAGTCTCCGACGGGTGATCGGCCTGCATATTCAATTAGCTGAATATCTCACTTATAATGCCCACAATTAGCTTACCAAAAGCTTCAAACGGTCGACCTCCTGCTGCAAGTGTACTTGCTCGGTTCTCAATGCTTGCAATTGTTGAAGACGTGACTCAGCCAGACTTTCAAGCTCGGATGTATCTTGCAGAACTCCGGCTGCTGAGGGACCCGCACCGCCATTACTGAAAGGTTTGGCGTCTTCTTCCACCTTGCCATTCGGAGTAGCGTGACCAGACCCATTGGCGCCGCGATGTGATCCAGGCGCACCAGGCGTACCATTATCTCTTCCTCTCGCTCTTTCCTCCTTCCATTCCTGTTGAGCTTTGTCGTGTTCCATTCGCTCTCGATCCAGAGCTTTTTGGGCATGTTGAAGTTCCCGTTGAGCACTATCTCGAGATTCGGTCAGAGCTGATATTTGCGATTGTAATAGTTTCGTGTTCGATCGGAGTGCGCCAGATTCAGCTTCGAGCTTCAGACATCGGGTTTGTACTTCTTCCATCGAGGCTGATTTGTGACCGTTGCGAGCTGCCAAGTCAACAAAACAGCTGACCAGTTGTTTCGTGGAGGGTAAACGGCTTTGCAATGCCTTTTCGAGTTCGGGGCGGCCCAGTTGTGGATCAAGGACAGCTAAATGAAACGCGTTAGATAGGTTGTCTTGCGGTGCGGTAAGAATACGGCGACCTACGCTCTAACACCTCGGATTCTCTTAATTTAACATCATGTCGACCAGCCATATCTCTGATTGCAGAGACCACCTAAGGGGACGCAAAACGCAGGTATAAGTATATGTGCGTGTCTATCAGCCGAATGGGCAGGCATTACTCACTTGGGTCCAGCATATTTCGACAGCATGAAAACTTGCTTCGAGCACGCGCCGTTGTGCTTCGAGGTCGTTTGCTCGTTTCGCTTCTCGTTCTGAAGCACGACGGTACTCGAGCATCTGTCGGTAGATTGCTTCCTTGCGCTTGGTCTGATGGAGCAAGCATGTCAGTCAGCAAACAGTCCGAAAGAGAGATGATCAATTTGAATGTTGATTGCTAATTCACAACTTTTCATTGCGAAAGCCAGAAGATCCAACCAAATACATGTTTATGCGATAGAAGACATCAACTCACCTCTACCACTTTCATCCAGTCTTCCATACCGTCCCCATCTGAACTATCTACAGAAGGGGATGCATTGCCAGCTAAGATTCTACGTTTTGCCGGAGAAGGTGAACCAGTGGATTGGTCGTCAATTGCATTTTCGCGAACCCTTTTCAGGTCTGCGTTCATTGTCGTCGTATCTCAATGCAAGGTAGATACGCGAAGTGACACACAACACTCTGTCCTTGATACCAGAGGGATAATGAGGAGTGTGACAGGACAGATGGGTTTGTGTTGAACCTGTCTTTCGAAGTTGTGATGAGGAGGAAGGGGAGGAAGAGAGATTTGTGAATTGATAGATTAGCACAATTGCAACATCCAGGCTGCACCAGAGCAGGAGGAACGGAGGAGGAGCAGAGGTCAAACGACCACTCAAAGGGCTATTACCGCGGTAATTCGCTGAATGTGGCACTTTGGCCACCCACCATACGGCGTCATCCACCACTTTGCTTGTTGACACTTTCAAGTCCACCGTCAATCAACCTGCCTCCGACCTATACATAGAATACAATATACCAACTATCTCACACTCTTTCACTACGAAGACAGAAAAGGCCAATCACTGGCCGTGGTTCAGCTAGATACCCCACCAACTGATCTTGTTCTCGAAGCTATGTCAGCTGGTCTGCCAACGCTTGATCTACCGGGCATGTCCAACGGTAATGGCCATGCGTCAATTCATAAGATGCCCAGTAGCTCGACCATGAGCGGGGGCAGCGATGAGGACCTGACGTGAGTTGATGATCATGCTCTGCTTGCGGGATTCGCTGATATTTTAGCTTGCTGTGTGCAGATTCGACTCACCCGAGGAGGAAATTGCTCATTATCGAGAGAAGTACAGACAAGCTCTAGATATGCTCACAGAAACAAGAGCAGAGCTAGGTGAGCGCTTCACAGCTATATGGAACATTCTCGTCAAGACTGGAAAGCTGATTGCGATACTCATCTGCTGTAGAGGAATTCCAACAGTCGTCCAAAGAGCTCGAAGATGAGATGGAGCAAGAACTGGCTTCAAACGATAAGCAACAAGCCGAGTTGAGGGAGAAGATCAAGCGGCTCGAAGTGGAGAAAGATGATTGGAAGGTCAGTCGCCTCTCACTTGCCTTGAAGTTTCTGTAGGATCCCAAGGTCGCTGAAACCCACCATTGTGTGCTCTCAGTCCAAACAAATCGCTTTACAAAAGATGCACAGCTCGACGACAGCGAATATGCAGCGAGAGATGGACAATCTTCGCTCAGAGAGGGATAAAACGCTTGTCGCGCTCAGAGATCTGGAAATGGGCAATGACGAGCTGGAAAGGAATGAACGGTGAGCTAGACGATATGTGAGCAGCTGCTTTTGGAACGCTGCTGATGAGCTTGGGCCGCAGTGTCGCGGTATCTTCGTTACTGGATTTGGAGAGCAAGTACAATCGAGCTATTGAGGAGAAGACGTTGTTGGAGCAGGAGATCATTCAGAAGCAAGAGCTGGAGGAGGAGTGTCAAAGGTTGAAAGACGACATGCGAGGTGAGTTTTGCATGACCTGGATGCCTGTACCACCGGGCTGATTAGGTATTTTCGTATAGATGCCAATAACGAGATAGCAATTCTCAAAGATCAACTTGCTCGTGCTACCCTTCTACCTCCACAACTCTCCGCACCCATGTCACCTGTCCAGGAAGCTTCACGGGAGATCTCCTTCACCGAAGAGCCGATCAGCCGCCTCGAACAATCCGTCCAATCCCCTCAACCACCACCAGTGCCCTCGAAGAACGATGAACCCCCTCGGTCACCTTACTCTCGTCTTCCTCGCAGTGCTAGCGTATCTTCGATACCTGTCGCTTCGCCTTCCGCTAAAAGGTTCGCTACCCACATACCAAATTCCCCATCTGGTCTTTCTTCTCTTAGCCGATCTACGACATCGAGGAATCTCGCTTCAGTCGCAGCTGGTATGCCTAGCTCGCCTGCCTTGAGCAGATCCAGGAGTGGTATCCCGCAAGCTTCACCGGCTCGAGTGGCAGTTTTAGCAAGTCACCAACAAACGAAATCGAGAGGATTCAAATTGTTACACGATCTTCAGGCGAGACTCAAGGCGACCGACGATAAGCTTGGTGCGAAAGTACCAAGGAGGAACGTTTCTAACCCTATGCCTTTGACCTCTGGACGCAGAGTTCCGTTTACTCCGTCTGCGGCTGCGACTATCGGACCATCGAAGGCGACACATGCACGGGTGACAGCTCTGGCGAACCACCATTCCACACCTGGTCCAGCGGGAGGTAAGTCCATGATGTCACCTAATGGATGGGTGTTAGTGGGCGACGGCGAAGGAGATGAAACTCCCACGGGTCCAGCATCAATGACGTTACCAGATGAACCACCATCACCGTTGGTGGAACAAAATTTCCGAGCTGTATCTTCAGCTAGCACATCGTCAAATCGATCTTTACCCTCGAGACCTGGTATCCCCTCGCCTTTGGCTAGTGTAGGTGGTGGACTGAATAGATCCACAAGCATAAAGTTCCCCAGACCTGCTTCCAGGATGGGGGCAGGTGCTTCGACGACAACGACAACGAAACGCGAACAGGCTGCAGCTTCAAACAGCAATAACCCCAACGGTGGACCACTTTCACCAACTTCGAGGAAAGCAACCAATTCTCGACCGATGTCACCTTCCATGATCCCTACACCGTCATCGCGACCTATGTCACCCTCCATGCTCCCCCAACTCTCACGATCCGTACGAGGTCCTTCTCCGGCCTTTGGTTCATTCTCAGCCTCTATCCCCTCTTCCACCGCTGGAAGTGCTACTTCGTCACGACCTTCGTCACGTACTGAGCGACCTGTCCGAGCCCCAATAGGCAGAGGACCACCTCCTGTCACCTCCTCAACTCGTCAGGGGGGTCACAAAGTCTCTTCATCACTGAACACAAGTGAACATCTTCGAAGTTCTTCGAACGGTGGTGGGTTGAGAAGATCGACAAGACGTTCTTCCTTTGGTGCTCACGAAGCCAATTTACCACCGACTGGTATTCCTGCACCTAGAACTTCTATTGGCGGTGGAGGTGGGGGTGGAGGAACAAGTACACCGGGTAAACGACCGAATAGCGTACATGTCTTCGGATCGACGCCTCCCCCTGTCCCAAGGATACCGAGTGCGCTGTTGAAGGACAAAGATGGGAAGAGGAGGGTGCTAAGGAACGGTGGGGAATAAAATTGGCCGGAAGATACGCCTGAGCTGGATGGGCGGGTTAGTGGGACTGTAGTTGGACAACCCATAAGGCTAGGGTTGACTGGACGATGGGGGGATAGACTACTTGACCCACGTGGAAAGGACTTTTGTTATGACATGTTACGGACTTTGCATGATATTCTAGCAACATGATGATGACGAAGCTATATGACAATGTGATGTACAATGAAGAGCATACAACATATTCGAACATAACGATGATGATAATACAGAAAACTAGAGACAATTGGACCCCAATTGCGCACATGGCTGGACCAGCTCGATCATTCTTTACCCTTCTTTCTCCACTTACTATCCCTCTGCCTATACTCCCAAATTCAATCGTCAGCCAAATCACGACGATCCTCATAGTGGACTTGGGATCACTCACAATACCTCCCTTCGCATCCTCTCTTCCTTTTCTCTCATCATCTTATCAGCGACCTGATTCTGTTCCGCTACATCTTGTGTGTTCGGGAATCCAATCTTCCAATATCCAGGTGGGGTACGTGGTTTTGTCCACTACGGAAACGACGAACGCCAAGGTCAGTCTAAACGTCCGCTCGCCTTTGGCCCTCAAAAGGCACACCTATAACGCGCTGGAGCGATGGCGTGAAAGCTGCGCTGTACTCACCGTCTCACGATGTCTGGACACCTTGTTCTGATGTTCTCTCACTCCCTCTGCCCCGTCGACCTCTCTTTCTTCTACCACATCTGGATCTTTCCACATCGGCCCCTGGTTGAATCTCGGGATCTCTCCAACTGCTTCATAATACTACTCACGCCATCCCAAATCAGCTCAGCTCAGCTCAACGAGCTACACGACAATAGTGAAGGACGTCGACTCACTCCTTTACAACATTCACAATCACCTCCATGCATACCTTTCCTCTCCGACTTCTTCCTCTTCACATCGTGAAAAGCGAACGAAACGCCTTCATTCTGTTCGGGATCAATCTCGTATTCATCCCTCACTGCTGTTTGTCTGTACAACCCACAATCGACATCAGCTTGCGTTTTTTTAGTGCCAAGACGTTAATCTTCGACGCTTACACTTCCTCGGGCGCATTGTACCTCCCTCCTTTCTTGTACGAGGCGTAAATCTCCCTCTTCTCCGATGCTGGCAATTTGCTAATCTTCTTCAACTGCCTAGCCTTTTGAACAGGGGTCAAGCCATCCATATCCATCGCTTTGCGTTTACTCCCCGTTCCCACCGTAGTCGGAGTGCCTGAAGTTGACGACTCGTAAGAACGCAATGGCGTTTCATCTCCCGCCACAACATTCTGAAGCGCCACCTTTCGCAGCGATGTAGGTCGAGCGGCACTATCTCCAAGTCGATCTCGAACAAGAGGTTTCTTGTTAGGCGGAGGGGTATTGATAGCCGCAGTTTCGGGTGGTGAGAGGAAGATATCATCGATGTCGAGAGTTATCGACCGACTACTTTTGTTTGAGCGAAGCTTCCGGCTGCTGCTCGGTTGGTCGGATTTGTCTGGGGACACACCGAGCCATGGTGTGACTCGGGAAGCAGTAACGCTATGCCTCTTCTCTTCCGCAGTGGAATGCGAATGTGATCTCTTCTCCGGCGAGGTGTTCGTTGTATTTGTTTCGCGACTTTGACGGACCGGGATCCCATCACCATTGTTGTATGAGGTATGTGAGGTCAGAGACCGGGAGCCCACTGGTTGTGGTTGGCGCGTGACGACTCTATCAAAGACAGCTTCGTCGTCTGTGTATACCGCTCGACCTTCAACGCTGCCCAAGGAGTCGCCGCCCCCACCACGGGTCACAGTAACGGATGTATCCCGATGACTAGCCTTCTTCTGATTGCCGGGCTGAGATCCGCTTTCTTCGACCAATACTACTGGATCGACCGCAATCGCTGTTTCTGCCGCCGCCATGACAGTCTCTGCAGAAGCGGGCATCTCCTCCGTGTGTCCCGAAGCAGGCGGTGGTAGTGGTGTTGAAGTCGAACCGGATACTGATCGACTCGCTTCCTTGTGAACTTTCTTCTCTTCCTTCCGCCTCTTCTTCACTTCCTCTCTCGCCAATACCACCGCTTTGTATTCCTTCCAGTGGTTCATATCGCGGTTATAGGTCTCGCGAAGCTTGTCATATGCCTTTCTGAGCTGACCGTGCGTTTCTTCAAGATGAGCGTATTTGAGAGCGAGAGAAACGGTGGGACTTGAGGGTTGTTGTCGTGTGGGTGTATCAAGAAGGGGAGAGAAGACCCGTTGTTGCTTCGTTGGCGTTGCAGGACATGGTGAGAGGGCCGCGAAGGGGATATTCGGTTGCAGAGTTTGGAGGACTCGAAGGGGGCTACAGAGAAAAATCAATCATGCTCAGCTTCACCTCAAAACTTCGCCTCAAAAGCTGACTGATGGAGACGTGTGATCAGCTTACCTCTTGACGTTCTTCTCCGCGTCCTCCTTCATCTTCCTCAGTTCCATTTGCGCCGTCTCCTTCTCTTCTCGCATTTTTGCCAACTCCGCCTTCAGCGTTTCCACCTGTTTTTTCTCTCGGCTAAGTGATTCCCCCAAATCCCTCTTGTCGACCTCCCACCTCTCCTGTTCTCCTTTTCTCGTCTCCATCACATTCTGCAGAACGTCTCTAGATGCTTTCTCCTTATTCTCCACTTCCTCCTTCTCTGTCTTTTGCTTCCGCATTCTCTCTTCCAACTTCCCTATCCTATCTCTCAATCCGGCCGAAATAGCTCTTTCAGACTCGACACCCACTTCATGGGATTTCCTCATCCCCTCAATATCCGTTTTGAGCTCTTTAACTTGTTCTTCAAGTAACCAATTTCTTCTATTTAGCTTTCCCATAGCGTCCCCCTCGTGAACAGGTGCGGAAGCAGATACAGATCGATCGTGATCAGACCACCATTCATTGGTTTCTCGCGCAGTATTGTATTCGACACGAAGGGCATCGCGATCTGTGATTAGCTGTTGGATTTGGGAGTTGAGGCTTGAAATGTCGGATTCGAGAGTCTGTCGTTTGTTTTTGTATAGGTCACATTGTGATTTGAGTTTTGAGAGTTCGCTGACCATTCCATTCAGCTGCGAGTCGCACAGGGTCAGCTAACACGGATTCATCGCCCGACTTAGATAGCTCACGGAGTCTTTCAAATCTGCGCATGAGCAAATGTACGTGGATTAGCTCGTCTTGCACATGCACCGTGCAAAACAGAGAAGATGACCCACCATCGAATCTGGAAAGTTGCCGCTCAATGCCGGCGCCCAAACTTTCCTCCTCCACATGATGATCATCGTGCGACGCCATCACGAAGGATCAGAGTACGCTGTCACTTCCGTACTTGAGACGGGCTCTCTCTCACCGACGGAGTTCTCTAATATGCTGTGAGGCGTAGGTGTGAAGCGAGGATGAAAGAACAAGTAATGTTGGTTTCGCGCGGATGATGTAACCTCACCAAAGAAAGACAACCGCGCGCGGTGCGAGATGTTAAATGGGGTGAGAGAATAGTTTATATGGAGGTCCTCAACGCGTGTAAACAAATCAACCTGGAAATCACACAAAATCAAAAGCAGCGATTGACTTACATCACTTCACTCTCTTTGATCTGCATAACAACCAACAGGACGACCGACCACTCCACTTTCATTTCGCCTGCTTGACCCGCTACGTCGCAACCTGAAACCATTACACATCGACTGCCCTGATCCCGTTTGCATAATGGCAGAACCTACCTTGTCCAGAATAGTAATCGATCAAGAACCAGATTGGATCCGAGTGAAAGATAATGTCTCTCAAGCGATTGTATCAGTCATGGAAACTCGACTAGCGACGATGCCTGGTGGGAAAGATGGGGATGCTGCAAAAGGGATGCGGAAAGAGGTCGAAGCGAGATTAGGCAAGGTCAGTTGCAACTCTTCGCTTCGGTGATGAAGAAGAACATGACTGATTGTGAGGGTCGTGTTTAGATCAGAGAACGGATGTTTCAAATGAGTTCATACAACTTACAAGTGAATGGTCAAAACTATGAAGATTACGTGGATGGTGAGTGGAATCTCCTAAGTTTGATCAATCATCCTTGAATTTGTCACACGCTGAGGCAATAGCTAACCTGTTTGCGTTCCCTCCATTCAGCAACGGAAGGGTTCGACGAAGTGCTCGACCGAAAGATCTGGGGTTTACATCACGAAAGAGTAGATTGGGAAGCCCGTACCGCTGAAAAGAGGAAGAGAATGCCGGACGGTATTCATCGATTGGAGGAAGATCTGGAGATGAGAAGGACAGAAGCGGAATGGTTACCAGATGACGAGTTGCTGGAGGACGGTGAGTCAACACATTCACACTCCGCAGTGCTCAGACTCGAATCTTTGCGTTACCGTTCTCATACTGATTCCCTATGCGCAATCTCCTAGGCAAAGGAACACTGAAGGCTGAGGAGATCCCCGCACCACCAAGACATGAAGAAGTCAAACAAACGTTCCAAACGGTCATCTCCAATCTGGCAGAAGTCGCAAAGGTGAGCTCGGTTGCCCTCTGTGAAGCTAAGGAGATAGCAAGCTGACTGCGAAAACTACAACAGACCGCGCCAACACAATTACAACGCGCTCAAAGAGCTCAGACGGTGCGGGACGAGATACTGGATATGGCGCCGTAATCTTGAGTATCAGATACATGGTTGATATAATTAGCTACAAATATCCTCTTGCTTCCTCGTCAAACAAGCGGCTTCTTCCTCTTTGTCCTGATAAAATCGCATCCATCGTTTTGAATAGCTAGTATTGTTGTAAATTAGCTTTTGGACTTTATAATGCACAGACATGATAAATTCAACCTACCAGGTATTCTGATAGCTAAAACTCGTTGCGCTTTGCTCGCTGTTTCAACTCCGGCATGACTTTGACTGATCTCACACCTTCCACCTTCTTGACCTCTTGCAAAACATCCTTCTCTCCTCTTTGCCATATAT
Source organism: Kwoniella shandongensis (assembly GCF_008629635.2). Lineage (NCBI taxonomy): Eukaryota > Fungi > Basidiomycota > Tremellomycetes > Tremellales > Cryptococcaceae > Kwoniella > Kwoniella shandongensis. The sequence continues at coordinate 738,726 of NC_089293.1, forward strand.
CTTCACCCCGTTTCACTACTCCTCCATCTCGCGTTATTACTTCGAATATACCTTCGCCTTTCAGCTCGCCGACTGGTCCAACGTATTTAAGTTGGATAGGGGAGGACGCTCCTCCGGGAAGGGAAGAAGGGGGTTCGGAAGAAGCATAACTTATTTGGAGATAGACGTGTTCAGGTTCGAGTTTAGGTGGTTTGACAGGTGTCTGAGTAGAAACGGCTGTTGTCATCGTGACGAGGAGAGCTACGAGCAACGGGATGAATAGACGAATGGCGGGCAGATTATAATATGTCGCAGCGAGTGTCGTTTGTACGTGATTCTATGCCACAACCCGCTCTTGCTTGACTTGCGTGTGAGGTGTATTGTAAATTGAAGACAAAGAAGACAGCATCTCCGTCATGATTGAGCTCGTTGCCACCGATGAAACAAGGAACGGGATCAGATTTCAGTCAAAGGTTAAACAAGTCACGTGAGAAGTTTTGAAATCTCATGCAACTTTCTACGACCACACCTGGGTACTGCTTCACAACTTTGTTTTCGCTCTCTTGACTCTATACCGACACAAATTATAGCTAGATATATAGATCAGTATGGGAAAACCAGCTGGCAGAGCTTTGGGAAAGCGAAAGGCGCCTGCGGGTCCATCAAAGGTGAGTCTAGTCTGGGTAGCCCATCGCCAGAAGATTATGTCGGACCGCTGACATTGTACTTCTTCAGCCTAATGCTAAGAAATCAAGACCGGGTCAAGGTGCTTCCTCCTCCTCCTCTGCGTCAAAGACAAAGACTACGGAACAGGAGACTGGACCTACAGGCAAACCTAAGCGAAAAGCTGATCAACCGAAGAAGATCAAACTTCGTGATCAGAAGATCATCCCAGTGCCCAAGAGTTCATTTGCGAAATCAGATCGGAATGGACATGGAGCGGATGGTTCTGATGATGAGGATGAAGATGAGGATGATGATATGATGGATGATCTTGGAGAAGAGGAAGGGTTGGACGTGGCTTCTGCTGGACGATTTTTGCTCGGAGTGGACGCCAATGCGCTTAGTCGGTTAGTATTCCCCCCCCATCCCGATGGCAATACCAAAACAATTCCGTCGGGCGTACAAAACACCAGCTAATGATGCATTACTTTCGCTCAGATCTACCAAGGAGACCAAGAGATTACACGAATTGTCAAAGAACAGAGAACAAATGCCAAAACAACAACGAGCGAAATCTGGTATTCCTATCCCTCCCTCAGCATCCGGTTCGAGCGACTACGAATTCGATTCAGACCTCGGATTCGACTCGGATCTTCAATCAGATTACGGATCTGACGAAGACGGACAAGGGAGTGTGAGCGGTTCCGAACCCTATGATTCCGGTGCTAGTCTGGATGACAGCGATGAGGATGATTCAGAGCAAGGAGATTTGAATGCGGCGTTTGACGAGGATGATTTGCCGGATGGGAATGTTGAAGGCGAAGAGTTCGAGCCTCGACATAGGAAGAAGAAGGAGGAAGAGGCCGATTATGAGATGGCAGGAAGAGCACGATGGGCGGCAAAAGCCCTAGCAGCCAAGAACGGAGAAGAAGAACACGTCGAAGTGGGAAGATTACCTATCAAATTGCCGACAGGTGAAATCAAGATGGTAGAAGGTTCAACTCGTATCGCTTTACCGCCAAGTAAGAAGAAGGTTGTCCAGCCGGAGAGCGAGAGTGAAGAGGAACAAGAAGAGAGTGAAGATGAGGGAAGTGATGATGGTGCTCAGGCGGAGAAGATGGCAGGACAGAAGGGTAAATTTGGAAGGATGGGTGTAGCAGAGATTGTTGGAAACAAGGGATGGAAGAATGCGCAGAAGCTGGAAGCGGCGAAAGAACAGATGGCAGCGCTGGGTGCGGAGATCTTGGCAGGAGGGGAGTTGGTCGATATCGTGAGTTTGCTCAAATACGTACAACGCCGCCAAGAGCAATGTTCTGATGTTCGGTTACAGGGCCCCGTCTTGACTCGTCTGTCCACATTTGCGCTTCGCTCAGTTCCCTCTGTCGGAGAAGTCGAAGAGCTCTTACCCGTTCCTGCATCCATTCGTGGTCTTGCTTTCCTATCTCAGTTGGCGGTGTTCAAGGATTTGATTCCTGGTACGTATACTTTCTCCTTCTTCTTCACTGCGTAGTGATCAATCCACTGATACATCTACTAGGCTACCGAATTCGTCAGCTTACCGAGGCAGAGGAGAAGGAAAAGGTCCGAGATGAGGTCAAGCGACTTCGAGAGGGTGAAAAGCTTCTTGTGAGAAGTTACAAGGGATATCTGAAGATGCTCGAGGCGGAAGTCAAAGGTAAGTGTGTCAGCGTCAGATTCGAAAGGACAGGCGATGCTTACTGTCTGCCATGTTGTCATCAGGCCGAACACCATTGGCGGGACTCAGTATGAGATGTATGGCGGAGCTGTTAACATCCGTCACACATTTCAACTTTAGCGAGAACATTATGGGTGTGCTCGTCGGTCGACTCGGTCGACGAAGTTGGGATCAGGTGAGCGTTGTCGAGCTTTAGGGTGACGGTACTTTATGCTGATCGCAATCGGGTTGCTACAGGACTCTGACCTTGTTCTCCAATCATTCATCTCCGTTTTCCGAGCGGATCTCGCTGGTACTCATTCTCAAACGCTAGTCCGACTCATTGCACGAATGATCAAGGAACGACATTTCCAGGTACACCCCAACGTCCTCTTCTGTCTGCTGCACTTACGACTTCGAGACGAACTCGACCGAATGCGAAAGGGAAAGAACGCAAAAGGAAAAAGAGATGATGGTGGCAAGAAGGATGATCCGTTGAAGGGGAAACAGTTCAAATCTGATATTAGGAAGAAGTGGGCCACGAAGAACCAGAGGAAGAAGGAGAAGGAGTTGAAAGAGGTTCAGAAGGAGATGGCAGAGGCATCTGCCGAGGTTGACAAGGAAGAGACGGCGCAAGTGGTGAGTGGAGCTCGACTCGACTCGACTCGATAGTCACCGGAACTATGCTGATTATCCTATAATTATGCAGCAAACTGAAACGTTGAAAAACCTGTTTGTGCTGTACTTCTCGATCCTCAAGAGTCCCACCCGAACACCACTTCTTCCTGCTGCCTTGGAAGGTATATCCACCTACGCCCATCACATCAACGTCGATTTCTTCCGAGATTTGTTGATTGTCTTACGTCGAATCATTTCTGACCAAGAGACCGCCGAGACAAAAGCCAACGAACCGGATTCTGATGACGAAGACGAAGAGAACCGTCGAAATCAGGTAGCTGATCCTGTTGGAGCTTCTCAACGAGTACGATTACGTTTACTCGCCATCGTCACTGCTTTCGATTTGTTATCCGGACAAGGAGAAGCATTGAACATTGATTTGGCAGACTTCATCAATTCCCTCTTCACCCTCTTGAGACCTCTATCCCTGGACACCGGTATAGAAGATCCACCAACTCTTCCACCTCTGACGAAACTCACTTCTAATGCCGTTCACACTCTATCGACTTCCGGTCTCCTATTCAGATGCCTGAATTCAACCTTCTTTTCACCTAGGAATGTCTCGAAATCACCACCTTATCGAACTGCAGCATTCGCAAAGCGATTGGTGGAATGTGCTCTCCAATTCCCACCAGAGAGCGCGAGACAAGCAATAAATTTCGCAAGAGCTTTGATGAGCAAAGAGGCTAAACTTGAAGGAATGTTGGATACGGAGGAAAGGATGGCGGACGGGGTGTATAAGCCCGAGATGGAAGATCCACAATTGTGTAATCCGTTCGCGACAAGTTTGTGGGAGGGTGGTGTTCTCGGTGATAAGCATTGGGATAGATTGGTGAGGACCGAGATGGTGAAGTATAGAGATGGCAAAGTGGTTTAGGTGCTTTCGTGTACATCTTGCATATTGATGATGTAATGTATGTTATGCATATGATCCGACTCTGGTCTAGTGTACAACAGGGGCTCTTGCTTGCCCACGCCCATTCCCAACGCACGAACCTGCAGCAGCACGCCAACATCTCGACTACAGCTCACCAACGCCCGTCGCACCCAAATCTCGCCATACTTTAGGTCTCCCCGTATCAGCTTCTGCGCCGAACCAACTCGCTGCAGAAGGTTGAGACTGGTCATCAATCCTGCAATCCGATCCATGCAATCAGCCCAAACCACCCACACACACTGAAGCTGAGAGTTGATAGAACTGACCATTTACATTCCACGCCCTGTTTGTCCATGAGGACTTTTACAGTGGCCCATGAGAATCGAACGATCCCCTTATATCCGAATACAGGATCAAGACCTTCTTTGAGGAATGCTTGGGTCTTGGGATCAGAGGGATAACCACTACCTCGGGCAATGGGTTCTTCGCCTTCTACTTTGAGAGGGTGTGTTCTAGATGAGTGGGAAAGACAGGTCGGTCAGCCAGTCCGAACAGCTGGACAAGCAATTCCCAGATCAATATTGGTTGGTCGGAGTGGATACACCAGCTTGAGCGATCTCCGTTACCTCGTGATGCTGAAACAGGATGAGACAGGAATTTGGGCGTGGTAAGGGTATCAAGGGAGACTCAGGCTCGCACTCACCCATCCACTCCCATATCCTCCGGATCCACCCATTCATGCACATATCTATCCCTTGTGACTTTCGCAATGATAGATGCCGCACCCACGATCTTGAAAAGCGAATCGGCTTTGGGACATACTGTGAATGTGATGGTGGGGAAGATGGCGGTGAGTCGGGCTTGCCATTGTGGTGCAGGGCCTAGGGCATCGACGTAGCACTAGAGATGCAGCAACGCAGATCAAATCGGAAGGGTGTGATGGATGCAAATAGATGCGGTTTAGTACAACGGGAAGTAGAATGGAATGATGGGATACCGACAGTACATCAGTCACGCGCATTCCGGGTCATTGAAGTTGGAAGGCGACTCACCTCCTTCAGATTGACCCCTCTCTCCAACGCAGACCTAATCAGCCCGATCGTAGCGTCCTACGTTCCGTGGAATATCAGCTCCCTTCCTCGTGTCACGACAAGTAGACTAGACGCCCACCTCTGCTTGTCTATTCAAATTGATAGGGACTCTTCGTAACATATTCCGAGAGATGTCTTGCGGAGAAAGTGAGGTTGAAGAATAACATAGTGGTGTATGTTCGTCGAATGATTCCCAGAGTGATTGACGGGTATCAGCGGAAAGGGCTTTGGAGTCTGTGGTACCGAAGCCATGATCAGCTTGGTTTGATCATGACCTACAGCGAGGCCATTTATCAGTAGAAATAGGACGTACCATCAAAACCTATGTCTTCTAATGTCGGCTTGAATGACAAAGGACAATAAGCAGCGGCATACACCATCGGTCCTAATTCATACGATCACATCAGTACGGGTATTCCACATCTCCACCTTGTGCTTGATCTCATATGAACGTACCCAGCACAGCTACGAAATTTGTAAGATAGTAAGATAGATCAGCACGACACGTCTCTGCCGATGATAGACAAGCACTCACGCCCTCGCCCCGCTTCATCGATACCCATCATCCATCCTTCGCTCTCATTTGTGGGAAGCCCAGAGACGGACGAAGGCAGAGCTGAATGGTAAGTGTATGAATCTTGCAGTGGAGGAATTGGGCTAACGTTGACCGGATCGATAGGATGCGACATGATGATGAAGGTAGCTTTCGATGAGTTTCTGTGTTACTTGATCAATGGAAAGGCGTGTGTAAAGAACGATCGGACATAGATGAACTTGATTCATGGCAAAGTAATGTTGAGAATCTCGACGCGTAAAATCAGACGCGCGAATTGAATTCGGCTACAATTCACTTGTGGCATGCTTCTCATCCACCGCATTCTTCTTTTGAGAGAGGTCTTGCCGTCATCTACGACTCTGCTCCCTCATATCACCTCATATCAACCAGCAATTTCCAAAGCAGTAAGATACTGCAAAATTGATCATGGGAATCCGTCCATGATATTCTCATTAGACCGTCTTTGTGAGGAATAAGTTGTGTTCTCGAGGAATTCCATATCTTCCATCCCTGACTAATTCCTAATCAGGTCGCACATGGTTTCTAATTGAATTAGTATTCTATACTAATCCACTGCACGTGACTCTGCCATCCCCGACTTGCTTCGCTCGACGCGTTGTGCTCGGTTGACTTTGCTTTCTCGAACACTGAACTATGCATGATCTCGTTTTTCCTTGGACCGCATTGGAATATAGCGGACTTTCTTAGTCATTCGACTCTGGTGACAGGTGTCTCTTACTCCAGAATGATCTTCCCGCCATCAACATCCTTCACTCCCCTATCCACCGTCCACCTCCCAACACCTCACCTCCTCCATCCCAAATCATGTAATCCAGCGATGGACCTTCTGGTCCTCCTTTCCTCCGTAACGTCACCGGCATCAGCATCGATTCCAGCTTTCGGACGGAAAGGTAAGGAGAAAGAAGTCTTGCAGAAGACGAAAGTCGGTCTTTGGCGGACGGGAGGTAGTAAAGTCTGGGAAGTCGAGGTAGGGGGTAGAGTTGCGGGTCTGGCTTGGAGTGAGGATGGTGAGTTAGTCCAACCTAACATTTTGGTGGAACACTACTGATGTTTGCTCTCTTGGTGTTCAGGATTGATCCTATCAGTATTGCTACTCATGGGCGAGGTGCAGACCGTTGACCATTTGTCGGTGCACTCGGGCGAAGTGATAAGATCAATACCAATACAGGTAGAAGTGGATGTAACATCGCTTGAGCAAGGAAGATGGGTGGATATGGAATGGACAGCTAGTGATTCAGATTGGGAGAAGCCCAAGGTCAGCTCCTCGTTTACTTTTTGTCATACAGGGGTTCGGAGCTGAATGTGCATTACCAGAACGGCTCAGCATTGATGATCATCGATTCATTACCTCGAGTAACACCTGTCGAGCCACCTAAACCAGCCAAGTAAGCTATCTTTGAATCCCTGTGACTGACTTGATAGCTTACATCGCACAGTGTGTTGCCTTTCATGCGCGCAGCAGTCGTTGCGCCGCCCAAACCAACAATCCACCCAAATCTACTTACCTTCCCAGCACTCTTACCGGCGAATCCACCAGTTCCGCCATCAATCTTGCGAATTGCGTCGACCTCACTACTCACAGGTCTCTTTCCGCTCTTCACCACTTCGGTCACCTCGCCGGCGACCTTGTCTCTTGCCAAAGTGTCAAATAAAATAATGGGATATCTGGATGTCGTTCTGAGGGGGTTGGAGAATGCAGAAGCGGCATTTAGAGAAGGAGAGAAACAGACTATGATATGCAGAGAGGATCTGGAGACTTGTGCCCAACAGCAAGCGAGTGAGTGCTGCCTTGTATCATGCTCATGAGGTATTGCTGATATTTGCGTTGCAATGGACAGCTACGATACCCGATGTACATGCGGATTTGTTCAGGTTCCTGATGACTGGTCGAAGCGGCGTAGCTGTAAGCGAGTGGCTGGGTAGTAGATTAACAGGACGGGTAAGCTTCCCGCCATTGCGTGTTGAAATGAGCTGCTTCTGATGACATGTCTACCGTAGACGATAGCCAAGTGGGATCTGGCCCTTGACACGTCATTCAGAACGATCCAGAAGCTCGTATCGGAAAGCATCAGTCCTGCGTTAGAGAGGATTATCCTCCTCCTCGAAGAGCTGCGAGGATGGGCACGAACGTGAGTCTGTTGTCTGGAATGTTAGCATGCAGACCTGACATCGTGGCAATTTGACAGACCTCAATTCACCGATCATCTTAACCTTGACGAGCGAGAGGTACAGCGTGCGCTTGATTTAGTATGTGGATTTGCAAAACTTGCAGAGAAAATGAGACGAAATGCAGAGCACGAGATGCTAGCTGCAGCCGAATTTATGAAATGGGTCAAATATGGTCAGTGACTTCCGCCGTAATGACAGCTTCAGATCCTTCGTTATCTAACTTCATCCGCAGAGATCGCCAGATCAGCTGTTCAGGATCGATCGCAAGAGGATCTCCCGCTCGCAACGCACGATCTCAAACTCGTGTGGTCATTCTTGCAAAATGGCTTCGTACACTCAGTCTTCCATCGACATCTCCCATATCTCCTCATCCGACCTCCAAAAGATCTCTTACCAGAGCAATCGAACTTATATCCTCGATCAGCCACTAGACCTCTCGACGAAGTGATTAAAGAAACGACCGAAAGTCTTAATGCTCATCATACAGGCGGGAAAGAAGTAGATCTTGGTACACCCTCGCTCGGGAACGAGGGGAGTGTGGACTCTTCTGCGGACATGTCCATGTCGATGTCTATGTCGATGGCAATGGAGAATGAAGATGAGGATGGAGATGGAGATAGGACACCGACAAAGGCGTTGTCGGAAGCGGGGTCAAGAGCTTCGTCACCTGATACAGTAGAGAGGAGGGACGAACAACACGAAGAGGAGGTGAAGCGGTTCTTGGAGGAAGAACCTTGGGTATGGGCGAACACGGTGGTACAAGCATGTGAGGACTTGATCAAGGGGGCAATTGGGAGTTCGCGAAGTGCAGTTGAGATGAAGAAGACAACGAATGACATTGGTATGACGGATATTAGGCGAGTGGCGGAAGGAAGGTGGACAGCATTGGTACCTTCATTACCAGAATCAAGCTTTCAACAACGTGAGTTCAGCTATGTTGATTTTGGGTAAATGCCATAATGAGCCAAGCTGACATGATTATCAGTATGGCTGTTATATCAAGAAGGGTCAGAGGCACGCGTCACTGCCTTCTCCTTGTCAGATGAAGACGGATCGGCTGTCAGTCTTGCGCTCCAGTTCTTCGACGACGAAGAGCTTGTACTGCTCTTGGAATCAGGAAGTGATAGATATCTTGTCACTGTTCGATATGGTGATCTCCTAGATGAGATGACAAGTGTGCCACCCGAGTTGGGCGACGGGTGGAAGTTGGACGATTTGGTCCAGATGGGTCAAGCCTCCATCGAGGTGAGTTCTTATCTCCATCTACTGGAGTAGTCATCCAGAAGCTAGAGTCTCCAGGCTGATCGCTACCCCGCATTGAATAGAGCATCCCGTCAATCCCGATTGCACGATGTAGACAATTAGAATCGCGCGGAATGATGATTGACGATGATGAAGAAAAGGACAAGCGAAGAGTCGAGATTGCCTTAAATGGAAGGAAAGGAAGGAGGTTGGGTTGTGTCTTGATGGAAGAAGGGAGAGAGGTAGAGGTATTGGATCTCGAGGCGGATGAGGATGAAGAAGATGATGAAGAGGAGGAGGAAATGGAAGAGGATGAGTAGTGGAGTGGCCGATACATTAATGCATATATGATTATCGCCTCAATATCTTCTGGTTTCACGCCTCTGAGCCGTTTGGCTCTTCGTCTTCTACGTCGGGGATGGTATATATCGGTTCGCTGAACTCGCCATCTTCTCCACGAAAGCTGTAGAATGAAGAATGAGGTCAGTTCAAAATCCAGACTCGTAATGCGTTCTGTCCTCCCTCTCGTGTCGTGTCAAGTCTCCTAGCCCAACCTCCAAAACATCGTACGGGACGACCGTAACTCTAGTATAGCATCTCGCCTCTGTCGCTTCCCAAATGTACGAACCACCGCGCCCCTAGGATTCAAGGGAGATTGGCAACCTCTGACGACGACTTACCTGACAAAAACAGTCTTCCACCTCCCCCATCCCAACGCACTAATACTCTTCCCACCCACACCTCCATCTTCTTCCAAATTCCGTATTCCATCAGATGGAGAAGCTTCTTGTCCATCTACGGGGGGCTTGGTCTCCCATAATTGGATATCGGAGGTGGAGGTTGGGATTTGTATAGGGAGGGTTTGGGAGAGAGGTAAGAGGGCTGGCAGGAGTGTCGATTTGATGTTGTTTATTGTTCTGTGGGAGATTGGACGTCAGCGTCGAGTAACGAATGAGCTGAGCGGTGTGTGAGATCGAGTTTGATTGAGTGGATTTGAGTATAATGGATGAAATATCATGGAAACAATGCTGAGGTACACCGATACTCGGACACCATGGGATCAAACTCAAACTCGAGAGACCTCGAAGCAGTCCAGTCCATGCAAACGCGCTTTTGAGAGTTCATAGGAAAGTACTGAGTACTCACGTGTTCGCCGGTAAAGACAACAGGACGGCTGAGCGGTAGAAGTGGAAAGTGATATGGTGGAGATTTGATGATTTGGGCGGCTGGGGAAGGTGCGATAAAGGTCAGCTTGATGGATGAGTTATGTCCTTAGAAAGCTGGCTTACCATTTTGGCTTGACAGACGGCTGGTTACTCCGATTGATTTGTGGGTGAGGGGCAGTTACGAAGCTAGAGAAGAGTTGTGGAAGATGTCTTTTGCACAATAAGTCGAAGGAGCGAGTGATTTAAAGTGACGCGTGAAATGAAAGCGGCGATCACCGCCTCAAGTCGCCCATCACGTACTTTGTAGCGACAACCCCGCATGCGGAGGGCATAAAGGGGTACTCGTATCGTTGATTGAAAGTGACTTGATGATCTACCTACCGTCTCATCAACTCGATTGACCTCATGTCCATGTCCTTCCATACTGTTCAGAATCAGCTCGATCAACGATTGTTGGGCGTCTGAGTTCGACTCGACATGTACCCTTCTTCTTCGACGACGTCGGTATCTGACGAGGTGATACGACGTTCTTCCCTTGGAGGATTATCGTCATCCCCGCCTTCCGACTCTGATATATGGGGATCGTCCAACGCTAACAGCAACGACAGCAACAGCAACAGCCTTCGAAAATCATCACTGCGTCGTCGAAATGCTCCTTCTTCTCACAATGACTCCACTACCTCGTCGTCCAACTCTGGTGATCGACCAAATCCACATCGGCCCGACCTATCCCAACGTCGTACTTCCTCCACACCATCCCCTCACCCTCTATCACACTCGACACCACCAACACATCATACGGATGTATTAGGAGATATATCGAGACCTGCACTGAAACGTGTGACTACGGAAACAGAACGTCAAGTGGCTGAGAGTAGTAGATCAGGAGGGAGTGAAAGTCTACGAGGGAGCTTTGACGTGTTGAGGATGAGTACTGTGGACGAGCCGACTGGTGGTGGAGAGGTGGAAGTGCTCATACATACGGTGCGTGATCAAATATCTTAGTTCGTCCTCCCTCACTCGGACTGCTCAGCTAATACGTAGAGTGCAGATTAAACCAAACGAGTCGCTAGCTGGTATAGCCCTAATCTACGGTATTGACGTGAGTGACATTCCGAGGCCCCGGTCCGATTGCTTGCACAGCATCACCTTTCCAAAGTTACTCCTCGTTTCGCCATAAGGTATGGCTTGCTGACTTCTTTCCTCGGCACAGCTCGCCACTTTGCGCAAAGTCAACAAGCTGTGGGCGTCCGATCCCATCCATATCCGAACCCATCTTTACGTGCCGCTTGATGCTTGTCGATGGAACAAAGCCAGGGAGACGTTAGTGCGCGGACCAGGAGAAGGTCAAGTGACGTTGATGCCGAAAGTTGACAAAAGGAAGACGAATGGATTAGATAAGGGGAAAGGCAAACAAAAGGAAGAGGACCATGACGGCCCACGATCGCACAAGGGGAATGGCTTGAATGGACGTCTTGATACGCCAAGCGGTGTTGACGCTGAGGGTGGCTGGGGACAGTCGGAATGGACATCAAACGACAGTGGAGAGATCGATGGGATCGCTCAGACATTCTTACCATCCACCAACATTGCTTACAATCGACCATCCGTCGATTTATCACTGCCTCCACCTGTGGAATCTTCATCAATGCTCGATCAACAGGAAGATAACGAGCCTACACCTCGTGTACTTGACGTCGTCAGAATACCAAGTTCGCAATTACGTTTCTTTCCCCGACCGCAAAAACCGCCAGATCCATCTCGAGCATCTCTTGAACGGGATCGCGATGAATCTGATGGAGGATTCGGTGACACAAATCGACGCTCGTCTATGGCAATTCGACGAAACTCATCTGGAGGAGCAGAGGGTCCATCTATCGTACATGATCTTTCGACACTTCCACCACCACTCCGACACTCGCACTCTCATTCCAACGCCGAATCAGATTCACCGCCGAAAGCAAATGTCAAGACTCGTGCTAAAACCACCGTTGTCAGATTACGACCGCCTCAACCTACTCAACCATTACATTCTTCTTCGAAACTTGCTAATCGACTATCATCACTATTCACGGTTCCTCCACCACCACCACAAGCACCCTTCGGTACAAAGCAAGGCAGTTCAGTCTCGCGACCTCGGATCAGCTTGGATTCGAGCTTCTCGTCTACACCCAGGAGCAGCGCGGGATCGAGAAGGGGGAGTGGAGCGAGTAGTCCTGCTACTTTGAAGATGAGGGAAGAAAGTATGGAGATGATGACGAGGTTGAGGGAAGAGCCAGGAAACGTAGGGTTGGGGATAGGACAGGGTGATGAAGGCGTCACGAGGAGAGTGGGAAGCGCGAGAATGGGGAAGAAGGACGATTAGATCTAGATACATTGGTTGTAAAATGGTATTGTATTCATGGCATTACAGTCTCAGGCCATCGCTTTCCTTGCATGGGAGATTCTCTGCAGGTTACTGCTCGCTACCGCATCTAGCATTCCGACTAGACAAAGTACTTTCCGCTACGCGCAGGCGACTGGCCCTCAGTGGGATCTGCTCTCGCTTCCATCACAATTCTTACTAAACTTATCATGAACGTCCATAGGTAAAACAGAAAACACGGGTCTGCGACGTCCGTCGAGGTCGCTGACTTCGTAGGTCCAGCGAAACGCACCATGGCACTCGTCTAGGTCGATTTCCCAGATAGCTCCGGAAATGAGGCATGGTAGAGCATCGATTATCTGTTGCGCTGCATCCTTCATGATTTCCTGCATGTAATCGTCCCCATGCTGCAACAGAGCTGAGATTCCCATTCGTGCGTGGCGATTCAGGAATTGGGCTCTAGAGAATCTTCTATCCGATGACGCATAACGGCGAGGACGTTTCGAGTCCACAAGCAAGTACGAATCGAGTGTTCTGAGGTTTTCCATTGTTTCAAACAAGTTTGTGAAGTCGCTCTAAAGAAGCATCCAGGTCGATGATCGACGCAAGCTTAATATCAGTGGTTGTCTCGGCGCTGACGACAACGTCAGAGAACTCACAAAGTCGAGTCTATAGAAGCCTTCCCCGAATTGTAGAGTATCGCTTTCGGCGGAGCGTTGCACTATCATTCTGGGGTAAAGGAAGTCTTCCTCGTAATGGAAAACATGTAGGTTTTCGATGGCTCGAAACTGCGATATCTCAGGAAGGAGCCTCCAATTGTTCATGAACGTCTTTATAAAGAGGGTCCGAATGGGACAGGTGCTTCCATCTACCCCAGTGTCCCACTGTTCCAAGATCGAATCGAAGAGCCATGAGACATCTGATGTCTGGTCTATATAGTTGGTATAACAATGCGTGAGTTTCAAGTGTGCGAGTTTCGGCGCGGCCGCGGCGAAGAGGATCGCAAGATGACCGGAGCATTCGTTGCAAAGGACTTGAACCGAGAGCGATATAAGATGTGGCAGGAAGTTGGGGAGACGACGAATGTCTTGCGTTCCGAACCTGGTTTCGTCGTGTTGGCAAAGAGGAATATCGGTGATTACCAATTCTTCAAGGGAAGTCAAGCTTGCGAGGAAGGTTTGAATCATCGACCATCGATAGCTGAGAGCCACCTCTTGTCCCGGTTTCTTGTCAATGGCGAACTCGACACGTCTTGGAGATGATAAGTAACTATACAGGATATGACCGAATGACATATACTCTAGACTCACCTGACCGTTCTCAACACTTGGACTGGTGCCTCTTCCACCCACTTCACCATTCTCGCCCAATCAACTACTCTAACGTGTAGCCCTCGAAGCTTGCACAACCTGCACAATCTCCTACAGCTTCCTTGGAAGCTCAGATAGTCGCTCACAACCTGAGGATCGATATCGCTCCTAAAATTTTCCCAGTGGGCACCGAAGGAAGGGATGGCGATTTGGTTATCGTCTTGAAGGAACTGAGCAATGAGCACGAGGTTCTCGTCCGAAAGGTCGAGGAGGCTGTTCACCATACTATACTTGTCGAGGAGGCGAGCACGAACGAGTTACGGTCTACCGTATAGAAGCGATGAAGGGAGATCTGACGGGTAAGAAAAGCACCGTAAGACTTTGCGGTCGAAGGACGGAAAGGAAAACGATGCTTTATTTCGATATGGAGGCGGACGAAAGAGAGCGAGAGAAGGAAGAAGAAGGAAAGAGAAAGAAGCACTGTTTCCAGAAACACGACATTGATCGTTGAACTCGGAGCATTTTCCGTGGTTTGGTGTGTGTTTGTTTCGTTGTGTATACAGTACATGGGCTCGTGCTCAACATGACACAACGATATTGTCCGACACTAGATCTGATCGAAGCATCCTCATTCGTGGCAACGGCAGCAACGAGAGGATACAAAGATCAACGACATTCGTTCGATTGCTACACCGTCTCGATTCGACCCCCCTCCCCCACATCCAACCACTATCCAACACTTCCTAGCAAGGTGCCACGCCCGTGCCATACCTCGACCCTGTATCATCCAGGCGGTCCGTGCGCTCACTGAATGGGCCACATTTCTGGTTTTCATCTACGGCCATAGAACCTAGAAAACGCCGCATCCCGTCTGATCTGCGCAGCTAAGCTGGGTATCGCTCGGTTAGTACCAAGGTGGGGGACCACTTGGGAATCCCGGGTGCTGTAGTTTTTGTTTTGTTTGACATCTCCTTTTTCTATTTGGAAAGAGAATGCATTTTGGCTTAAAAGTGAATGCAGGACGATAGGATGATGATCGACAGGAAGAAGATGAAACGAATGTCGGAGTGATAGGGGCCCTGTAAGGGGTCAGGCGAGGTGTGTGTTTGTGTGTATGTGTCGTCGGAGGTTTTTACGTCGCACGGACCATAAGAGGATTGTGTGTAAAAACGGCTCGTGCACTACCTTTCCCTATCTTCCATGAGAGATCGGACAGCTAGACGGAGAGTGACCATTCAAATGCACGTCATTATCGTAACAATTTCGTGTCTTCAATGCATACGCGGTGGTATAGCATACATTCGATACATGAATCAGACCCTCCATGCTCACAGCCCAGGCCTCGATCGACACAGCTACGAAACAGATATTGGATCCAGTCGGGCCACATGATGGTTAGAGATCTCACTATGCCTCTCTCTCTTCGCACCTCCACTTTGAGAAACATATCACAACATCATTAAATCATACTATAACGTCCAATCATACTCTTTCGCTAGCCCGCAACACGCAGATTGCTGTGAAGCCACATCTCTCTCTCTCTGTTTTCCGACATCCACTATGCACCATCTGGTACGAACTCGGGCTCCTCCTTGTTACTTCAGTCATTGCTCTAACGGATGAGGAACGACAACGACCATTGGATGAAGCATGCGAAAGTGACAAAGTAGAATCCGTAGGCATAACCGGATGGGTTACCGTTGATACTAGCACTCCAGACCTGCATTGCCGTTACCATCGTCAGTCATACGTATGTTATACTTCGCTCTGCTTCAAACAGACGCCACTCACTGCTCCACCAATGACAGGTCCGAAGAATCGGGAGAAGGACACTGTACTTTGCGCGAGACCGTTGGCAAGACCAACCACATGAGGAGGAGACATCGCATTCTGCCGCGAAGAAGGGAAATTTAATGTGGTCAGCTAGAGTCCACCCTTGCCATGGGAACTGCTCACGATAAGGATCATCACCGATGTGTAAGAGAAGGTACCAGCGCAGTATCTGATCGCGGTGATTGCCGTCAAGCCTGCACGTAAATAAGTCAATTTGTCATCCATTGTCAGAAAGGACAATCTGCGACTTACCGGACATGAGCAAGAAGCCGCCTTCCGAATCAGGCGACGCAATCTTGTGCAGGATAGGCAAAGAGAAGTATGCGGGCAAGTAGAGAGCACATCCGATTCGGAACATCTGAAGATGGTTGAATCGTCCGAGAGGAGGACCGAGCCTGGGGTAGAGGTAGAATTGGTAGACAAGCTGGCAGCAACACATGAGAGCGACCAGGAAGGAGAAGTGAGCGGGATTGAGCCCGAGACCTCCGGACTTGTATGGACTGCGATACGCAAAGCGCGGATCAGCCTGATCCCATAAGAATACATTCTCGAGATCTCACTCACGTCACCAGGAAGGACAAGAATACTTGGTCGTGAATCGTACCGTGCAAGGCGAGAAGACCGTACTACACCGCAGAAGATCAGCTTCGATGTCTGTACCGATTTCAGACCGACTCACTTGTAAGATCATCTGTAGTGGAAGAGACTTGAACGCCGAAGGCGGTTTCTCGGACATCTGTCCAGGAGCAGGACTGACAACGACGTTCTCGGTCGAGCTCGCACCAGGTCCCTCAGAAATGACACTCAAACCTCCCACAGGTTGAGGTCTGGGCGAAGCGAAGAATGGGTCACCTCCCGACTCGGTAGTGGGAGATTCGCCGTCATATGCTAATGCGACAGCTGGAGGTGTCCTTACACCGGTGTTGCCAAAGATCGCAGGCTTGTGTCCAGAAGAGGTGCTGAACCGTCGTCCGCCATGAGAAACTGATAGACGATGTCCGGGTAGAGTTCTGAAAAGAGAGCTTCCGCTAGTTATTCTGTTTCGAGACACATGTCGCTGAGTGAGTGATCCTCGGTGTTCGTCGAGTTGGGAGGTAGGAGTCGCAGCAGGCGAAGCTTGAGGTGTTAGATCGCCATCATCCTCTCCATCTTCCTGGAGCTCTTCCTCTGTTTCCTCCTCGTCATCAAAGACGGCGGTGTCTTGCGCCACAGCAGCAGAAACCCAAAGATCGTTGATGTTGAAGGTGTTCTCCTCGTTGGCTGAATCCTAAGTTAGCATGACGATTCGTGATGAAGCAAACCTGAACAAAGCTCACCGAGTAACAACTTCTGAGCCAGACCCAGAGCGCCATGCGCGTGGGAGTCCTCATCGTCCTCCTCACCATCGTCTTCTGGTCTCCCAACGGCGGCAGAAGCGCGTCTCGCAGCTTCCACTGCTGCTCGCGCCGCCAAAGTCGGATGCTTGGATCGAATTCCTCCATATCCGTAGGCAGTACCCAAGCTGGCTCTGCTGTCCCTTCTGCCGTGATGACTGCTCGAAAGAGCAGGATATCCAGCACCGTTCGCAGCATTCTCAGTTTCTCCCGGGGACAGCATTCCACTTCTTTTCAAGCTAAGCGAAGGGACTCGGATTGCCGTTCGGTTCGACGGAGCAGGCGAGCTGCCACGTTCTGTGGGCTGAGGCGATTGGGCGGCTAGAGGCTCGTCCTTCTCCATCGGGAGCGCAATTCGGTTTCCCCCTCGTACACCTCCATCCCATGATAGGAAGCATGCGAGAATCGAGCCGATGGTGAGAATGGTACCAGCAATGAGAGTCGGCAAGACGTATGGGAACTTCTGGAAAAGACCTGTGACACTAGGGTGTTAGCTCAACCTCGTGTGTTGCCGGTGTCCCACGAGCCACTCACCAATCTTGCTCAAGAAGCTTCCTGGGAAGTTCTCCGCCGGACTTTCGAACACACCACCAAGGATGGGACCAATCACACCACCAAAACCCCAGGAGAAACCGAGGACGGCATAGGCTCGTGTAGCATTTGTGTCATCTGTCAAGTCACGAATAGATCCTCGGAACTGCAGAGATGGTCAGCGGTTGCTGTTGCGAAGATGAGTGATATCATCCACTCACAACACCGACTGCCCCACCAAAGATACCCTGAATAAGTCGTACACAGATTGCTTCAGGGAGCTATGGTAGGTCAAGGCGGATGTCAGCTTGGCACTGGGCTCGTATCGTGAGACAAGCAACTTACCGACTCAGATGTTCCAAAGATCACCAACGCTGATTGGAAGGAGAAGGCATGTCAATTCATAGCACCCAAGTCACTCATGCAAGACACACGTCGTCCGCAAGCGAAGAGTGTCACTCACCGATAGCGCTTCCTAGCAAACTCGCCACCAGAACTGCTCGACGTCCATGTCGATCGGCAATACTGCTCCAAAGAAGTGAAGTGAAGAATTGGGTGATGAAGAAGACCGAGACCAGGTTACCGGTCCAAAGACCGACTGCCGCTTCTGTCTCACTGTTCTTCGGTCGACCAGACGCGATGAAGAATCCTGCAAGTGGTGAGGGGATTAGCATGTTGACAGGTGAATTGCGGAAGGTTGGAGGTGCCAAGACGTACCTTCTACCATCTTGAGCATGAAAGGTGTACTCAAGTTTGCTGACAATAGCTCAGAGGTCATTGCCTAGACGTAGATCGTCGTGTCAGCGCGGCAGACAACACATCAATCATGACACTTCTCGGTCACTCACAATACACATGACGATCATAGGGAGCACAGGTAATGGTGTCGAGTAAGCTGGTCTTATACCTGGCACGAGAGTAGGTAGCTTCGGCGCAGCCTCATCTTCTCCTAAATCATCATACTCTCCACCTAGTGTAGCTCGACTGACGCGTCTCGCTCCTCTGGCATTGCTCGAGAAACTAGGTCGGATAGTCGATCGTCGTCTACCTTTTGGAAGGGGGAGAGAACCGCCAGCGAGCGATCGAATAACGCTTGGCGACGCGTTGGGGGAGTTTAGTGTGTGGGGATTGAGTGATACGTTAGTGGGTGAAGGAGTGTCCGTTGATAGAGCCGATCCACGAAGAAGATCATTGGTGGTCGGACGAGGGGGTAGATTGATCTTGGTTGGAGGAGTCGCCGACATTGTGTCGAGTGGTTCTGAAGCTCAGATCTATGAACTGTAGATATGTAGAGTGATCAAATGTGCCAGATCAAAGTGCAGTAAGGAGAGGATCTTATTGATCAAGGAACAGTGGCGACGACTGTAGACGTCTACACGATCGTCTTGATGTTTGTAGGAGGGAAACCAATATAGATGATGATACGATCATCTTCAATTCATTCTCAAACTCAAACTTGGTGTCGACCCGTCTTGCCGTCATCGCATACTCTTCATCCTGAGAAATAAAAGGATCAAAACCACGTGGCAGCCGACGCGCGGGGAGCACCACACTGAACATCCCTTCTCGCGTCGGTGAACACCGTTCAGCCAGAGTTACTCGGAATGCTTACAGTGCTCACTTTCAATCTTCCACCACCATACAATTCACTGATTGATCTGGTCTGAATGTCGTTGTTCGACGTGGGTTCTCGAAGGGTCACACCTTTTGTAGGAAAATGTACAGGAGAAAGGGATCGAATAAAGTATCCCTACGTAGCCAACGCTTGTGGACCTGCGTCAAAGACAATTGCGGTTCAGCTCTGCCACATAAGGGAGTAACATCGAGTGCGCGATCCCGTGTATCTCCTGAATGACACCATGCAGTCCTCTTATCATCTACTAAATGTTAGCCCAACCTGCGCTCGGAGTCAGCGGATGTATCATGCGTGGACCAAGAGCTTCCGCGGAACAAAAGACCGTGAGACGTGTCAAGAAGTTTGACAATAGCAGCATTTCATGAGTAAGATAGTCGACTTTGGTACCCTCGCCGCTAGCAGCATCCTACCGCGGAGCTAATCATCGTTCTCGTCGCTATTTCTCGTCATGGTCGTGGGCGGTGTTTGTGCTTGTGAACCCCCAAGTGGGAGCGATGCACTAGAAGAACGGGATGTAATACAATGAATGACGTAACACGTTATCGATTTGTCAACAAATCTTTATCAGCTTTTTTTTTAGTAAGTAATCTCGCTTAAAACAAGCCGGATACAGTATCATAATCACAACCACCTCCACTCACTGCAAATGGCGTTATATATAACCACAAAAGGGGATCACAAATCTGCCATCGACACTCTTTCCAACAACCTCAACATCACACAGACCTATTCGCACAGGACAGCTATCGACTCAGAAAATACAGCACTAGTATCTCATAATGACACGAATCACCTCCCCCAAATTATTCACGCCTACCAAGTTGGGCGCATACGAGCTCAAACATCGTATTGTGATGGCACCGCTCACCCGTCTGAGAGCCGAAACGGGAACTGGAATTCCCTCTGACTGGGCTATAAAGTATTATACCCAGCGTGCATCAGGTGAGTCGAGAGTTCTATACCGCCTTTCCTTTCACAGCATCAACTCTGACCAGTGACAATCAATTACAGATGGTGGACTTTTAATTAGCGAGGGGACTTTCATTTCTGAGGAGCTTCGCGGTTACGAGAATGTACCAGGTGAGTTCACAAATGTCTGATGCAGAGCATGAACAGTTGTGCTAAGCTGACTTTCTTCGTGCTTCGACAGGTATCTATACTCAAGAACAGATTGCCGTTTGGAAGAAGGTTACGGCGGGTGTTCACTCGAAGGGAGGCAAAATCTTCCTGCAGCTCTGGGTACTTGGGTGAGTCATTTCTCGTCCGTTGCTTCTATCGAATCGTACACCTATCGTGATCCGCTTCCTCGGTGATATATCGAAGCTGACGATCTACCGCTATCCATTCGAATGTACAGCCGAGTCGCAGACCCCAAGGTTAACCCTAAGGTTTGGTCGGCTGGTACAATCAGTGACAGCTCTGCAACCCCACACAAGGACGAAAAGAACCCTGTCACACTCACACAGATCGAAGAAGAGGATATGGACAGGTTCGTTGGGTACTACGAGCAAGCGTCGAAGAACGCCATCGAGGCCGGTTTCGATGGTGTAGAGGTTCACAACGCGAATGGTTATGTGAGTGTGCCCCACTGCGACTTCATCGGACAAAACACTGACTGTGACCGCTTCTTATCTCGCTCAGCTCCTTGACCAATTCGTGAGTATTCATACTAACACAGACCACGGACTGTACCTTGCGCGCTGATACAATCTCTCCTTCACACAGATACAAAGCACTTCCAACAACCGAAATGATGGGTACGGCGGTTCTCTCGAGAATCGATTCAAATTCCCTCTTCGAGTGATCAACGCCGTTGCTGCCGCGGTCGGCCCCTCGCGTGTCGGTGTTCGAATCTCGCCCTTTTCAGAATTCCAGGGAATGAGAGAGAAAGATCCCCTCTCAGTCTTCGTCCCTTATACCAAGGCCATCATCGCTGCTCAACCTGAGTTGGCCTATATCCACAGCGTTGAAGGACGAGGACTCGGTACACCAGAAGATGCGTGGTTCAAGGAGGATAAGCTCGATCAGATCAGGGACGTCATCACACCTACCAACATCAAGTTCATCGTAGCTGGAGGTTACAGTGCCGAGTCGGCATTGGAACACGCCGAGAAGAACGACGACTTGATCACATTCGGCAGGTATTTCATCTGTAAGTGTCGTTCTCGTGCTCCCAACCATGTCCGAGAGTCGTTCACTGCAGTCAACCCATGAAACGGGTATCACTCTTGTTCTTCTCTGTGCATAGCTCTTCCTTCTCAACCCCACGCTCTTCTGTTCGACGCTGACCATTTCTGCCTCTAAAGCCAACCCGGATCTTCCCAACCGAGTCCAGAATGGATGGCCCTTGAAGAAGTACAACCGTGACACATTCTACACTCCAACTGCTGAAGGCTACATCGAGTAAGTGTATTATACCCAATCACTCTCCCCACGCCGAATGCTAACTCGCCTCCTTTTTCAGCTACCCTACCTACCAGGCCGACCAGAATGGAGACCATTCGCCGAATCCTGAAGGAAAGGAGGATCGACCAGAGGTCGCTGCAACGGAGCAAGATGCCTCCGCGCCGAATGCTTGAATCGCGGATAGCAGGAAGAGTGACAAGAGTAGATTGTAACCGTGCGGATAGAAACGTAAATCTGATATAGATTAGAGAGAATACGTTAGATTTTTGTAGAGGATTAGACTTATACAACCTCCCGTCCGCGAATGCAGTTTTCTATCCGGTTAGCGTATGCAATCTCGGACTCTGCTTCATTCTTCGCTGTGTCATGAGGAATTATGCAGTGTGTCAACGATGCATGAGCTCTTTGTGGATATGGGCTGATAGTGCTTTATGCATGTTTGGTATGATGTAGCCGTGTTTCAGGGTTGCTTGCGCTACAGTAGATCTCGATCACACCGGTGCCTTTTGACTACGAGTATGAGTCAATTCGGTTCCCCACACCTCGCGAGCTCGGCCCTCCGTTTCCTGATAAAATGACAATTCTAGTAAACGGTCACACACTACTTGAATATCCGTCTCCCTCACGTCTTCATGTCACACAGATAGACACTCGTTCCTTCCTGCTCTCATCACATCTTAATGACCACCTCGAGATGGTGGTCTATCTACCCGAGCTTATCGAGCTCCGATCTCATCGTCCTCTCCCTCTATCTCATCTTTGGTCTAATCTACCACCTAATCAATCGGAGGACATACCGCCATCATCGAGCATTATCAGCGCATATCGTCGCGAGTATAGGAGAGCTGGGATTGTATTATCTAGGTTATGAGATGAGCATAGCGGCTTTTGGGTTGTGTATGATTCAGTGTGGGACGAACTTGGCTCTCACAAAGAGGTTACAGAAGGGTATTCCTAGTCTTACTCGTAAGTCTTCAACTTGCTGTGGAGACCCTCAGTCAGCCTGTGACACTCATGGATCGTCATGCGAACTATAGGTCCAACATACCAGGCAGGAGCGATATATCGTAAGTGAACTCAAACTGCAAATGGCATGTCGCCACGTAGCGACTATAAGCGCAAGCTAATTTTACCTGACATGCTAGGTCCCCTTGTTTCCATATACGCTCTTTACACCGGTCGTTCTCAAGACTATCGCGACTCGATCCTCCCCCTCCATTCATTCATCTACGCTCGACTCCTTCTGCTTGTGTTCAGCACCATCTCTTCGTCCTCTGACTTCGAGGGGAATATCAACTCGAGACAGGTATACAATGCCGCAATTATAGGGAGCGCAATCATGGCCATTGGACAGGGTACTAGAGGTGTAGTCGGGGTAGTAGGGTATCTCATGATGGTATTGGTGGTCGGGAAGATCGGTCTCTGGACGCGTGCAGAGTTCGCACGACCTAATAAGAAGTGAGTAGCTTCCGATGGTTGCTGATGTCGAATCTCCGCATCGTGTACAGTGCTGAAGTGATTGATGTGGGCACCACAGATCGTCCTTCCAACCATCCCTAGCGAAATTGTTTGATCAAATTGGTCTCCGAGCACCCACAAACGAAAACCTTGAGATGACGAACAACGGTCCGCCAATCGGCAGATTACCAGCTGACGCATTCGGTCATTGGCTGAACGCATTAGGGAGAGCAGGGGAAGAGGAAAATACGAACAGCGTAGATGCGAGCGTGAAGCAGGACGTACCACTGGATACTCCCTTGCTTGTGAAAGAAGAAGAAGGGATATCAAACTTTGGGATTCCGGTCCAGGGAATATAGAATCATAGCATAGAATAGGGGTTTACACACGTCGGTCTGTCCATTTGTCCTGTCATTTGGGGTATGGGTCTTGAGCACTCTCCCAGGCCAAGATTTGTCTTCTGTACCAGTACATATACCTGGGCGGCCTAAAAAGCACGTTGTGCAGGTATGAGTGTTGTGCCAGGAGTACATGAAGTGTGAGCTTCGGTGACGGTGAGATACAGTACTGGAGTACATGGTAGTGGCGCACGGACCTCTACTACTTTGACCGCCAGACGTCGATGGCAATTTCCACACCGTCTTTCCTCTTCATTTCTTCCTTATCCTTAGTCGCACGCTCGTCAAACTGGCACTCATCACCACTGCTATCCAGTTATGCCCACTTAGCTTCTCGTGCTCAGCGATGATATTTTTCGACACAGGGGGGATTTCGTTTTTGCTGACTGAAAATGACATACCTCTCCCATCTTTGTATCGCTCCTCTAGTTCTGCGCCACGGGCACCACGAGAGTTTACGCCCACACTTGTACTAGTCAGGAGTAAATGGTATCCTGCAGCATGCAACAAGCTCTCATGTACATGTGATCTCTATCCTGGTGTTGGAAGGACGAACAGTCTTCCCCTCAGATTATCTCGCCCCGCCACACAATCAAACTTCGCACAAGATACGCTCCTTGTCTCCCTTTCACTTCTTGGTCGATACTCTCTCCTCTCTTACCCTTCTGAGACCTGCAGGATCCCCCCCCCCAAAAACAAAAACTACAGCACCCGGGATTCCCAAGTGGTCCCCCACCTTGGTACTAGCCGGGCGACAGCGAGCTTGGCTGCGGAGAGCAGACGGGATCCGGCATTTTCTCGCTTCTATGGCCGTAGATGAAAATTAGGATTTCTGGCAAGGATATGTAGCATAATACTGAAGCTGGAAAGCGAATGTACGACATGAGGCATGTCACAAGAGTAGGAGTAGTATTCGTACGATGGGAAAGACAAGCTCTTTCATGCCTTTTGGATTGGAACACACCGTTATCTTACGTGCGGAGGGCGAAAATGCGAAGATTTCAGTTTGGTGCCCTCCACCTGCAATGTCCAATTCGTTCACAACCAACTTTTTGCGAGAACTGTCAACAAATCTCTCCATTTCTGCTTTCGTCAAACAATCACATTCTTCGTCTTGCCTTATTGAGTGACTATCTGCCAGACTAAAGGAGAGGAGTCACAATGTCCGAAGTCCATGGGAACTTATCGCATGCTATGCGAGATAACTATAACGAGCATGGAGTCGATGAGGTGAATCCCCTTCTCTCACCCATGGCCTGTAGCCATTCGCTACAGTGTAGAACCTGAGATTGTCAAACCGTCCTTATTGACGTTTGCAGCTGACGATGAAACCCACAGTACTATCGAAAAGTAGCAGCGAGTTATCGGAATCCTTTCTTCCCCGGAATCAAGAAGGTGAGTGCTTAATCTACCAGTTTCTCCCGGTACATCCCTCCACCTACCTACGGAGTTCTTGTGATGGTGACGGTGAAGACAGGACCGATCTCACATGTTTCAGGAGCAGGTCGACTGACACCAAAACTGCTCTATAGGTCGTATGGACTTTCATGAATCGTTGGTGGGAAGCAGAGGGGAGAAAGATGTACTCTGTAGAAGGAGATACTAGGAAGAAGAAGCTGAAGATCTTGGATATGGCTGCGGGGAGGTACGTTACATCAACTACACGTCTCCTGCCTCCATATATTGGCAACACGGAGCATAAGCTGAACCGTAGTCTCATCATAATAGTGGCGAAGCGACACTATGTCTACTCGAATGGGCTGAGAAGGGCAAAGGCACAAACGCAGGCCTCTCCTCTCCAATTTCAACCTCCGCTGGACCTTCGACGTCGAGCAACACCGATCCTCTCGCTGCGCTTCGGAGTCAAATACAGCCAGGTCAGATAGGCAGACCGGCATTTATACCGCCCAACGCCAGAAAGGGGAATACGGTAGGAGTCGGGAAGGGGAAGGGGAAGTTGGTGTTTGGCGGTATGGAACCGCCAAAATTAACAGCTGAGCTGGAGTTGGATATAGCTGCTACGGATCCGGTGAGCATCTCTCGCAATCCCACCGTACGATACACAATACTTTGCCCCCCTACATGACGTTTGCGGGTCGACCTCTGTTTGCATTGTTTCGTGTACTCACACCCTCCACCTGTCCAACAGTATACCTCCCCAGCATACACCGCTCGAACATCACGACCTTGTCACCCACTCTCCTTCACAGACCTAGCCAGCGGCGATGTACCGCCTGCGACTACAGCAGACGATTCTGGTCCGATATGGGACATCATCATATGTTCGTTCGCGCTGCACTTGGTCACGTCCACTTCAGAACTGTGGGCGCTTCTGTATGAGCTGAGCACGAAGAGTCGGTGGTTGGTGATTGTTGCGCCGCACAAAAAACCAGAGGTGAGTTTGGGATATCCCCCCACGCTTATCTTCACGTTACCATTGTGTGCGAGCGCAGCAGTCGGCGAGATGTAACGCCCATCACATGTGATAAAGAACGGCTGTCATCTCGCGAATCAAGCTGACATGAAGATACGCGTGGCAGATCAAAGAGACTTGGGGCTGGTCACGATGGGATATAGCAAGCTGGTCAGCAGCAGGCGAGGCAAAGCTGTATGGTGGAGGAAAGGGTGACGACGAAGAGGAAGAGACGGAATTGGAGATTGTCCGGGACAAGTGAGTAATGAGTACAAGAAACTAGCAGTGGCTGTGTCAGAATCATTGCTAATAGCGTGCTGCAGGGTCAAGCTGAGGCTGTATCGAAGTAACGCGTTCTGAGGGTAGATGCCGTCGAAGATATAGTGCTGGGGGTGAATCCGACTCGTGTTAACCTGTCGGAGGGTCCGCTTGTCGATTCGTAGGGCATCATGACATCAGCTTGATTTGTCTGAACTGCCGTGCAATAGTGAGTGGATATATACATGTGCAGCGGGATGCGCATCTATATCGTATAAATCGTATAACACCAAAGACCTTCAAAGTCCAAAATTCAGATAAGGGTTTTCCCTACAATAGCAAAAGAATACGATGCGGAAGTGGAGCTGAAGCTGCTCATCTCGGAAACTGTCTACTGGAAATCCCAGACGTCCACACCAAGGGTTGATGTTGGTACATCCCCCTGACCATCTTTGGGCCTAACCTCCTGATACTGTTCCCACTCGGCGTGTGACAAGATCCCCGCTCCGCCTCCAGTACCAGTGGAGCCTGCTATAAGAGCACTTGCGCTCGAACTTGCACTCGCTCCATTCTCTTCTGGATAAAGATATGCTTCTCCTCCTTGATCATAATCCCACTCATCCAACTCTGTAGGGATTAACAGCCCCAATAACCCTTTTAGTCTATTCATCTGAACATCTTTAATCTCCACCATCCTCCCACCTTGACTCGAACCGCATAATCCCACTGACGAAAAGACCAATAAGAGCGAAACGATCAGTATAGAAAGTGTGATGAGTGGGGATCGTAAGGGTCTTTTACCGGTAGTTGGATGTGGTAAGTTTGCAGGTGGAGGAGCGAGATGGATAGATGAGAATTCGAATTGAAAATCGGAAGGTGTAGAATGGGATCGATATGGTTTAGGTCGGGTTCCCGAACGTCTTCCTTGGGAACGAGACTGCGAAATGATAATATCGTTTGTTGTTGCATGGGACTGGGATTGTTTTTCGGAAAATGTCGATGTAGATGATGTCGCTGACGACGAAGGAGAGGGAAGTGCAGGAGAAGACAAAGCGGAGAAGTACTCGTCAAATTGGAGAGGCGTAGAAGGGGTGATGATCAGTCGAGGAGGTTGGAGTCGTGGTGGGGGAGTACGCATCGTCATAGTGCGAGGTGGTGGATTGCCCTGTAGTGTAGTGGGGTGTCGAGCAGAGCCGTGCGGTGTGATGAGATTCGTTGTAAAACGGCAGGAGATGGGACGATTGATCGTTGATGGGTTCGTAGTTTCGTTCAATAGGTCGTCGATATTGCGTGTAAATTTGTTCTAGATGTACAGTGCGAGAGGATAGGACAAAGGAACGCGTCGAGCGTACTTCTTGTCAATGCGGTCCTGCCGTGGGTTTTGTGCTTCCTTTGGTTTGGTGGGTTATCGTCCAGCGATAGGAGTGCGACTTGCGCGATGAGATTGGTTGAATGGAATGATTCAAGTATAGATGGCTAAGTATGAATCTAACACTACGAAGATCAAGTCTCAACCATACTATATCATAAGAGGTGTCTCACTCTACGTTATCACTTTTCACGTTCGTTGCAGATCATCAACAAAGCAAACGCGTGCAAGTGGCAAGTAGCGAATTAAGCTTAACTTTGACGACGAAACTGGAACATCACCAATACTCGATCATCGCGTTCGGATCGTGCCTGAACACGGTTGCTTCGCCCCTGGAACCGAAGAGTGAACTTCTCGGCAAACGTTAGTTCGTGCTTACATACTTGGCTACAAAGCCGTTACTACGTGCCGGTGCATGTGTTGTACATTCTCGTCTCGATGCAAGGTATACAGTCTACAGATGTCTAGCAATGTCATAATCCGTTCGTTCAGAGATAAGTCCGTGTTTATGGACTAGGCTTCCCAGCATTCTCTCGTAGGCTAGCCACTGCTCAATTTATCCCCTCTTCCCCCCTCCACCATGCTCACAGACCGGACATCGACCGACTCTTACTCTCACGGCTGCCGCATAGCCCAACTTCGCTCCTAGATTCCTCACCTTCCAGCCTTGTCCCCCTACACCACCCATTCCTAACCCGCCCTTATCGCTAGTCGAAAGCAGATATGTAACGGACGCGTTCTCCTGTCGTTGAGGCAGTTCTATGTCCGCGTCGGGCAGGGCGCAAGTCGCATGAACGAGATGTCTACACAGATAGATAAGGACTAAGGGCGGAGCAGCTTGATTGATGGCTGAAGGGAACGCCGGAAGTGAACAGACTGCACAGGTGCTCTTCGCTGCGAGTGGAAGCAGGATATGTTAGCTGAAATGACGTGATGGGCCTCTGCCTGGCCACTCACCTGATCCGCGAAGACTACCCGTCTGAGCAGCCTGGAGCTCCGAAGCGAAAGCGCTACAATCACCGTTCAAGATGTGCTGACAGCCCTCCAGCAGCGATACCTGAGGAGAATCGTGTCAGCAAAGATGGCTGAATTCCAATAGCATGCCAGCCGGCCACGCCTGTATAGGACTAGTATCATAGACCGCATGCGCAGGATCGATGTGCCGGGAGCGTGAAGTGTAGGTAACTCACCTGAAGATTGGAAGCTTGCAAGATCTTTACAAGCGCAGCCTTCAATCCTGGGATCTCCAACCCATCCCTTATTCGCCTTATCAATCTGATCGGGTTGATCTCCGCGCCCACATGTTCTAGCAAAGCGCGGATAAAGTCTGGTCGAGTCTCAGAGTACTGTAGTAGATCTTCCCACAAGTCTTCGTCTGCTTGTTCTTTGGCAAAGTCGATGGCCTAGTGAAGACATCAACGTCAGTCAACATACTGTAACTAATGAGAGTCCGACACCTACCCGTTGAACGTCGCTGAGCCTCTCGATGATGAGCATAAGGGCTTGCTTGTTGTTGCCCATTCGTCCAAGGAGGAAGACCATCTCGGAAACGTAATCGCGCTCCTTGCAGATCTCGTATGCCTGACCTGTCAGCAACATCCTTGCGATATTCGACTCACATGTTCGAGATCGTAGAAATTGCTCGCTCGCAAGAACGGCATGAGTCGTTCTACGTCGTATGCCGCGTATAGTTCCACCTGCAAACCAAAGTCAGCGACGGATCCATTGCCACAGGAATCAGCCTCACCATTCTGTCGCTGTAAGGGAGACAGAACTGAGGGTCCTTGTCAAACAACGCATCTAGGTACATGTACAAGTACTTCGGTTTCGCCTCTAGCTGATTGACTACGCGATCGATCTAAGTCGTACGGGTCAGCGATGAGTGTACAATTTTCCCCCTCTCTACTCACGGGTATGGAATGTGTGTGATCTACCAAGAGCTGTATAGCTGCTCCATGCTTCTCCTTATCACCTTGAACCTCCTCGACCTCTACGGTCCGCTCTTGATCGAACTGAACCAGCAGCAGAGCTTGATCTTGGACAGCGGTGAACAGGTTATGCTCTCTGATCAAGTCAAACACGTGCGGTTTCCGAAGTCGCAGGAAGTATGGCAATGCCTTCGCGGGTTGCCTGTTGTTGAGGTGACTGTAGATGCGAGTGGATATCAGTATGACGCGAGGCATGATCAGTCTGGACGGAGAGTGAGCTCACAGTTCGCCCAAGCATTCCAGCAATATCGGGTCGTCCTTTGTCGCTTGTAATTCGCCTTGTACGGCGCCAACAACCGTATTGACATCGTAGACCTCGACTGGCCAAGTAGTAATGGTCTTGAGCAATGCCTACAAACCAGTGAGCTGGGCGCAGCACGAAATGAATACATATATACGTACTTGTTTGTCATTCAACAGCAGATGTCCGAATACCATTTCATAGACCGGTCGACCCAGTTGAGGCTTGCTAGTAGGTATGAAGGGGATGATGACCTGTGGAGCTCGCGTCAGTACGAGTGGGACTGCATCACAGCAAATATAGTTCAACACACAGGTAATTGTTGTTGCTCCACGAAAATGTCGATCCATTTCTCCCAAGCGACAGCGTCTTGCGCCAACACCTTCGGTGCCAATGCCGCGGCTTGATCGTAGTGACCTTGAAATCCGACGATCAGCACATTGTTATTATGTGTATGACCCATCACATGTATCACTTACCTTGTCCCATGAGATGTTGCATATACTTTAGTCCAATCGCCGTGACGTCTAACGCGTTTCCGTGCTTCTTCTGCAAATCTTCCGCAGCCGTCAAAGCTTCTTCATATCTTTCCCTTTCGACCAACCACTCGATATGGTCCGCCTCATCTCTCGGTCGAACGACGATCACGTCTGAGGGACTGACCACGAAGAAGACATCTTCGCCTGGTCGTTGTGATCTAACCAGCGAGTAATCGTTACACCCGTACATGTGGAAGTTGGCAAGACTCAGAGCGTCCGCGTTGACTTCTTCGCCTTTGTCAATCAGTCGTAACTCTGGGCGATTGGCCGCTTTGCGCCGTTGTTCGGCTGGGTTGTCCGTCGCTTCGTTCTCGTACGTGTCCGGAGGAATATAGGCCAGAACGACATAGGAAGATTGATATTGGGCGATACCGGAGATCATACAATCCACTTGGTAGATTGCTGTCATTCCGACAGTCAGAGGCGGTAAACCAGTCGTGGTTTGCGATCGAGCGCGAGATCGGACTCGTATGACCTTGATGAAGTCTGCCCATCCGATAATAAGAGTATGGTCGTCTTTCCACTGCAATGTACACTTAAACAACTCCGCTCGAGGTGCATTAGCGCCTCGATCAATGTAGCCTATCCGTTGTCCAGTGGATGTGTCGTATATTTTGACCCCCTGCAATAGATTTAAATCAGCTGGCTTCGCTGAGGTAATCCAACCCCAAGACAGCTTACAAGATCGTTGGCCCAAGCAATCAAGTTTCCTCTCCATTCAATAGCCCATATAGGCCCCTCCCCCGAATGCAAGATCTGCTCCTTGTACCCCAGCCAGCCCTTCTCCTGCATGATCAAGTTTCCAGCCATACCGCCACACACAAACGCTCTGGTGGTCTTCTTGGCGAATCCGGGCTCGAGGGCGATAGCTCGCATCGGTCGTTTGTAATCGAAGGCGTACGATTCGGTGCTTGTCAAAGAGTGTATGACAACTCGACCTGAGAGGGTTCTGTCAGCATCGCTAACATGAAGAGGTCTGCCTCCTTGAACTGACCCTCTACGCTTGATGTAGCAACAAAGTCATTCTCCTCGTCCATCTTAAGGCAGGTCACGCTGGCCGCATGAGGTCTGAACGAGTTTACCTTGGCTCCTTCATAGCTAAGCACATGCACCATTCCATTGTGAGTTCCCAAAGCCTGAGATAAACCGTCAGCTACACCTCCCTCTTGCTCGAAAGGTATCAGCTCACCAGGACCCGAGGAGAAACAGCTATAGTAGATGCAGAATCCTTGGCTAGGATCTCCGGAACCTTTCCTTTTAATCGACTATACTTCAAAGCTCTGGTGCACTCATCCACGTTAGCTGCTGCACATCATATTATGACCTCCAGCTCACGGTTCTTCATCCTCCTCTTCGTCCTCATCTTCGTCGCTCCCATCGCCATCATCGTCCTCTTCTTCTCCTTCGCTTCCATGCTCCTGCTTGAAAGCTTCTCCATTTTCCTGCACGTGCTCCTTCTTCTGTTCCTGTCGACTCGTTTGATCGTCTTCATCCTCATCATTTTCATCGTCATCTTCGCTCTCGTCTTCGTCCTCGGATGACTCGGCTCTCTCCTTGCCTTTGCGTGATGAAGTAGTTGACGAAATAGACGACCCTCTTGATCGTATTGAAGAGTGGTTGGATGGTCCCGCTTCGGGCTCATCGTCCATCTCGGCTCCTAATGGGGTTCTGGACGGTGAACCAAGCGGCGAAGGTGTTGTCGAAGAGGACATGGGGGTCTTGACAATTCGGAATAGTGTCAAATTGCGATTGGAAAGAGGTCAAGAGGTCCTTGATAGGTGTTGTTGCATGGGTTAGCGTTGCTTGACGTCGTTGATTACCCGGGGCTCCTGGAATGGGTAGCATGACGTGGCGATTCTGGTTAGGTTAAGGAGGGGGCGTCTTATCACAGCTCCGGGCGCATTGACCTCCACTTCCCACGTCCACA
Source organism: Kwoniella shandongensis (assembly GCF_008629635.2). Taxonomy (NCBI): domain Eukaryota; kingdom Fungi; phylum Basidiomycota; class Tremellomycetes; order Tremellales; family Cryptococcaceae; genus Kwoniella; species Kwoniella shandongensis. The sequence goes on from NC_089293.1 coordinate 770,888, forward strand.
CTGTTACCGTTCCCCCTTGTCGAGTTAGTTGGATAATCTCTTCCGGTATCCATGCAATACTTGGATACATCATTGCCAAACAAATTATACACATAAGAAGCAATGCCGACAGGCTTACTCAATCTTAGTAACGAGCTCATACAGCATATAGGTTTTTTCTCACACGGTGGTATCAAGGCACGTCTTCCTTCGTTCGGAACACATGTCGAGAATTACAGAGATCCATTTGATCCCGCCTGTGCCGTATCATATAACCATCTCCGAGCCACCTGCAAGCGTATACATCAACTGTTACCTTTGAGGGCTCTACATGTCGAGCTGAGATGGGGTGACCAGGTCAATCGGTGGAAAGCTGAATGTCCACTCAAGGTCTTGAGGACTGTCACGTAGGTGTCCTCTTTTTTCGGGTTTCAGATATCAGAGACGGTTATGCTTACGATATGGCGACGTCGTAGCCGTCTACGGATCAACTTCCCCGGTCCAGATGACAATGGAGACCAAATAAGGTTCAATTGGCTTCAATTCTTAGTACTCCTCCACCGAATGCCCAATCTTCTCGAACTCATTCTCGCCGACAATTGCTTTTGCGACCATGAAGCGGGATCGACCTATCGACCTCAAGACTGGTTGTTCCTTCCGAGAAAACCACCATTGGTGTTGAAACAGCTAAGGTGTTTTTCGAATCAACTTGAATGCACGTTCTGTTCATACTTGTTGAACGTGTTGTTCGCCGTCTCACCGAATATCGGAAGTCTTCGATGTACCGAACCTTCAGTCAACAGCGATGATGATTACGTTACGGCCGAGGTACCACTGCTCGTCCTCGACCGACTGTCCGATATGGTCAAAGTCACAAAACGAACCAGGATTCACACACTCGTCCTTGGAATTGGAGATGTTCCGCTACACGATCATTTCGAAAGAGCTCAACGAATTATGCCCGGATCTGAAAAGCCTCATTGTCACTCGACATTCGGGTCCACCTTTCAATGAGCTTAGTCCGTGGTATGAGTGCACCGGGACGAAAACGGGATCAGGTGCCTCCGACTGGAAAGTCTGGAACATTGACGTTCTGTTCAAAGCCTGTGGTGGTCAGTTCGAGGACGAAGTAAAACCTTTGGTAAGTGCTTCTCGACAAATGGTATCACGAGATGACACCATTGTATTGACTATGGAGCGCACACGTAGGAAGAGCTAGCAAAGACATTCAAGTCGTTGAAAAAGCTCGAAAACCTTGATTTTTCCTTGTCTCTTAGCATCCCGGACCTCCCACAAACCCGAACAGCTCAGCCTGGTCCGGGCCGCTACGAACCACGTCCATCTCCATCAACCGAGCTATACCGTCAGGACAATTCTTGTGAATATGAGAAGGCACTCGTACAGCTTATGAGTCAAGGAACTAGACTCTTCCACAAGCACTGTCCGTCATTGAAAAGAATGAGATGGTGGGACGATGTGACGAACGGAGGACCCGAAGCAAGACGGAAAGAGTGGCAGAGGTGGGAATCTTTCATACGAGATGAAGGAGAGGTGATTGTCCGAAAGCCGGAAACATTCTCGTATGATCTGGCGTACTGTAGGGACGGCCACCTCACTCCCGACGTGGATATCTATGCTTAATGATGTGTCGGATACATGCATACAAAGTGGATTGTAGAATGAAGGTAGCTGATTTGTGCCTAGTCAAAACTCCCACATACCGTCTGGAATCCGGCTTCTTCGCGCCGTACTCGCGGTCGAGCGTCCGTAAGACGGTCTGAACTGTTTGTTACCGTTGATGCGTCGCACTACCTCGAGTACAACTCAAAACTAGGAATAAGCCAAGGGTAGGGAACCTGGAGAATGCCAACCTCGCTCCTCAATCTCGCAGACGATACTCTTCGTTTGATCGGTGATTATCTGGACGATACCGACTCGATCCCTCTCCCCTCGTTCTATCCTCATTCCGAAAACTATCGACATCGTTTCGACAAACAACTTGGTGGATCTCACAGGCGGCTTAGGAACAGTTGTAGAAGATTGCACCATGTTTTACCGCAAGGTGAACTGCATGTGGAGATCAAGTGGATGTTCATGTTGAAAATATGGATGGAAAACGTCCCAGACTATTTCTTGCGATCTGTAACGTGAGTATCTCATTGAACGAAGAAACGAAAGATAGACCGTTTGGCTGACATATGTCTAGTCGTCTACGGATCAACCTCTACAAACAATACGCAAAAGACCTCCAAGGATGTTGGTCCGATTTCACAACGTTCTTAACGAGACTACCGAATCTCGAAGAGCTGTATCTTAGCGGGACGCCATTCTGCGAACATCGCGACTCGGTGGAGATCAGTACCGATAAGTTGGCTATACCGGCAGATATGATCCTACCAAAGCTCAAGTCATTCGCCAACGAAATCGAATGCGGACACTGCTTGGTTTACCTCGAACCTCTTCTCATCACGGCTCCTAATCTGCAACATGTTAAGAGTGTCTTTGGTTTCAATGACATAGGTGAGGAGGAAGCCCTTGACACTTCCAACAGATTATTCGATTTGCGCCGTCGACACAATATCAAGGCGACCAAGCTGGAAACCCTATACTTGGCGGTCAACCAGTCTTACACGACGGAAGACGTGCTGGTAGAGTTTGTTGACTCTTGTCCGAGATTGAAGGAGTTTGTAATCACCAGACGGATTGGTGATAAGGACACTCGTTTGACATCGCTATTCGATGTAGCCGCCCTTTCGAATCGTGCGCCGCGACCGTGGCAGTTCGAAGTCAGGTCAGAAAGCTTTGGACGTCTGGTGCGTGTTGCTTTGTCTGACTGGACTGAATCCGGCATAATCTGACGTCACATCCGACCTTGACCTGGCAGAGCGAATTAGCGGACGAGTTTCGTGATTTGAAACACCTCGAAATCCTGGACTGTGCAATGAAACTTGAGCTCTCTCAATATGTCTGCTCTCGTCAGTCATACCGGGGCCCACTTCGAGATCGCGATCCTACTGCACCTCCTGCGGTGCGGAACGACGATCGTTTCCGAGTCTCTCCAGAACGATACGAAGATATCTACGCAGAAGCCATCATCGCCGCTACCAAGGTCTTTGTCGATAAGTGTCCGTCTATCCGCACTCTGCGGTTCTGGGACGACTTCACTCAACCAAACACTGGTATAATCAACGTCCCGAATCGAGATTGGCTGAGATGGGAGAGTCATGTGATTGTGGATGCGGAGTCAGGAAAGGTTGAGATCACGGTCGAGAGACCACCAAAGTGCTTCACATGGCAATTCTCGAGTAATACCGATGGCACGAAAATGGGTAGACAATCGTGATTCCAGCATGTATTGTTGATATATTCCTTACAAAGCGACTCATGATTACACATCATAACCATCGTGCATGGCTGGCCCATGCTTTAGTTAGCGTCAAATTAGGAGCTTTGAGCCCACTTGGTACCGTCCAATGACAGTGGCATTAGACAAGAAAGATATCGGAGTCAGTGCAAGGATAAGCTGTGCGAGTGCTTGTAGACGCTGACATAGTTAGGAGTAGATGTCCGCATGCATCTACCGCAAATGTCTGGATCTCAGACTGCAGCGGTTCATTGTCGCTGTTCGCTTTTTTTGCCACCTCGGACCGGCTCATGGTGTGCCTGAATCGGAAGGTTGGGAACCAAACACAGAAGATGAGATGGCTCGTCGGATGGTATGGTATCAGACATCTATCGTCAAGCCATTCCTCGTCTGCTTGCACTTACTCTTTTCATTATTGCTGTCTGAGGGTCGACTTGATTCTGCCTCTCTCCGTGCCCGTACCCGTATTCGTGTTCGTGGGCGATGGAGGACCGACATGCGACTTCCCGTCCGATGGACTTCATCTTCCCTCTTGTCTGCGCAGAAGATCTATCGGATGGTCCGCCATCTCCCTGATCTTCCATCCATCCCCTATTCCCTCTCATCTCTCTAGTCCATCGAAGACGTCACATCCTGCGTCTAAAATTCATTATCGTACAGTAGCACATCCAAGCCAACCATCGATAGTGCCGAATTATCGTTGTATCGTGGAACGGAGAGGATGCTCTTACTGCGGCAAGGGATTGATTCATTTTCATCTTCATCAAAAGAACATTAGCTGTTCATCTTTCATCTTTATCTCTCTATTCTCTATCGTCCCCCCTTCTCGTCTCGCCTGTATTCCTGCTATTCATCTCAACTTACCGCCCAGACGGGCATCACATTCACTCTTATAATTCAAGGAACAGTAGATCTGTCAATAACACCATACGTCAAGAGCAGGCTCTTGCAATCAACTAGCTCAGGAAGCTACAGTACAATCACTCCTTCAACCTACCAGCAGCATACCTAGCGAAAGACATCTCGCACAATGTTACCTATCGCATCAACCTCCTCTCTGCTTCTTACAGGACTCACACTCCTCTCCTCTGTGTCTGTCTCGGCGCATCGCAATCTCCCTCGACATGCTCGCCCTCATCCTCGAGCTCATCTCGATGAGAGGTTATTACCCATCACTGCGACAACGACGGTAGTCGTTCAGATGACGGCGACGGCGACACATACGGTCTGGGTCCAACCTACGAACCAGATTCCCTGGGGTGGCGGAGGAGATAGCGGAGGAAACGGAGAAAGTGGAGGAAATGGTGGACAATCCTCCAGTGTCACTACGACCGATGCCCCTAGTGCAAGTGCGACGTCCAGCTACGGTGAAGAGTCAAGTGGATCAGAGACCGCCTCGTCGTCATTGCCTACATCGATATTGTCAGAACCGGGAGATGCTGGACCATCACTCAGTCTTGACTCTAGCTCGATCGCATCGAGCACCTATTCCTCGGACGATATCACCTCGGCGTTGACATCGTCATACACCTCGGACTCGAGTGCTTATCCTACGTCCTCTCCGGAGCTCTCCTCTTCCGCCATCCCCACCACCTCAATCACCGACTCTTCCACTCTTTCTGCCTCAGCCTCGGAATCAAGTGTCACCGCCACAGAATCCGTTACAGAGTCCATCACCGCTTCATCTTCTGGTTACGAGAGCGAGTCCACCTCAGAGTCCGTTTCGGCTTCGACATCATTGAGCTCTTCTTCCGCATCTGCATCAGAATCAGCATCCGCTAGCGCCACGCCTAGCGCGTCGGCGTCTGCTTCTGATTCTGCCAGTGCGACCGAAGAATCGAGCTCCTTGTCGAGTAGCTCAGCCATCACGGATCCTGCCACCGCTTCATCGACATCTGCTAGCGCCAGCGCCAGCGAATCTATCTCCCCTTCTGCCTCGCTTTCAGCGGAGACTGCGTCCATTACTGCTAGCGAGACTGCTTCCAGCACGACTTCCGACTCCGCGTCTTCCACTGTAACATCTGATTTCGCTTCATCTACTTCGACTTCCCTCACTGCAACCGAATCTTCTTCTGCCGCATGGAATATCTCCTCCATAACGGCTTCCGCGACCACCTCTGAAGAGATCACTTCGACCGTTTCTTCCACCTCTGCTTCTGCGTCCGCTTCGTCCTCGGGTGATCTTCAACCGCTCGGATCGACACTCATGAACGCATACTACCCCGACTGGTCGGGTTACTATCTCGCTCCCGAGTCTGTTGATTGGTCCCGATTCGACGTTGTCGATTTCGCTTTCGCTCTCCCTACTGCTGATTACGGACTTGAGTTCACCCAGTACGACTCTGCCTCCCTTCTCACTCGACTGGTCTCCACTGCTCACGCTGCTGGTAAACGAGTGAAACTCTCCATCGGAGGATGGACCGGTTCCGCCTACTTTTCCCCCATTTGTGCTTCATCTTCCAACCGAAAGACATTCATCAAGAACATTCTCGCCGCTTACAACTTGTACAACCTCGACGGTATCGATATCGATTGGGAATACCCCGGTACAGGCGGAGCAGACGGTAACGCTGTATCAGGAGATGATTCGGCCAACTTCTTGAAGTTCTTGACAGAGCTGAGAGCCGCTCTCCCCGACGGCGCGTTGATCACCACAGCTACTCAGGTCTGGCCTTTCGCGGACAGTAACGGTCGACCAATGACGGATGTTAGTGGTTTCGCAAAGGTCATCGATTGGATCTTGATTATGAACTACGATGTCTGGGGATGTAAGTCGAATTTCTTTTTGAGCAACTTGAATCATCATTCAAAAGTCAATTGGAAATCGGACGCTGACAATCCCGCCATGATTAGCCTCCAACACGCCCGGAGCCAACGCCCCTCTGTCTGACGGATGTAACAACTCGACTCAACCGCTCGCCAATGCATACGCGTCCGTGGCTTCTTGGACTAACGCCGGGATGCCCGCCAACCAAATCACACTCGGTGTGCCAGCGTGAGTGTTGTGCTAATACGTCTCTCTCTCTCTCATCCCATTGAATATCCTGCCCACTTGAATCATACAAAAGTGCGGCTGGGCTGACGTGCTTTCACAGGTACGGGTACTTGCAAAAATCCACTGCTTCCCAACTCAAAAATAGAAGACGATCCTTCCCTATGCTTCCTCACAAAGCAGCCAATGTGACCGCTTCACCTCGGGCAAACTACGTGACTGTTTACAACGATAATGGTGGATCATCAGATGGTCAGGTCATGTTTGAGAGTTTGATCAGTCAGGGTGCTTTGGTTTACCAAGATGGGGAATACGTCGGTGGGAATGGGTTCACCAGAGAATGGGATAGCTGTTCCAGTACTGTGAGTATTTATGTGCTACCCCGCTCAATATCGTCTGACAATGTTATCGTGCTCCTATCGCGTGATTGATACTGACATTCAATCTTCACCTCCTTAGCCATGGCTCAAATCGTCCAAATCCGGCCAAATTGTGACATACGACGACCCCGCTTCCATGTCACTCAAGGGTCAATTCGCTGCTCAAGCTGGTCTTCGAGGATGTAACGTCTTCTCCATCGATGGAGATTGGACCGGTAGCTCTTGGCCTTTGACAGACGCTGTGAGGTCGGGCCTAGGTATTTAGGGAATTTGAAGATATAATACCTATATAGTAGTGGCCTTGAAGGTCACTTGATTGCGGGACATTTTGAAGTAGATAACGTCACACCCATGCGATGCATAGGCTGTCTTCTTGATGAGCAGTATCCAAACGTTGCGTGACACAAGTCGGGACACAGCGACTGAACTACGAGTTATGCCACATCAACTCAGAACAGTATCTATACGAGTCGTGCCTGAAAGGGGAGTCGAGTGAGGAAAGATGCGCGCGAAAAGTCGGTAGAGATAAAGTCGGGAGATTGTTACTTTGACTTGACCCAAACATCTCTTTTCGTGTCTGACATCTTATCTCTTCACAATACCTCACCTTGGAAAATGCCTGGAAAACAACTGATCGTCTTCGACTTTGATTGGTCCTTCGTTGATCAAGATACCGATCGATGGGTGTTCGAGGTGCTCTCAACGGAATTGAGGAGATTGTTGCAGGTTAGGAAGTCGAGTGGGACAGGTATGCAATGTACTCCCGATGTTGTGTGAGTGATCTATTGTAATGACAGTCATCAGACGCTATTAGCCGGATGGCAAAGCTGACTTCTGGCTGATTTGCCTCGGTGCAACAGTAACGACACGATGAAAGATCTTTACGAACGTGGTTTCACAAAAGATCAAGTACTCGACGCATTGCGTATCTTGCCTTTCGTGAGTGCAAAAGGCCAAGCTGTCCTCAGACTTCTCATCATGAGATTTTAAGATCTGGATGGGTCACTCGCTGACGCATACACCTCAGCACCCCGCTATGAAACGAGCCGTCACTTCGCTCCAGGAGCGAAATGCCGAAACTAGCTTCTTGTGTCTTTCAAATTCCAACGAGATCTACATCAGTACCATCTTGGAGGTGAGTTGTGTAGCTCTGGTTTATCCACCAACCCATCATCACTCGCTTCGTCTAAATGCCGCTTCACGTTATGTGACTATCTCTACAACTCGAGCTGACGTATTCAACCCCACCACGTAGAAACACGGTCTCTCCAACCTCTTCGCCGATATCATCACCAACCCCGCACACTGGTCCTCCGATGCACCTGACCATCTCATCATTGGTCGAAGACATCCCGCCTCTGCCCCACCTCACGGCTGTACCGTCGGCTGTCTTGCCAACATGTGTAAAGGCGACGAACTGGACACCTATCTCGCTGCTCATGGTGGAAAAGACAGTTATTCCAAGATCGTCTATGTTGGTGATGGAAGTAACGATTTCTGTCCTTTATTGAGGATGCGAAAGGGTGATTTGGTTTGTGTGAGGAAAGGATTGGAATTGGACGAGAGGATCAAGGAGGAAGGTGAGGAGAAGGGACTGAAGGTGGATGTGGTGTTTTGGGAACAGGCTTGGCAGATTGATGAGTGAGTGTGAACTATAGCTTCGTACACTACAGCCGGGTAGAGATCTAACGTCTGTACTGAACAACAGGTACTTCTCCAAGTTGTAAGGGAGAATTGAAATAGACGAGGGAGAGTAGGGCTGGAGGAAAGGTGTAGCATAGTAAATACAGGACAAACGTGGATGGATCGGAATCATAATATCCCCTATGCATCTATCTGCACATTTCTTATATTCTGTATCCACTCCCATCCTTCTGTTGGGCGTGTAGCGCGCTCCAGATCCCTCTTGCTGATTCTGATGCAGGAGCAGCTTCCAACGTCGAATTCTTCAAGTGCTTGACCTTCGCTCCGGAAGAATTCAGCAGGATGTTGACCTGTGGGGGAGAGATGTTCGGTGAGTCGCAGTGGGAAGGCATGCAAGGACAAGTGGAATGGGAAGCAGGTGTGGGGATCATGGGGGAGGTGTGGTGAACGACGGGAAGGGAGGGGAAGGAGGGGGTAGTGAGGGTAGTGACAGACATCAGCATGATGCAACTAAAAGTGCCATTAAAGAGGAGAGTAGTGAAGCAAACCTACCTTATTGCTAACCTCGTCCATCTCCAGTCTGTTCACGCAAATTACCTTATCCCGACCGTTGACTACGACACGACAGAGTCAGCTCAAACCAACTCAAACATGGCTCCCAGCCGCGATTATATATCACAACCTTCTGAGCCTCATTTCATGCAGAGTCTCAATCCTTCACAGCAACTCACCATAGTGGCCTCTGACAACAGCCGCCTTTCCCCTCTTCAGTCTTCTGACCAGGATCTCAACGTCGGGGTTTGCTCGAGCAAGATTCATCAATGGTTTTCGAATGAATGCTCTATACAATCGATAACAAAGTCAGCTTTGTGCTTCCCATTCCTTTGCCTTGGTACCATCATTGATGTCTCTCTTTTTGACATGTACGATTCATAACATGCACGGTATTGTAGGACTACTCACCTTACACCGTGTTGTGAGGGGGACTCGGCATCGTAATCGAATATCAACTTTCTCAGAGGAGTCAAGAAATGTCGATAACCAGGGACCGGAAACGTCTTTGGTAATGATGAGGAAGAAGGGATGATTCGAGGCATGGCGAGGTATTTGATATTAGATGATGTGTGGCTGCTTTCACTATATATGTCGAGATGTCAAGATGTCTGAATCTGTATGCTGAACGTTGAGATTGTTGTGAATGATGCAAGAAAGGTCGAAGATGGACGACAAACGTCGGAAATCTCAGAAAGTCAAGGTGAAGCCAGGTGATAACAGGGCCGAGTGGCACAATCAATACCACGTCACTAAAACCTTCGTCTGCCCGTCTGCTGTTTATGAACATGGGTTGATGCATGGGACTGCTATCATGACTGCTATGCACGATTCTCTGTGGATTTCTTAACCTATTTTCGCTCCTCGACGTCTTATGGAGGTGCTTCCGACAACGGATTCAGCACACTTTCTCCTTTTCACATGAATAACCTTCTCACTCGTCAACGATCACCACATACGCCTCACTGAGAAGTGACAACGAACTGTCCACCACTACGATTCATTGCTCCGTCCAAATTCGACGCAAAGTCCTTCGTGAGCGCCTGCGGGACTTCGGCCACTACGACCTTTCTAACACCATTGACCTGCTTGGTAGTCCACGTCCATCGATGCCACAGCTGACCGGTCTGGTTCGTCCAAGCCGACTCCCAGAATGCTCCGTTCGTGAGGGAAGGTACGACCTGGATCATCGTCTCAGCAATGACGGACATAGCTTCACGGAGTCGTTCCTCGTAAACCACGATCGCGTTGATGCTGGGTATACAGGCAGATGGAGCAGCTGATCTGGTTATCTGTCGAGTCGCGTAGGATGGACTAGGTCGAGGCTGATCGATCTCAACGACGAACATCGGGTCGAAGGACTTTAGATTGGGCAAGCTCTGAAGGATGACTGGGAACAGTTCCTGCATCGAGAAGGTGGCTTGTTCAGCACAGGACTTTTCTACACTATCGTTATGTTTTCCTGACTGAGATTGCCCACTCACAAAGGGATAGCAATCCTTAATATCCGAATTCGAGAACTTGAGGTCCCAGCCGCTAGTTGAGGGAGTCGCGATGATCGCTCCAATTGTATTGATCTTTTGTATGTTACCGACACTCGAAAGCGAATACTTGAACGACGACATGTGGAGGGTTTGCAGATAAGGGAAGTCGGAGACTGCCTCGATGATCGACGCACAACTTTCTTCGCCGTTAGCAAGACGGATGAAAAGCGTTTCGATCGCTGGCGTATCGAGTGGGTACCTCTCTTTCCACCCGTCGTAAATGGAAGTTATGACATGGCCTGACTTGATGATATGCCCTTGATCTTGATCATCGTCATCACTTCCATCGTCTTCGTCGTCTTCTCCTTCCGTAATAGATTGGTTTGTGCACATCTTCAGGTGACGGAGCTTCGGTGCAGCAGGTACCAACAAGCGGGGGAAAGCGGCGGCGCAATTTCCACATTGGACTTCGATGGACAGCGCAGTGAGGTTGGGCAGAAATTGAGCCAAGGGTCTTTTGAGGTCGATCGTATCGCGATCATCACCGAAAAAATGTCGACACATGGGAAGATCGCGAATGATGAGCTCTTCGAGAGAACATAGCGTGTTGAGGAAGGTGGTCAAAGCGATCCATTTCCCAAAGATGAGAGTTTCATCTGAACGATCCCACGGGATGTTGAGCTCGAGCCGTCTGTGATACCGCATGTCAGCCTTGACATCCATCGACCTATCCTCCCTCTGGTTGGAAAGCGCTCGCCACTTACTTGATACCTTCCAGCACAGACGTCGGAACTCTCATCAACCAATCTTCTAGCTCTATCCAGCTTTTCAACTTCAAATGGAGATTCTTTGGCACCAACAACCTCGACAGCTTACGACAGGTCGCCCTGAGCGCCAAGTAGTCTTTGGCGACGCTTCGATCAATTTCGGATTTGTAGTTTTCCCAGTGAGGGCCAAAGGAAGGAAGGGGTATGGCATGATCGCGGTTGGCGAAATGGGCGACGTGGAGGAGGATCTCGTCGCTGAGGTCGAAGAGTCGTTTTGGCATGATGGGTAGATAATGCTAGTGAAGGTGAAAGTCTACTATTTCAATGTGAGGTGATTGTCTTGGTGCCCTCTGTTCGATGGAGGTTGGGGACGAGTGGGCACGATGAACTATCCACGTCGAGCTGGTAAACAAAGCGTGAAGCCAAGACGTATTCGACTTGCACTGCTGATCAACGATCACTCGTGAGCGTATTTGTAGGAAGAGAGAAACGACAAAGGTGGATGAAGACGAAGTGGAAGAAGCAAAGTGAAAGAGTGAATCTGAAACGTCGGGTTGATTGGACCACGGCGTACAGATGGACACACACACACACACACACACACACACACACACATGTACACACAAATGATGCACTAGTGACACGTGCCTCTCATCGACACAATCCATTACACGCTACAGGCATACATGCATACAACAACTATACTCATCTCGAAGTGATAGTTACTACAGCCGTTCGCTTGCATCACCACCCACTATATCAGATTAGCATCTCCGGCCGCATTCCTCGCCCCATCTTCGTTACTGGCGAAATCGTCCGTGATAGTTTCATACTCGTTATCGACTTTTGCAGTCCTTCGTCCAGACCGAGTGACATTTGTACTCCACGTGAACTTGTTGTGACTTGTGAGGTCAACCTCTAGTTCGCGCGCTTCCCATAGTACTCCACCTTGAAGGGTAGGTATAGCGCCTATGAATGCTTGAGCAAAAGCTCTCATTGCGGATTTCAATTGCGTTTCGTACGCAGAATGCGAATTGAGCATCCACCCAATGTCAAGCTTTTCCTCATGATGTCGCTTGTATTCAGATCGTGTGAATCCTTTTTGCGGCATTGGTTTGAATGGACGATGAGACCCTGGATTCACGGTAAAAAAGCAATCGATGTACTGCAAGCTCTTGAAGTCTTTGAGATGATCTAAAAGGTCATCCTGTAAGCGGTCCAAAAGTTAGTCAATCATGGTACGAGTGGTGAGCAGCGATACGATTCACCATATCTATCTCGCCGAGATCCGCGACATTGGGGGTAAATTCCCAACGATTCGGGTAGGATGTAGCGTACAGGTTCACATCGTCGCAAAGCTGATAGGGACTCCTGTACTGCTTCCCGTCGTACTTATATGGAGTGACGACCAGTTTTCGAAGCTCGGGAAATTTGGCAGCAGCTTTCCACAGTGGAAAGCAAGTCATCGATGGGTTGGCTGTTCGAACGTACAGCGTTTCGAGGGGCATCTCTCGTCTCTCGTTGGAGTCTGACCAAGCCGTCCGCAGCGAATCCAAAAAGTGGCCCGAGTCTACATCGGCTGAGAGAGCGCTGGTATTGGAGCTGACTTTGAGATGACGAAGTCTCGGAGCAGCAGGTACGAACACCTTCGGTAACGATACTGCGCAATGTGCGCATTTCACCTCCACGGAGAGAGATTGTAATACTGGCAAATACGAGACATCTGGAAAACGTAAGTCGGGAGAAGAGGATGGTTCGGATAAACCATGTGAACAGATTGGGATGGAGGCGATGATGAGCTCTTCGAGTCGAGGGAGGGTCTGCAGGAAGTCGGTGATGATCGTCCACTTTCCACCTGCGTCGATGGATTTGCCGTCATGTTTCATGTCAAGTCGGACTCGTCTACAAATGGGAGATGAGGAACCAGAAGGTTAGAAAGCCGCTCCTTTACGTTTCAACATCTCAATACCATAGAGCTTATGTCATCAAAGTGGTATAGAACTCACCTGACAGTCCTGCACAGATCCGGCGATGCGGATTGCATCCACTTTTCCAATTGCGTCCATCGTCGTACAACCAGATGCCATTCCTCTTTTCTCAAAACGTGTCTCAACCTCCTACATGTCATACGCAAGTTCCTCTGTGAGCTGCCCACTTCACCTCTGATTTCGGAATCGTAGTTCTCCCAATGGGGTGTGAAAGAAGGTAACGGGACATCCTGATTGCCAGGCAGGTATTGAGAGATGTTGAGGATGATATCGTCACTGAGGTCGAGGAATTGTCCTGGCATTTCGTCTTCCTTTTTTTATTGGATGGACAGGACGCGGCAAATGAGGAGAGTGTTTGCACTTCGCTGAGAGCACAAGTCCGTACCAGAACCTCGAGCAAGGGAAAAGATTTGTGCAGAAAGTGTTGATATGTGAGATATGCGATGAAACGCGAAACTAACATTTGGTGGACGTCACTTGTCTCGCGAGGTATACGAGGCAACCTCCACCGGGACAAAGTGGCACGAGTCACAGTAAGAACCTACATCTCACATCAAAGCCATGCTAAGAAGACATACATACGAGAGAATCCTGCGTCGAACGGAGCGAATGAGGCGCATGACTCGCTACTGCCGATAGGTATACTTGTATCGATCCACAGAATCGTACCCGTGATTAGACCATCGCACCCCCGGCAGTTCAACCGGAACAATCTATCATGCCGTCATGATTGGTCACGAAATCGTGAGTTACAATTCGAGGCGTCTCATTGACAGCGATCATTGGTTGGGCATCCCCATCCAGTCTCCATAACCAGATGTGCCATTCTATGGCCTCCCAGCGATGTTCGGACGTATATTCAAACTTGACTGGTTCCCAGAAATTACCAGAAGTCAGAGTCGGAACTGTGTTCACTAGAACTTGCGCTGCTTCCGACATGGCCTTTCTCATTCCATCTTCGTACTGCCTGAATTTACTGCTGTGCTGCCATGTTCGAAGGGCGGATGCGCTGGCATGGGTTCGGGGGGTAGAACGTCTTTCTACTAGTTGTTGTGGCCGATGTTCTCGGTAAAGGAACAGAATCGGGATATCGATCACGGCTAAATAAGACATGGGCGCAAGCCGTCTGCTGAATTCCTCCTGGAATATGGTATATCATAGATGATTAGCTTGATCCACCGAAAATTTAAAGTATCGATTGTCTCACCATGGTGGTGAAGTGGCCTGAATTAGGTGGAATCCATAGAGCAGTGCCAGATATGAAGTGTATTATCTGGCCTATCATTCTCGGCCAAGGATCTTCGTTATCTTCGTCCTCTTCATGTAGAATATCGTAAGAGGTGATCGAAAGATGTCGGATGTTGGGGAACGAAGAAGAAATCACGTCCAAAATGTCAATTTCTTCCCTCCTGTCCCCTACAGTTATTCGAACGAAGAGTGTCTCGATCGGAAGTTCTGCCTCATTGTTCATCTTTGACCATCGCTCGCTAATCTGATCGAGATTATGATTTGTTCTTGGCGGGTCGACCGTCTGGGGACGACAACACATCTTGAGGTTCGCAGTCGAGGTGCCCCTGATGCGAATAGGGCAGGCAACGTATACGAACAGTATTCACATCCCACTTCCACCGATAAGGCGGATAATCTGGGGAGGAAAACATGATTGGGGGTTTGAAGATGTTCCGTATAATGCGATGGTCCTCCGTGTAGGCAGATCGGAGGTACTCTCGCGATGACCAGCTCTTCCAGCGAAGTCAATCTGCTCAAAAAGCTGGTAAGGATCGACCAGTTATGTCCAATACATCCGGGTTCTGCTGTCAGGACCTTTCGAGCGCCTTCGATATCCAATCTCAGCCGTCTAAGGACGGACGCAGTGGATTGTCAGCATTCCGGAGACTCAGTGGACGAGTCGGGAATAATGATTGAAGGCTCGACCTACTTGATCCCTTGCGCAACACTGCAAGGCATATTGTTGTGCAACCTCCTTAGCTTGTCCCAAGACTTGAGCGTCAGGTGCAATCCTTCCAACTGGAGAAGATCATGCATTCTTCTACACGAAGCCCGCAAGTATCTGTGATTTTATGAGGAAAAGGAGTTTATGTCACTGGCATAATTCGCCCAATGAGCACCAAATGATGGGATCGGTATATCCCTATCCTCGTGAGCGAGCTGGGCGATGTAGAGAAGGGTTTCGTTGCTGAGGTCGAGCAATCCTTTCGGCATCGTGATGTAGTTATCCGATGATGCTGCACTATAACATATAGTTGCGATGATGAAAAAGTGGAAGAAGTTAGAAGATGCACACCACAGTGATGAAGGTATTGTAACTTACGGGAAAGTAAGATGTCAAAGCGTATGACTTGAAACACCACTTGTTCAGGGTCCCCTCGGCGTGTGTGCGATGTGTGTGAGGCCTCGCGAGTGTCCACAACAACCAATCAACCCCGTCGCCGTAAATAGCTTTGCGGTATGTCTACTGCGCACGGAGCCAGTCATTGAGTGCAGTGTCCGTCTCGGAGTGGCATGGGACACAGAAAGTAGGACCACAAAAGCTGAACACAATCACTCGTGAGTTCATTCCGATCAATGATTCTCATCAATTGATTGCCACATTTCTCAACCTTCTCCGCACCAAGCTAGCGATACTGAGCCAGGTCTACAGTACATGTATTTTGTGTATATATTTACAACGCGTATAAAATGATGGCTTGACTCGGTCCCGCAGCCCGTGATTCCGATGTCCTGAGGTATCGCCAATCTTCATAACGAGCGGAAATCCGTACCGTCGCGGTTGAGTGCAAAGGATTTGCACACCGATAGAGGTGATGAGTCAGTCACTATCGCCGGCTCTATGCCATCTTTGAGTGACCAGTACCAAGCATTCCAGGACCAGGGTTCGGATGGTTCCCAGAAGATCCCTGATTTAAGTGACGGAATGGCGTCTATCAACATTTGTGCCGCCTGAACCATGGCTGTCTTCAAATTTTCTTCGTAGATCATCGTACGGTCGAAAAGACTTTGGGAACTTTGGGAACTTTGGGAACAGTTACGCTCTGTCAGAAAGGTGGATTTCGTTTGACGAGCCGTCGGCTTATTGGTAGTGGACGAGGCTCATCGAGAGTAATCTCGATTATGACGTCCAGTATCTCCAAGCGGGGATGTGCTTTTAGGCTGGTTGCGAACTGTGTCGATTGAAGCGACCCGATTGTCTGTCAGCGGAAGCACACATACTCGAGCTGTATGAGATTCACCGCCCGAATCATCCACTCTGACACAATTATACCGATATCAGGTTCGTAGGAAAAGGACAGCAAACCGTCCATCGCATAATATTCATGGTCCGGATCAATACCGCAAGTGATGATCGAAAGTACACGAAGCCTGGAAGCCGATGTGATGGTATTCAGGGCTGTAAGGGCATTACGTCCATCGAGGGGCACACGAAGGAAAAGTTTTTCGACTGGGAACTCGTCGTTGTGGTGCCTCAAGGACCACTTGAATGCGGCATCTGCGAAAGTACATCGAAGCACGTGTGTTGACGTGTCGAATGTCCCATTTTCATAACACATCTTCAGGTGACGGATTTGAGGGGCCGCGAGGATGAATAGTGACGGAAGTAGGCTTGTGCAATCGTGGCATTTCACTTGTATTGACAAGGCCGATAGATGAGGGAGGAAATCATAGGGAGGAGATCGGAGGCTTTCTGTTGTGTGACCGATATGCTCGTGTCGACAGATTGGAAGGTCTTTTATGATCAGTTCTTCCAAGTTGCTCAGACTTGCCAAGAAGGTTGTGATTGTCGTCCATGTAGGGAAGACCGCATGCGATGCCAAGTCTTGTTCGCCGAAGTCTATTTCAAGTCGTCTGGAGGGACGCGATTATGGAACACGTCAGTTTTCTGACGAGCGACCTCTTGGGAGTGCAGTGCCATGTCGTATTGACCCACGTTTCACTCACTTGATTCCCTTAAGAATATCTGGAGGCGCATCTAGCATTAAGTCCTCAATTTGTTGCCAATTCGAAATCCTCCTGTGCAGTCCTTTTAATTCCAGCAGTCCTACCATATTTCTGCACGTCCTGCGCAAATTTCTATAAGCTTCACTGGCGCTCGGATCGATATCACTCTTGTAGTTCTCCCAATGAGAGCCGAATGATGGGGTGGGTATGACATTGTCGCCATGCACAAAGTATGCAATGCGGAAGAGATTCTCGTTACCAAGGTCAAGCAAGCCCTTTGGCATTGTGGGTGATACTATGCTGTGAGCCACTGCAACGAACTTGATCTGCAACGCTGCTGATGATACACGATGATAAAGATGAGAACTGAGAGACAAGGAGAGATGATGACATTGTTCGATTTATAGACATCCTGGCATCACCACCTGAAACGCTGCACACGCATCAAGGGTCACTAACAAGCTGTGCTGGACTTGCTCCAGATTAGTCAGTACGCTTCCAAAAATACATTGACGCCGAATCGCAGCGGTTCGATATTGCTATGCGACACCAGTGTGGGAGAATGACGCGACGATGTGGACGGAAGGGTACAGTAGTCGAGGTATCACGAGCGAGGATTCCATAGCTGTACGGGCTGACCTTTCGAGTCCACGACCTCGTTCCTTTCGGTCGGTCGCCCATCATGACATTCTTCTTACGCCTCGGCTATCTCCATGAACACATCAATTCAGATAGCTGCATAAAAGGCAATGGTCGCAGAGTTCGAACATATCCTACTGGCCGCCAATGTAAAACGACTCTGATCACGTCATCATAGCTTGCTTGATCCTCATGCAGGTCGATTTCGGTACCCCTCCGCTGGAACCGTGCTGCGCCGGTCAACGCCGTCTCGATCAGACACCGGGACTGAAGGGTAGTTAGTTAGTCACCGAAAGATTACATCACTCCGAGTATACAGTATCCGCTGGCCGTACTTGACCAATCATGCATATCACATTACCCTCTGAGCCATCTATTCTCTCTCGTCTTTCGATGCGTATCTATCTGATAAACTACATCATACACAATTGAAAGTATTAGTAATTGTACGTATTCACCCAAACACGATGGAGACGATCAACAACGCCGTTCAAGCCGTTCAGGAGAGATTTGTGACCAAGCCTAGAGAGCCGGAGGATTGGTTACAGGCTGATCAGACGGAAGAGATCAAGCCGGACGAGGATGAGAAGATGTAAGTAGGGGCGTGAATAATACGATCATCTGGATCATAAAAGGAGTGAATGCTGACCCCTTTCCGTGCGACAGTTTGCGAGTAGGAGAGCTGGTACATGATATGCAAAGGCACAACTTTGACGCACACCAGCACAAGTTCCGAGGGACCCATGTGAGTGGCGAGCGTTCCTCCAGACCGAGGGGGACGGGGGGGGCTGCTCTCGTATCTTATCATGTCATAGACTGTGATAGCTGATGGTAGCCTCGTAAATGCACAGGTCAAGTCTCTCGCTTTCGTGAAAGGCACACTCAAGATCAACGATGACATCCCTCTTCATCTACAACACGGTCTCTTCTCCACACCCGGCGCTTCTCACCCTGCCATAGGTCGATATGCCAACGAACCCTCCTTCATCTTGCCAGACAACCAACGTGCGCCCCGAGGATTCGGTCTCAAGATCTTTGATGTTAGAGGTCATCGACTTTCCCCCGCTCCGGACGGATCGACAGAAGCTGGTACACAAGATTTCTTATTCAACAATGCTCCAATTGTGGAGTTGACGGATCTAGATACAACCATTGAGATCTTCGAGTTGAGGACAAAGTATTTTGATAGTCCGACGAGATTGCAAGCGGAACTGGCCAAGAGATCGGATAGGCTGAAGCAATTCGCACCGAGTATGTTGCCAAATGAATACGTCGTTGCGGCGACTATGTATTCCCAATGTGAGTGCCATGATCTATCATCAAGTAATTGCGGCTGAATAATGAAGTTTTGGGTTCTGTTGTCTAGCTGCATTCAAATTCGGTCCTTATGCGGCCAAGTTCTCCCTCCTCCCCACATCGTCCGACCAAGATGAATTCAAGGGTCAGACGATCCCCTCTGATGCGGACACCACCTTTCATCGCGATCACCTGAGAGCCTATTATTCCTCAAAGGGGACGTCATACGTGCTTCGAGCACAATTCGCCTCGGATCTCAAATCTCATCCAGTCGAAGATGCTTCCGTCGAATGGTCGGAACTTACTTCGCCATGGCATGATCTCGCGACGCTTACCTTCCCCTCCCAAGAGACGTTCAGCGATGCGAGGAGAATTTGGTGGGAAGACAGAATCGGTCTTTCACCCTGGGACGGATTGGCTGATCATAGACCGTTGGGAAGTATCAATAGGTTGAGAAAGAAGGCGTATGAGATGAGTAGAGCTTTCAGAGAGAAGGGGAATCAAACGAAGGTTTATCTTCCGCTCAATGTGGACGACATGCCGGAGTAGCGGCGTGAAGGAGATAGTAAGCTTGATTGTGCACCGGAAATTCATGATAGTATGATAGCACAATGGAGGTGTCATGTGGCTTGCATAGACGTGAAACGCTCGGATGCACACCTGTATAAACGAGTGCGAGAGAAAACTGCTATCACGATTCCCTCATCGTGCTGGTTCTGTAACTGTTGTACAAGGGAGTGAATGACTATAAGCTTCGAACAACCTGATGACCACCGACTTGCGAACAAGTTTTGACCTACATGTCTGCAAGGCGCATAGTCCAGCTTTATTGTCCGTCCATATCGTCCATTAACCCATAATCATCCTCTTCGTCCATACCGCCGTCTTGGTTACGGCCGAACTTTGGCGCGATCTTAATAGGAACGTGGCAGAAAACCGGTGTGAGGTCGGTCTGGGTTCGGTCCACTTTCCACGTCCATCGATTCCACTCGTAACAATTGTCTGGGTCCTGGTTCCAGAAAGCTCCGGATTCCAATCGTGGTAAGAGTTTGATGAGGGCTCGGGCATTATTCATCATGCTGGATCGTGATCGTTGATCGTATCTCTCCCGAACTGCCGAGAATACTTGATAGTCCTCCGTGAAAGATCTTCGACGATCGCACAACTGGGGTTCCCAGAACTTCTCAAAGGTATACACGTGAGGAATGATGGCCAGCATGCAGTCGATATATGTCAAAGTGGGTATCGCTCCGAGGAGTAGGATGGCGCAATTCTAGGGAGAGATTGAGTTGTAAGGTCTGGGCAGTTTGCATGGCTTCGCTCAGAAACTCACCTCGTGTTGTATTCTCTGGGATCTAGGAGTAATAGCTAGCCCGTCCGTGGACTCCATCGGCGCTTCTTGAATCTCCATCACCGCCTCTGGCAAGTCGTTGTAAGCAGTGTATTGATGGAGTGAAAGCTTTTCGATGCTTGGAAAACGGGAGACGGCTAACAAAGTGCCGTTGACAATTTGAAAAGTTATACAGGCGAGTTTGATGATAAGGGATTTGATTCTCGATTGCGTCTCTGGATGTCGCATTGACCAAACCGCATGGAAGTTGCGCAAAAGGTCACCGCAATCGAGGGGCCCGTACCCAGCACAGAACCTGAGAGTTTGCAGGTTCGGTGCTGCCGGCACTAGCAGCATGGGTAGAGTGTTGGCGCAATACCTACATGGAACTTGGATGGACAAGGCTGATAGTGTCGGGAAGAAGTCATGAGGAGGAAGTCGGAGATCTTCGAGATTAGTGTGTTGCGTGTGGTGTCGACAGAGAGGTAAATGATGGATGATGAGCTCCTCTAGAGAAGTCAGACTCGAGAGGAAAGTGGTTATTGCGGACCACAGTGGGATGATGAGCTTGGTATTCTCCTTATCCGGTCGCTCCAGCCTCAGCTCCAATCGCCTAAGAGGAAACATTAGCCATGATATTCATGCATGTCGTTTCTCAATGTCATCGAAATTGGTAATGGAAGGGGACCTAGCACTCACCGGACACCTCGGACCACCACATCAGGGACATTGGACATCCATTTCATCATATCTTTCCAACTTCCAACCCTCAAATGTAATCCCTTCAGCTGGCATATCCGATGCATTCGCTTACAGGTGAGTCGAAGTCGAAGGTAATCGCGGGCCACTGTCGGATGAATATCACTTTTGAAATTCTCCCAGTGCGCGCCAAAGGAAGGAAGGGGAATGTCCGAGTCGCCGTGAACGTTTCCTGCAATGATGCGAAGAGTCTCGTCGCTAAGGTCGAGGAGGGTTGGCATGTCGCGAGAGAAATTCAAGGAGCTGGTATCCTAACGGAAGGGGTGAGAAGAGGAGTTTTTGGCAACGAAATGAGAGAAACAAGAAAGAAAGAAGAACAAATACTGTACGTGTCCCTCTGATTAATTTGGTAACTTACGAGGAGGTCAAAGCTGGAAAAACGGGACAAAAGCAGGGGTTTGAGCACAGACCACACACCTTGAAACGACGCAACTCCCTCGAAATGACTGTCAATCATACAGTATACATGATAGATAACCTTGATCATCGGTGCGGAGCAAATTGAGGTTGTCAACGCTCACTCATCGATACGACTGCCATGAATATCAGCATCGATGAATACAGTAGATGTATGTGAACAGACGGAACCCTTGCAATGCATAGATTCGAGATCGGCGCTTACACTTGAATGTCGTCGTTGTCGACTGATAGAACGGAATCGTTTCAAGCCGTATGTCGCCCGAAAGACGGCATGGGACTGAGGGTATCGACATGCAGAATGTCGCCGATAAACTGTACATATATGGGTATAGATGATGCTAGGTATAGTCTCTTCTTTCCACGCCAGATCCCATCCCCCCCTCTGTTTTCACGTCCATCTAAGAACTCAGACTCGGTGCCATTGCGGGTGCGGGACTAGGAGCCGGTGTGGATGATGCGACCGCTGTCGATCCAGCGATTTCCGCTACATCTTTTAATTTCGCAGCGACAGCGTTTGCGCTCTACACATACACATGCCAATGTGTTGTTAGTCTCATGCTATACCAGCTTTGATTGAGATTTCACTCACCCTCCCAAAGCCTGTAAGATGGACATCAACGGCATCGAATTTGATCTTGATTTCCTTCTTGGCTCTGATGAGCGCGTCTCGATCTTTAGTCAGTTGGGCAAGGTGTGCTTCTCGCCTGGGAAGGACGTCAGTATACAAGATACTGGCGGTATAGGGACAAAGAAGATTGTGACTTTGCACACGACACTCACTTTGTGATCTCGTTGAGCTCGTTCTCCAATCTAGCGATTGTTACAGCATGCTCGTATCCCTCGTCGTCTTTCGGTGCTATGATATATCAAGAGATCGTTAGCTTCTATACCACTATGCAAAGATTCGAGGCTATGGTACAGCTTACGTAGTGAGGACAGTACACTCTCATCTGCTGAAGCTAAGAACGATTCGATATCCGGCAAGTCCAACTCCTCATATGCAGGTCTATCACAAACGCATGAACATCAACGTCAACTCCGAGCCCCTCTGTCACGATCAGATTGATAATGTCACTCACGCATACTCCATACATCTATCAATCTCCTCCTTGACTCTCTCCCTCTCATATTCTACCCCTCTCAAATCCCCATCTACCCCATCCAGCTCTTCTCTCGCCTCCGCCGCGCCAACCCGAGCAGCATTCAACAACACCTGACTCCGTCTCGTTATCTGTCTCATCAGAGCCGTCAAGACCGGTATAGGTAGTTTGGTAACATTGGGATCGTTTGTTGAGGATGGGGAGAGGTGCGCTTCGAGGGCCGATAGTAAGGGGTCAAGGTCGGAAATTGGGGATGAGGGGAGTGTGTTGGGCAGAGGGAGGAGGACCAGAGGGTCGATTGGGGAAGGTTCGGAGATGACGGATGGGAGGACCATTACGGCGTGTGTATTTCTGATCAGACTCAGAACTGTCTATGACTAGCACAAAGGTATACAATATGATGTATGTATCCTAACTGATCGACAGCATGAAGGTGCAGCTGAACTTGACAACAGGTGGAGGACAGAAGGGCAGCGAACGATATGACGTGGCATTTTCCTACACTTTGATCATAACAATCGGCTTCCTCGTCACGTCGGTCACTAGTTAATAGGATGAGTGGAGGATTCACGAGCGACTGGTGAACTGCAACAAAGACAGACATCAAGCCAAGAAAAGGAAAAGGGTTATTTAGCAACGCCCGCTTGAACCAAAACATCCACGTCAGCTGTGTCATACACTTGGAAGCTACTTCCGTATCATTCGCCATGTCCGATTATCCTTCTTCTCCACCACCTTCTTCCCCTCCACCAGCTGGACCTCCCCCCCTCTCTCCAGCTAGCGCCAGTACTTCCCAACGAAGATACTCGCCTGTCCGTCCAACGTCTGCCGCCGCCGCAGCACAAAAACAAAACGGGAACGGCATTTCTCCTAGTCCTAAGAAAACTCGTCGTGCTCGACCTGATTATTCTTTATCACCAACAACAAGCTCACATCGTGATTTACAACAACAAGACGATATGGACGTGGACGTAGATGCGGATGCGGATGATGGTCCCGATGTCAGTATGATGGATGTAGATGATGAGATTGAAGGCTTGTTAGGTGATGAAGAAGAGGACGATGATCATCAACGTCGACCGATAGCATCAAGGAGAACCGATAGTACACCTCGTGGCAAAGGAACGAATGGGGGAGACGAGGAAATGAAAGCTTCAGGCAGTGGGGTGGAGAAAAGGTGGAAGAGCTCAGTTCCGGGTTCAGGAGCACGAGGCGGAGGAGGAGAGGCGACGCATACCATTTGCGAGTGGGATGGATGTGAGGGAGATTTTGAGAATCCAGAGGAGCTGGTGGAACACGTCAAGGACGGTAAGTCATCTTCCGGTTGCCTGCCCACGTCGTCGTCGACTCTCTGTCTCCCACCTGGAGGATCTGCCCAGCACCAGTATACGGTGACCTACAGTCAAACCCCTAATGAGGCGTCCTCTTCGTCTTCAATCAACGATCCCATCCTCATCATTTGACAACCCAGCTTTGGTTTTCCTTCTCACCATGTCATACGTTCGATATCGCTCCGGAGTCATTGGCTGACAACAGTGCTTCTTCTCTTCTTCTGTTCCATCAACCTCATCCGACCATTCTGTATCCTCGACGTCCTTGCATTCTTACACTCATCGCCATCAACTTTCGACGACGCATACATCTGGTTCCCTTTACTACCGCACGAATCCCGCGTTCACTCCCTCAGTCCACGTCGCACCCACGAAAGAATTGTTTATATGTCATTGGCGAGCTTGTCCTCGCGGCGGCGCAGAACAAGCGTCAAGACATTCGCTCAGCACGCATATGCGTATGCACACGGGTGAAAGACCGTTCGAGTGTTCCCATCCTGGTGAGTGCGGTGTTGGGCGTATGTGGCTTGGTTACGCACAGCAAGCTGACCTGGTGGTTCCCCAACCAATCATCTTCTCTTTATCTTCTGTTCCTCCCTTCTCCAATCCCATTCTTCGTCCTTCTCATCGACGTCGCTCTCCACTTCACAGGCTGCAACAGTCGGTTCACCCGCTCCGACGCACTTCGAAAACATGTCCGATCGCAACATACCGACCGACCTACTCCCGCAGCTGTCCCTTCGCTTGATTCACCCAGCATCACTGGCCGAACTACCTCCAAATCCAAATCCAAGTCCACCCCTGTCACCGCTACAGCTGCTGCTACTGCAGATAGCAGTCGACGGGGTTCTAAAAAGCTCACAAATTCACCTCTGACGAACAAACCACTTCCACTGCCCTTACCCCCAACCCCGATAGTCATCCCAACAGTTTACGCCGGCTCCGGGACTGGTACCGGCACTGGTAGCGGTAGCGGGACAGGGACAGGGACAGGGATCGGTTCTCGGAATGCTCGTCCAACTCGACCTTCTCGAAGATTATCAGGTAACACCCTCAAATCAGATGCTGATCTGAGATTGGACGATGATCTGTACGATGTCATCGCTCGAGTCAGAGGGAGAGAAGTGTTAGAAGTGGAAGATGAAGAAGTTGAGATGATGAAATTCATTAGAGGGAGATATCCGAAACATGAGATGGAGAAGGGTAGACGTGGTAATCGAAAACAGAAAAAAGATGGAAAGAGAAAGAAAGATTATTCGGATGATAGTGATGCTGCAGGACATGACGAAGACGAGGAGGATGATGATGAATTACGACTTCGAAGTCGAAGTCAAAGTCCAATCAAAAGGAGGAGTAGAAGTGGAAGTAAAACCGAACTCGTGGTCGACGGGATCATACCGAATCCATATGATAACCCTTCACCATCGCATCATCTACCCCTCGAACCAGAATTGGTCGATACGATCCCCGACCCAGATCCAGATCCAGAATCAGGCAACGATGACGAGATTGAGATGGCATTGCTCTCAAGAACACAATGGCAGATCAGATACGTGATGACGAAAGCTAGGTTGATGTTGGTTGAAGAGGAGAATATAATGAGGAGAGAGGATTTGAAGTTCGAGTTGGAAAAGGCGGAAGAGGCTGCTGCTGCTGCTGCTGCCGCTGCCGCTGCCGCTGCGGCAAAGTAGGGGCTAGTTATCATTAGCGGAAGGAACCGCGAATCCAACCTTCATTGCGTTGTACAGTTCTCACGCATAATGTATACATCATTCGAACAAATCACCTGTGATTGAGACTGCATCTACCTCCTAGACCAACCTAACCGATCCGTCCGTTCCATATCTTACTCATACTCATCCAGACTAGTGGATCTGGGGCATGTGGACGCTTGCCTATAAGAGGTTGGATAGACATCAGCTTGACTTCCACACCCATATTGTGACCAGACACCTCGCCACTTACCCGGTTCCCAACAGCATCAGCAGCAGGCCAGAGCGACGTCGTTGTCTTTCGCTGAGTGTAAAAGTCGAGTCCTGATTTGCCGTAGAATGGTATATCACCCTTGAATGAACCCTTGTTACCTGACCAGTTGAACATGGGGAGAGGGACCTGCACGTGGAGAAGCGATTAGCATCGGTATCATCGTGCACCGCTTCGGCAAAATTATTGATATAGATTGGAACAGCGAAGCTGGACAGTACGGTTGAGGGATCAAATACGAAAACGGAATTGATTACGCACTGGGACAGCCACGTTCACACCGATCTGCCCAGGCTCAGCCTCGAGCTCAAACTTCCTCGCTGTCGATCCAGAGTTCGTAAAGACAGACGCTCCGTTTCCGCTACTCGATCGTCAGCGACATCACCTTTGTGTGACGGACTTGACTCACTATCTGTTGGCATTCACGATGGCAATTGCGTCATCCAAAGTATCGGCTGAGACGATGGTCAAAACAGGACCGAAGATCTCATCTCTGCACAGCCAAAGTATCAGTATCTCCAACAACTTGTCAAGCGAATTGTACGCTTGACTCACTTGTAGGCCTTCATTGTTGTCACAGCCTCGACAACGGTAGGTCCCACAAAGTTTCCGTGAGGGTATTCGGGAACTGTACAGCCTCGTCCGTCAAGCAAGACCTTGCCGCCCTCTTCTTCGACAGACGCAATGTAGCTCTCGATACGAGTCTTAGCTTCAGGCGAGATAACAGGTCCGCTGCAGAGATCGTGTCAGCTGTTTTTGAACATGGTCCATCACTCAGCTGAGACACACGTACAGATCTGTTCCTTCCTCGAATCCGCCTGATACCTTCAGTTCCTTTGCTCGCTCGATGAGTTCAGGGATCCATTCTCGTGCAGTACCAACGAAGATAGCTGTGAGATATCAGCTCCTTCCATTCCTACAGGTCGAAGAGTCACAAGACTTACCGACTGAAAGAGCCATGCATCGTTGACCAGCAGCACCGAAGGCAGCACCAGCGACCGCATTGAGGGTGAGGTTCTTGTTCGCTGGTGGAGAGGGTCAGGGACGAACGTATCGATGTCCAAAGGTCTACTTACCATCTGGCATGATCACAGCATGGTTCTTGGCTCCCAAATTGGCCTGGACCCGCTTTCCAAGAGGAGTAGCTCTGTGATCGTAGTCGATCAAACGCCTGGTAATAGTGGCGGCATGGGAGACTCACCTGTCATAGATATGCTTTCCAGCTTTGTCACCTCCGACGAACGAGATCGCCTTGATGGCGGGATCATCGCAAATCCTGTTGACGGTGGGTGCAGATCCATGCACACTACATCAATTCCAGGTTAGCATCAATCTCGCAAATCTGCACTTCGATCAGCTTACACATTGATGACTCCGGGTGGAACACCAGCCCTCTCGCACAGCTCTGCAATGATCATGGTCGCTCCCGGGTCACGCTCAGAAGGCTTGACAATGAGGGTGTTACCTTGAGTTCATGGTCAGCCAAGTTCAACGGCCGATATGGTATCCAGACTAGAATCAATTTCGAGAGAATAGTCACTCACCAGTGACAGTGGCAAGGGCAGCAGACCAAAGGACGATCATGGCAGGGAAGTTGAAAGGCGTGATAGCAGCCGTCACACCGAGCGGTAATCGTCTTGAGAAGGTATCCATGTCTTGGGAGACCTCCAACTTGTCTCCGAGGAGGGTCGAGGTGATAGCAGTGGCTGTCTCGACGACCTGAAGGCCTCGTCCGACGTCGCCTTGGGCGTCGGCGAAAGTCTTGCCTTGTTCAAGGACGATGGATTTAGCGATATCAGGGGAGTGTTGACGAATGAGGTGCTGGAGTCTAAGATAGGGGGAGTGGGTGAGTCAGCGGGGTTTCCAAAAAAGAGTGACTGGTGCGCGTCGACGCCGCGACCACTATGGGGCCTCCAGACACAACACATCATCACCGAAGCGTAGCAGTCATTTGTTAAGGAGGAGGGAGGGAGGGAAGGAAGGAGGGAAGGAAGGAGGGAAGGAAGGAGGGAGAGACCTACTCAAACATGACCCGCTGTCTTCGCATAATACTAGTCTTTGACCAAGTCTTGTACGCCTGACTAGCCGCTTCGACAGCTTGGGCGAACTCGTCGGCGGTTGTTTCTGGAACGGTAGTGAGGAGCGTTTGAGTGGACTAGGTTGGTGACAGGAGCAAAAAGTAAGGAATGCGTTAGCGGGGTTCTCTAAAGGACCACTACCACCATGTTTTGTGAGATTGTAGATATGCGCACGTCCAGATAGCTCCAAATTCACGCAATATTCCTCCGTCGGCTCCGAGTACTACGTGGAAGCATGATACCCTCTTTACGACACCGCACCTTCATCTAACGTCGAGACAGGCCAAATCACAGCCCATCACAAGTTCCAAACGCATCCTAACCCTCCCGTGGTACAGCCATCTCCACCTCATGGGAATACAGACATCCCACACCCATCTCCAGATTGGCATATAGCGAAAAAAGACTCACCGGATCCCTGACTTCCAACCACTTTTCCGCCTTACTCTCTGTGAACTCTCCCCCGATATAATTCATAGTCTTCCCTCCTGTAGCTGTCGTACCCCGCCATTTGGAGCTCACCTCCTCTGCTGCTTTGAGTGCGAGAGGTGAGAGTGTACCCTTTTCAACCTTTGAAGAGGAGGATGAAGAGGAAGCGAGGGCGGGTGAGGCGAATGACCGAGTAGCGGGTGCCGTTGCTCTCAGTCTCATTGAGAGTGAGAGGGAGAGTGGACGGGCGGTGGTAGTTCTTATCATCTTGATTCAGACCTTTGCTTTGCTTTGTTTAGATAGAACAGTATAGAGCAAGATGAGAAGTAAAGATGAATAGATTGTTTGATGGGACTGACGCGATACGACATCCCCCGCCTAGTCATATGGTGAGAGATACAATCTCGGCAAAAGTCTAACCCCATTTACCGAGTTCATCACCAGGTGATCAGGCTCTTTACCGAGTTTCAAGATTGGCGTCCTATCCTGGACTACTATCCTATCAGGTTTGCATGAATAATGACAATAATGACACCGAGATCCGAACCTATGCATCGGTGATATGATCTCTAGCTATCATGTACCATGCTATATGCAAACGAGTCCTGCCTATCAATGTCCTGTCATCAATCACGTGTATCGTATCGTTATCCCCATTCCGTGCGAGAAGCCTCCTCACGACGCCGGAGCCTTGATCTCCTCGACCATCGGAGGGACCACTACACCATCTCCTTGTTCTTCTTCTAGCCTGTCACCGGCGACCATGGAGAACTCGGTCAAGTCGACCAGCGCCAATGGACCGGGTTTGTAACAGTTTGTTCTCATCAGGTCGAGCTGAGTTCGAATCATCCAGTGCTGTGATCGGGTCGAGCGGAATTTACAGGTTTGATATTGATTGTTGACGATGCGAATAAGAGGCGGTATATAAATCAGATTGAGCGAGTCATGACGGGTCGTTAGGCAAGATGACACGAGCGAGTTCGGCAGCAGGAGAGAGAGGCGGCACGCCATCAGATTTCGTTCCAGAAGGTGTTGTCATAGGCATTCCGTCAGATCGTTCAGACGAGGAGGAGGTATCAGGAAGAGGAAGTGGGGTAACCGATAACTGGCCGTAAGCTTTCAGATACAGCTTGTAAGCCAGAGAGAAAGTTACGTGTGCTACAGAGTAATACCGCCATGAAGACCATGGGAAGGTGAACCTGTCTAATCCCGCCAGAGGTAGTTTCTCGGGATTGGCTACGATCTGCGGGAGGCGAAGGAACAAAGAGAATAAATCAGCGATTTGCAGCATGCCGCACAGTAGAGACGTAGCGTATGACCCAGAAAAGTGTTCAAATCATTGGAGTAGTGGGGAGTGGATTAGGACTGAAGGTGAACGTTTTAACCCACCTCCTTCTTCAGAGCGGTGAAAGCGCCAACTCTATCGGTCAAAACCGCTTTCACCCCCCAGCTGATCGCTACCCTCATCTCCCTCTCATCATTTACCGTCCAGAGCGTCACCTCTTTGCCTTTCTCTCTACATTCCTCCAGGAATGCTTTCCCCTCGGCGCTCATCATCAATGGGAAACACAAAGAGAATCCATCACAGTGGTCCCAGAAGTACTTGCGGACGACGGGGATCGTGAAGCCAATATGATATCGGCGACATTGTGGGAGGTATTTCAAGGAGGGAGGAATGAACAGTGGATGCCATAGACCGAGGATGATTCGAGGACAGAGGGAAGTAGCGTTGTCGTCGTATTTTCTACGAGGGAGACGTGGTCAGCAAGCAGAAATTTTGACTGCGAAGAACCGGTCACATCGTCAACAAAGACGTACCCAATGATTCTAGCCATCTCAGGCTGCGAAGGTGATTCAGTCAGTCAGTACCCGCTGCACTCGTGCCCACTGTGCGTTACTCACGAAAAGTCGTTCCGGGTCGTTCTGCATCTTGCAATCAATCTACAATGTTCAGTCCATGTCAGCCTTGATATCCGACTTGGTAGTGCCATGGAACCGCAGCTGCTATGGTAGCGAGCGAAACTCACATTCAACGTAACATGTCTGTTCTGGGGCTACAGAGGACCGTATCAGCTGGCATCTACCATGTGAAATTGTTATGACTCACCTCCATGAGCAATGCGATGAGCTCGTCGAAACGCGGGATAGGCTGTATAGGCTCCTTGGTCGTCCGAACGTGTCTGATTGAACAAGCATGTCAGCTTGTGTTGTCACCTACCTCGAACAGAGGAGCGTAGCAGCACTGGTGTGCCTGATCCTGTGTGGTCTGTAACTCGGACCACACTGGTGACCACATTGGCGAGGAAGTACAAGTTTGACTCACTCGATCACGTCCTTCCACGGTTGATCTTTGATCAGACCCGTTCCAGTCGTCGTTCGATTCAGAGTCGGATCGTGGAACATGAGCACGACGCCATCGGAAGTTGCATGCACGTCTGCGGAGAGAGTGGTCAGCTTAACCTATGCAATTTATGAGGTAGTGCTAGGAGAACAGAAGAGTTCTAGTCCACTGTACGGAGACAAGGCCTGATCGGATGTTTGGTGGCCGGTCAAGAGAACGGTGCTCACCACTCTCAATACCATCACATCCTTCTTGAATAGCAGCTTGAAAACTCGCAAGTCTAGCTCAGTCATGTAGAATCAGCATCCACCCGGCTCTTCATCGTCTCCTAAAGACGAGTTCTCAAGTGATCTCGACGACGAACTCACGTATTTTCAGGCAAATGAGCCGATGCACCTCGATGTCCCCAACATTCAATGTCCTTCGGCTGTCTAAATGGTATAGGACCGTTCTCCGATATCGCGCGAGGTGAGGGAGTGGGAGCGGATGACATAGTGTTGGAGTGTGTTTGCGTGTCCGTAGAACAGTAGGTTCGGGAGGCGCTCGGCCAGTGCTGAGCAGAGCTGAGGAGCTGATTGGTCGTAGTAGTTGAGGTTGGAACCGTAACTAAGGCGATTCGGAAGTCGCACTTCTATCGAGCGGTGCGAAGAATTCAATTGTGATGTCTGCCGCCGACGAGACAGGATGCCGAAAGAAGAGAAGCAAGTTTACAAAGTCAACGTCAAGCGTAGAAACGATGATTCAAAGACAGTGTGTCATTTATAAATCCGCTGTACTAATGAACTGCGCACTTCGTCATGCTGAATCAGGGAGTAAAGGAGTAAAGTGTATGCTTGTGTTACTCCTGAACCCCTGCATGAACAGTGAGTGTAGAGGTGAACGAGCAGAGGTGCGTGGGCGATGTAAGATGGGGTACAATCCAGGGTGATGATGGTGAGCTTGCACGTTCCGAGCTTCGGTTATCGGCTAACAGAACAACGTTTGTCCAAATCCAACTCGATCACGTTCATCTCTATCATGAAAGTCAACAATCACGTCCGATACACTTCGCTATCGCTCTATAACGCGTACACACGAACACTGACGGTAGCAAATGCCTAATACAAGCTGCATACTTATATTGGCTCCAAACCTCATGATGAACCATGTTTGTCACCCCCGTTGACAGCCATCAATATTCTATATAAGTTACACCAAACTTGCCCTTTTTACTCTTCCAACGCATCATCACCTTCTCCACCACTGCTCAAACCCAAATCTTCACCTTGTCCATAACCCAATCTCGCTCCCTTCTCCCTCAGATAGTTGACAACCTCCCCACCTCGCCTTGTACCCTTTGGCAGGGGTCTTTCCCAATCGCTAACTCCATTCTGCTCGTCCTCCTTACTGACCTCGACAACCTCGCCTCCAAACTCTTTGGCAAGCCAGAAAGAGGCGTTCACATCTGCGTTATCCTGTTCGAGCTCTAGCAGAACCTGCGCAAGCTGACGAGCGGCTTCAAGTCGCACTCGGAGTACGTGTCGGACGAGAACTCGTGAGGATAGTCGTTTCGGTCGTACATATACCTCTTTTTCGACAGTGGGTGGCAGGCCAGCAACTTTTGGTGGATCAGGTGCAAAGAGGGAAGACGAGGCGATGAATGAAGGGAGGGGCATCTCGAAATCTCGAGGTAGCCAAACACCGACAACGAGACGCCAGGCCGCGACCAGACGTTTCATACTACATGCCCCCCGTCGTCAGCTTTGTAACACGCAAAAAGAGTATGCACACTCACGCAGTATAGTTCTCATCAACCAAGGCTGAGTGGTAGCGACCCAACACCCAAACAACCCCAGCAGCCAATGCCGCGCCCAAGGTCACTTGCTTGAAAACGGCCCACAAGCTGAAAAACAACACGGGATATGTCAAGAAGCTCAACAAAAGCCCAAAGACGACCTTCATCTGAGCCTGAGTCTCCAACTCGTCTTCCGCGAGCCGAGCACCAAGAATGCCGACAATGTAGATCGGGATGTGAATCAACATCGGTACAATGAAGAACGGCAGGCGGACGAAGCAAGAGAGCGAGTCTTTGATGAGAAGCCAGAGGGTAGAGAAGCGGTTGGGCAGGTCAATCGGTCGAGATGGGTTCAGATTTCTGGGGAGTTTGAGGTCGACAAGTGCGGCATTGGACAGTCGAGAGGAGGAGAGAAGACGGTGATAAGTAGCGAGTAGCTTCTTGAGTTCGGCAACGCTGTCGTTGGGAGTGCTGAAAATGTCCACGAGACTGCGATAAATATCGCGCATCAGTTTCAGCCAAGTATAGCAGCTTGTCACGGATTCGTCGGTACCACTCACGTTTGGGAGACGTTAACATAGTCCGACAAAGCCAAGTCATCATCTCGCTCCCAAAGGAGCTCCCTCGCCATCTGCGCAGCGTATGCAGTGTCCCTAGATCAGTGAAATCAGTCTGTGTCGGGATCTTGTCTATTCTAGTGAAACACACATACCAGTCTGGCGCATTGACCGTCATTTGCCTAAACTCCGTATCAATCTTCCTCGTCAATCGCTTGACTGCCAGTTTACCCGCTCCATCATCGGGACTCATAAACTCGGACTCGTAGTCCTCCATATAGATAGGCTCTCCATAGCTATGCGGGCATTGTCAGCTTTACTTCGACCATCGCGCGCCACGCGAAGCGTCAGCAACTCACTGTACCACGACTCGACTTCTGTACTTTGACTTATCGACATAAGCAATCCCAACAGGGATGACCACCGCCTTCCTTCCCTTCTTCGCTCCTTTGTTCTCTTCTGTACCTTGGAGATATCTCACGTATTCTAGAGCAGCCCAGGAAGTACCGTCTTTCAGGGGGATAAGATGAGGTTCGGTGTGTGATGTCCCTTCGGGGAAAACACCTATTGATTCGCCTTGAGCGAGGGCTATGAAGAAGGATAATATCAGGTCAGTTCCCGTCATCACATGCAAGGAGGGTGTAGGTCGTAGAGTTGGGGGATGTCGCGGAGAAATGATCTTCTTGGAGAACGAAAGCACGGTCTGCCGCAAAAGAGTGGTGACTCACCTTCGAATGTTCCTTTAAACAATTTCTGATTATTTTTCGTTTTTCGATCGACAGCTGTTCATAATTTCAATGGAGGACTCTTGAGCTTGTTTCGTGGACCGCTCTCCGGGGATATGAAGCTCACCAATGTTTCCAGCATTTCTCAATAACCATCCGACCGCTGGATTCTTGAACAACGAGTCCTTCACCTGTGTTGTGAGAAGACTAGGATCAGCAATGGTACCCATAAACAAGTCGATGAATCTCATTGGGATGCACTCACCCAATAATGAAGGAAGTGGTCGTGCGGAACTGTATTACTGAGGATTGCAGGCTATATCGACATGACATTGTCAATCGATATTTGACGGTGTATTGAACTCGGAAGACTCACGTCGAGAGCCATATTGGCATGAGAACAAGCGCTATATAACTGAGAATCAGCTTGCGGCCCTATGGCATAGATAGGTCAAGCTAATGCCTATGCTGAGATAAGACACCGAGCATTGGATGGACGAGGAGGACACTCACAAGATGATAGGTCCCTCTGCAGGAACATTCTCCCCTCCGTACACTTCAATCTCTCGGAAGAACGAACATATCGCAGAGTCTGCTAGCTTCCTCAAGGGAGCATGAGTGAATCCGAACGGCATGATCGGGGGGTAATGCGGAGTGGTCAATATGATATCAAAGATGATGAAGACGAGACCAAGGATGAAGTGAAGTGGGTGTTGAACGGAATCAGCCAAGCATTCAAACATCGGTTCTCGGCTCAAGGTGGTGATTGCCCAATGTTCCCCCATTCCAGGGAAGTGGAGATTACGTAAGTCTGACCTCCACTTTGTTGGTCCACGCACGGCCCATTCCTACCTGCCCCCAGTTATATAGTACAGTATGCATGCATATACCGCATAATCGGGGAGAGCTACCAGTTGCTTTCCTTTCTCTTCTCAGCACCTCCTCTGACGAGCCACAACGTTCTTCCATCCATCTACCACCTTCTCGATATCAACTCGGATTGAGCCCTTCTTCGATAGCGACACCATGCCTACACACTTCCTCGACCTCGACGATGACATCCTCATTCATATCGCCCACTACATCCAGCCAGACAGGGGAATACCGATCCCTTCCTTCGGTCCACATTGGGAGAACTTTGCGCCCGATATTGGCGAGAGTCACAATAGCGATATGCTGTCTCTGCGAGCGACGTGCACGAGGCTGTGTGGGATCATCAGACTGGAAGGACTTCATGTACGATTGACGTCGTACGAACAACTGGAAGCATGGTTATTCTGGGGTCCAAGTGCCATTCTGAAGGGAGTTCGGTGAGCTACTTAGAAGCTTTCATGCTCACATTGGATCATAAGCTGACTTGAATCAATATGATAGTCGTCTAGAAATCGACCTGCCCGATGACGAACTTTCATTGTCCTCGACCTGGAATACTTGGAGCGGTATATCAAGACTTCTTAACGAAATGACTTCCCTTCAAGAAGTGATTATTCAGTCACTACTACACCTTTGTACCCACACGATCGCTGGTCCACTCGACTTATTCCTTAACCTCGATGCCTTGTCTATACAAGTCAAGTGCGCCAGTTGCGCCGATGTGCTTCCTCGTCTCTTGGTCCCTCAAGCTCCGAATATTCGTTCCTTGAAGATGTGCGTCTCCACATCGAACCAACCGTCGAACAATGGAAGCGCTAGCTCCTCGATAGACGATCTTTGTGAAGCTTGGAAGACACGATGGCCTACTCGTCAAATTCCTCTGGAGACCGTCTTTCTGCGGGTACCCTATGCCAAAAAGACAGTCGAAACGGTTATTGGATCCTGCTCCTCGCTGCCTCAGCTTCGAAACGTATCGATCATCCCATTTGTCGAAACCAGCATGATTTGCGACTACGTGATGTTTCCTTGGAATTCAGTCACATGCAAGGCTATATACAACGTCGAAACAAACCAATATGAGGCGATAAGGCAGCCTTCCTGGGAGGTGAGTACGATACCGTTCCCCATTACCAAGAACAGAAGGATGACCCGTCATTCGCCCAGAAGACGCTTCGATCGAAGATGAGTAGCCTAAAGAGTCTGCCTAAGCTGGAAAGCCTGGATTGTTTTCTATCATTCATGGTAACGCTCGAAGGTTCACTCAAGAGGTTCGGAGATAAGTCCCGAACCGAATCGAGATCGGAATTTCAATCTCGGCTCGACTCCCGAGAGCAAGACGAGGTGCGTTGGCGCGCACAAATGATGGCTGCCGAAGCAGCCGTGAAGAGTTTGTTATTACGCTTGATCGAAGAACAGCTCGCCTCCGCTGTGTACCTCAAGACTGGAGCTATCTGGGAACAATCGATAGTGGCTCAATAGACATTACTCTATGGAGAAGGTGGACATGGCATCTGGAACAAGGGCCAACTATCATAGTTGACCCCGAGCCCGAGATGGTGATACCGACCTTCGCAACCAACGATGACGGCGCCAAAGCAAGACAGTCGCATGATGAGTAGTGATAGTCAGAGTGGGAATGATATCAATCATGTTGTGTTCCGATTTTTCGTTACAGCAGAACTGATATAACATGAGCAATGACCTATATTGTGTTCGTCATTCTCTTCCAATCCTCGAAGTGATCACCAATGAGTCTGGGATAAAATGCCAATAAATACCTTCGGATATTGCTTGTGACAGGCGGTGATGACCGCTTTTGTATACCAATCGCCCCTCCACTCTTGTTGAAATTTATTATCTCTCCTCTTTCTTTTATCTTGTCCACCTTGTATCTCACACTTAAGCCGATACACACAACATCGTACAGCCAAGATGTCCCAACAAGGTCAGTCGCGCAGCAATCTCATACATCTCTCGACTTTCCACTGACATCTTCGTCTGCTTTCAGATCTTGACTCTGCCGTGCTCTCTTATCTGATCAAGAGGGGATTCACCAAATCCACTAAAGCGTTCGAGAAAGAAGCGAGCGTCAAACCTGCTCAAGACGGAAAACTCGAAGAAGCATGGACCAAGTTGACTGCACCATCGGCAAAGTGAGCCTTGCCACTCACTGATCAAAGTGAGATAGACAGGCTGATGCTTTGACCCAGGGCCGATGCGGATGTTGAGATGGCTTCTGATAGCTCGGACAGCGAAAGCGAGTCCGAGTCCGATTCTGAGTCCTCAAGCAGCTCTTCATCATCATCATCTTCCGACTCTGAGTCTAGCGACGATGAGGATGAGCCCAAGACAGCTGCCAAACCAACTGGTATGGCGGATCTCCACTCCATTCTGCCGATAGCTCGCTAATTCAACTGCGTTTGTAGAACCAGCTGCCATCCCTCTTCCCGAGTCTGACTCTGACTCGGACTCTGATTCCGACTCAGACTCCGATTCCAGCTCTTCCAGCTCTTCTTCGTCCTCTTCTTCTGCTTCCACTAGCAAGAAAGAACAAGATCAACCCACTTCTGCTTTGTCAAGCGTCACACTCAAGGGCGACTCTGCCTCATCTTCGTCATCATCCTCCTCTTCGTCTTCCGACTCGGACAGCGATTCCGAGAGCGAGAGCGAAGCGGAGAAATCCAGTGACAAGACTGCGAAGAAGTTCTTGGATGTTGAGGCTGAGGAGTCAAGCAGCGACGACTCGAGCGATAGTGAATCTGAGTCCAAGTCGGAATCGGATTCTAGCTCAGGTGGGTGTCATTATCTCGACAGCTACAGTCGGCCAAGCTAACCATCCTGTTGAATGTTGTAGAATCCTCTTCGTCCTCATCTTCTTCGTCATCTTCCTCCTCGTCCGAGTCTGAGTCGGAATCCGAAGAAGAAGCGGATCCAGCCAAACCTGTAATCGGGACTAAGCGAAAAGAACGATCCCCTTCCACTTCGTCATCCTCTTCATCTTCGTCCTCATCTTCATCCGGTTCCTCGTCATCCAGCTCTTCCAGCTCTGGTTCTTCCAAACCTGCCGTTGTGGTCGTGACCACCAAAAAGCGAAAGCTCGAAGACGGTACTGAGGAAATCACATCCACCACCACCGTCACCCCTTCGCACAAGTCGACCACCCACCCCGCTCGAACGGCTATGATCGACGGATCTGGATCGTCTACTCCTAATGGAATGG
Source organism: Kwoniella shandongensis (assembly GCF_008629635.2). NCBI lineage: Eukaryota > Fungi > Basidiomycota > Tremellomycetes > Tremellales > Cryptococcaceae > Kwoniella > Kwoniella shandongensis. The sequence goes on from NC_089293.1 coordinate 808,850, forward strand.
ACACACCGACTAGTGCCAATGGGAAGAAGGGCAGAGTGCAAGGACAGAGATTTGAGAGGATCAAGCCTGAGACAGTCACCTTCCACCACGACGGTTTGAAGGATAACTCATTCGATGCTAGGGTAAGTGCTGATTTCTGTTCTGTACGCGGCATTGAGGTACCGATCGAGGTAACTGATGTCTATTCCGCCATGCCGCGTAGGAACGAATGGGTGCCAACCCCAACGATTACGGAGCCAAAGCTTCTCGAGACTTGATCGTTACTCGAGGAGCCGGATTCAGAAAGGAGAAGAACAAGAAGAAGCGAGGAGTGAGTGACAACAATTGAAGCCTAACAGGAAGTGTGATCTGGAAAGCTGACGAGATTGCCATTGCAGAGCTACGTCGGTGGAGAGATCACACTCGCTACCCACAGTATCAAGTTCGACGACTAGGCGGTCGCTTTCGACCCAAAGCGAGGATATTCTACCCTGCATTAGGCTGTTTAGTGTAACACTTAATCCAGTCCCTGTCTCCTCTTGGACGCTCTTCCTGCAACTCCTTTTGAGCTCTACGAGCTTTTTTTGTATTTGACTTTTGTTCTTGGTACTGCAGGTATTTGCATTTTAGATATATATGGATGGATGGATGGTATACTAGTTATGTTCTATGATGATCAAGCGCTGCAAAAAGTGAACTCGATCGCACTTCATACTACAGATATTTACTACCTCGCCTCTCCGGTCATTTGGCATTCAAGATGTGACCCTAAAATAGATTGATTTGATTGGCTCACTGCAGATTCAGTGTGCTCATTTTAATAGCGGGTGAGCGAGGGTGTGAGAGACACGAGTCGTGAATGACGTTGAGCGCTTTGACCGCGTCCTTGTTTTCGATGACTACGAGATGAGACGGGAGAAAATCATCAGCATCTGCTTCGCAACTCGAGTATCATCCGTTCGCCTTATGGCGGCAGTATTGCCAGCATCTCCAAGCCGTATTGAATCAGGTTGAGACGTAGGGGAATGATCAACTTACCACAAGAGATATTGATCTCACTAGCACCCTGACTGATCATCTCAATGTTGATCATCTTCCTTGCCAGACTATCAAACATCAATCCAGCCGATCCAATTGCGTTCCTCATATTCCTTCCTACCAACGAGAGGATCGCCATATCTTTTGAGATTGTGATATCGCCGATCTTCTCGAGATCACGGACGAGTCGATCGAGTCGCTTTTTGTTCAGGAAATCTTGCATCGCCATTGAGACCTGCGATAAGAGTAATAGAGGCGTCAATCTACTGTCAAGAGTAGAAACATTCGACGCCGACAGAGCCGAGCCGAGCCGAGCCGAAGCTCGGTGAAGTAAAAAAGGATGGTTGCACACTCACGTGAACCTCGCTCGTGCTGATGAGATCGACGACAACTCCCGCTCTGTCCAAGGTACCAAAGATCCTCGCCAAGAAACCGTGCGACAACGTCTTTCGATTACTGTGTATGTTCAAGACGATAATACTATCCTTGATAGTAACAGCCGTTGGCATCCTCTCGTCCACACCACCTCCATCATCCCTCCTCTCGCTTCCATCCTCTCCGAGAATCGCAACTCGTTCTTTTTGAGGAGGAACACTATCCAATCCTCTTGGGAAACTCTCATCGGGGTAAATGACCGTCCCTCCTCCGGAAGGGTTTTCAACATTCTTGATTCGAATAGGGATTCGAGCTCGGATAACTTGTTCCATAGTGAAAGGATGGATGACCTCGGAACCGTAATATGTCAATTCGGCAGCTTCGTCAGGTGTAATCACGGGGACGAGTCGAGCGGAAGGGACTTTTCGAGGATCGGCAGTGAAGATTCCGTCGACCTCTTTCCACACTTGGAGTTCGGAGGCGGCGAGTCCAACAGCGCAGAGAGCGGCACAAAGATCCGTGTAGCCTCGACCGATTTGAGCGAGGAGTGATCCTGGAACGGCACCAAAGTAGCCTAGTAGTGTGATTTACTGTATCAGCTTCATTGTCCAGCTCACCAGACAAACGTCCTCGCAGACGAACACAGTCCAAGGCATTCGAAAGAAAAGAGCAGTCGCGACTCACCAGTAACGACCGGCACTCTTTGACCACATTCTCTCAACCTCTCTCCCAACTTGACCGCAAGTTGATCGTAAAAGTCCTGACCAAGCTGTGCAACTCCTTGGTCGCCAGAACTCGCAAGCGCGGATTCAGACGCCGCTGACATGGCTGCATCGACGATATTGTCCAGCACGACGAGTTCGGAGTCGACTCCCTGCAAAGCGAATCATAACAATCATGTTAGCCGGTCCGTGCCATAACTTACTTGCCTTGCTCAAGTGAAGTGACGTGGGAGACTCACTCTATCTCTGAGAGCAGCAGCGACGATTTTGCATGCTAGTTTTTCACCTGTACCGACAATGGAATCTTGACTTCTTGGACTGATCTCGTCGATGATCTGTACCAATGTATATATCAGCACAGCGCGTTTACGAACGAGGACGGAGGGGAAACACTCACCTGAGCAGCTTGTAGAAAACTTCTCAAATCCTCACAATCCCCTTCAATCTCAAATTCCAATTCGTCTCTCAATAACCCGGCTCTCAAGGTCGCTCTGGCCGCTTCCAAATGTCCCTTTTTGATAATATCCACTGTGGCGTGGAAAGCTGGTAAGTCGGAATTACTGCTCGAGGAAGCTGAAGTTTCTCCGAGGGGACTCTGAGGTGGGGATCTTGATCTAATATTGGCGCTAGAAGTGAATGGGGACGGACTAGCACTTCGAGCTGAATCGAGTTGTGTAAGAGAAGAGATGGAAGATGACATGCCTGATCCGCCCGATGCAGAAAGGTCTTTACCGAAGAATCCAGAACCGACTCTTTTGGGGAAGAAAGGTGTAGTGGTCCCAGACTGTGATTGAGAGGAAGAACGTTGTCGTTGATTAGAGGATGATGGTCCTTGAAGAGCTTCACGGGATGCTTGAAGTAACAAGTTTGTAGTTCCGAGAGCTTTGGTATGTGATGATCGAGCAGAACAAACCAAGGCGACTCGAGAGTTGTTGGCAATGTATGATCTAAACCCCAGAACAAAGATCAGTCTGCGTCGCTTGCTTTTCCTTGGTAAGGGAGATGGAAGCAGCCACCTCGAGCTTGCTTTCTAGCTACTTGCGGGTAGTGGCCAGCTACAGAATGATGAGGAACGGCTCCTCTACTCACTCTACGATCTTGGTGATACTGTCCAAACTCTTCCCAACAGATGTTCCACCATATTTCTGCACTACCCAAGGTACGTTATCATCTGCTGAATTTCGAAGCAATTCCTCGGGCGTAGCGCTTGTCGGTGTCGATGTGTCCGACATGATTTGTGCTTTTTTGGTTGGTCAGTCAGTGAGAGATGGTGATTCGATAGCCCTCCCTCTTGGAGATATCCTAAGATGTGTGTAGTTGTGAAGTGTATGCAGAACAGGAGTTCCAAGATAAAAACTCGTTTGTCACTTCCAACTTGTCTCGTTTCTCCACATCCCCTCACGATCAAACTCAATTCGGTTCGAGTCGGATTTCTGGAGAAATATCAACGGACTTGTCACACATCTCCGTTCATGTCAGACCGTCATCATAGGCTCAATGCATCAACGCATGCACCGAGATGTTGATACCAAAATGAAACGGGCTCACACAAGTTGAGCCACAGGGGTGACAGGTCAGATGTGTGCATGGAACCAAAGGGCCGCTTGAGAGTGGGTCGAGAGGATTCTCTCTCCTTTTGTGGAGATAGCAGATATGATGAATGCATGAAAATATCCCTATCAATCCGATATGTAATATATAGACCCGCTTACACAAGTACGAAGACGACTTGATGAAACCCTATTTTACTTTTATCTATAGTACACAAGCACGTATAAAGTGTCTTACAATTGGTACTTGAAACCACCTTCTAACTGGACGGCTGAGGGACCGGAAGCACCAAGAGGCTCTCCTCGCTCGATCTTCCTGTTTTGGTTTCGGAGGTACAGGTAGGTGGCAGTGGCGAAGATGATTGTTCCGATAGAAGCTGCGAGGTCGACAGCGAATGCGGTGACGTATCGTGGAGCGCTGTAGTAGAGGTACGAGGTCCAAATGTTGGGAGTGTTACACAGAGCGTTGATGAGGGCGTAGACAATGGCTCGCTTGACCGCAGGTCCAGTCATGGACGATGAGATCCATGAGAGGATACAAATGGACGCCGAGTAGAATGATGAGGGTAGGATCATCATGGCCACATATCGAGGTGCGATCTTCGTGGTGGAGATGGCGATAACGTTTCCGATAATGGTGAAACAGAATGGCACGACGATGTGAAGGAATCGCTCGTTCTTCTTGTCGGAGTGCCATCCGTTGATGATAATGGCGATACAGCAGAGAACGTAAGGAGGGCATGTGATACCAAGAGTGGTGGTTCGGTTGAAACCGAGACCGTTGACGACGACGGGGAAGAAGTTGGTGACCGAAGCGGCAATGTAGTTCATCTGCAAGACACCACAGAGCAACCAAGTCTTGGGGTCAACGATGGCCATCTTGAAAGCGGCGCCGACTGAGACTTCGTCTGTAGCATCCTTGGAAGCTCGGTCGACTTCGAGACGGTATTGAAGTTGGTCCTTCTCTTGTTCGGTAAGCCATCGGATGGAGTTGGGCTTGTTAGGGATGAAAGTCGCGAAGATGACAGCGAGACCGACGGTCAAGATACCTTCGACGATGAAGAGCCATCTCCAACCCTCGAGACCGTGTGCACCGTCCAACTGAAGGATCGCGAGGGCGAAAAGACCACCAAAGGCGTTACCGATTTGAGATCCCGAGTACAGAATGGCAGTTCGGAGAGCCATCTGCTTCTTGACGTAAAAGGTAGACACGAGATAGATGGCACCGGGGAAGAAAGCGGCTTCGGCGAATCCGAGGAAAGTTCGACAAACGGCAAGACCGGCAAACGAGTTGACGGCACCGGTACATCCGGAAATGATACCCCACATAGCGCACATGAAACAGATATCTGGCAAAATCGTTTAATGTCAGCCATGTATTACTCGGAGATTGCGGTCAATTGCCACTCACAGATACCGGGGTACTTGATTTTGGAAGCAAGCATATTGGAAGGTACTTGAAGGGAGACGTAACCGGCGAAGAGGACCGCAACAGCAGTGTTGTAATCGGTCGTAGACATGTTAAGATCCTTGACGATACCTGCGATCTTGGCGGAACCGATGTTCTGTCGATCGAGATAGTTTCTGTTGGACGCAGGGCCAAGGGCAAACAGAAATGGTAAGCAAATGTGTATAGCATAACGTCATACAGCGCGAAACACCTACAAGATGTAAAGACCGACCAAGACGGGCATCAAGAGAAGATCCAGCTTTCTCGTGGCAGCCTTGTCGATGACTTCGATCTCTTCTGGGGAAAGACCTTGAAGACTGGCGGGGACCTTGACGGCGAGATGTCGATCGATGTCACCAAAGACATGACCGGCATCAACGTCGCTCGACTTTTCGAGATGGGAGTCATGAACCTTTTCGTCGTGAAGAGACATTGTCGCGTTGTGTGTATACTTGAGATTATTGAAGATAAGTTATTGTTGAGGAAAGGAAAAAAGAGGATATGCGTTGTTCTCATTCCCGCCTCTGCCTTTTAAGTACATGAACTTTTCTCTTGGCTTTTGCTGAACAGTATAGATTGGAGGCCCGCTTGATACCGAGAGGGGCACATCCTCTAAGACGCGGGGTTATGAATTTGCCCTTGTAGGGTCCGGCTGAGTCAAAGTCAGGGCTCGATTGCTAATATTAGCGTCGGTCCAACACGGTATAACCCGGCAAGCTTGACTTGGCAAGTTGAAATATCAATCGGGTTTCGGCTTTCTTTGGGTGTTCTTGCCTTGTATCCCCCTCGTCATGGTGCACGGCCGCGTCCGATCTACTTTAATTTTTTTTTCAGCTGTCATGTCACACATCGCGCTCGTGTTCCGGCCTACCCTCGGTTCAGGTACCAGTCCTCCCATTATATTCCCTCGACTCCCTCGGTGATCTAGTTTGTGCCTTTCCGCCCAAGGATGATCCTCGTGTACTACGGTTGATTGACCGGTGATATGCACAGTGGTCGTTTCCAGCGAACAAGAGCAAGCAAGGGTGGTTGTCCTTTCAAGCTTGGCAACTGTAAATGAGCCTAAGCTAATGTCTATCCGGTATTGGATGACACTAGACAGGTTACAGAATGACCCGGCGGCTTGGATGACTTTTGGCCGGTTTGAAATTTCGTTTCACCGAAGACGCTACGCTTCTTAATTCCGGGGGGTTTGGCCCACTACTGCCTCGCCAGATTTCGACGCGCTTGAACGAAGCAGTCGCATCGGGAGTCGAGCGTGCGACTGGCGACTTTCACATACGATGACGGCAGTTTAACCCCGCCGATCTCCAAAAGTACATCGTGCACCCCACATAGGATCCAACCGGCCCCACGTTAACTGCGAACTTCCACCCCTGTACACCAGATGCGCCCCTTGAACGATCCTTGCATAGTCCCTACGATACGACGGCGCACAAGTACCGTGTAACGTAGACATATGTATAGGATAACGGCAACCAGATTGACATGCCTATATGATCTGGTCGTCCCGGCATCTTGATTGTTCAGATGTAACTTGTACCGCTATTTGCCGGTTATGTCTGTGTGGGCTATTTCGGTAATTGGCGTCCGGAACCGGACCGATATCTCAAAGTTGGTTTCTGGATAGATATCTAACTTATACTCGGCAGTCTGAGACGGACCTTTGTAAAGTATCTTGATCCGCTCTATTATCATCATCATCAATACGTTATCCTCCTACATCAAGTACAAAATACTCTACACTCGCACCCCTACCCGCTTTCACTACCACAGTTGAACCTAGTCCAATCGCTTTGAACATGTCTGCCAACTCACCCCAACCTATCGGCTCAACGACGCTTGCCTCTGAGCAATCCGCTCAACAAGCTGTCTACCTCCCCCCTTCCGATCTCTCCAAGAAATACAACAAGGGTATTCATCTCCCTACTCCCACTTCTGCCGCTCCCCATCCTAGCGCTTCCGTCCCCGGATCTACCAAGATCAAGACCATTGAAAATTTCTACGTGAGACCGAGATGGTTGTTCGTCCGTATCGAGACGGAAGGTGGTGTCGTTGGATGGGGAGAGGGTACTCTTGAAGGTCACACAGAGGCCGTCCAGGGTTCTTTGAAAGATGTTGCCAGGCGGTGAGTAAAGTCTCGTTTCCTTCTGATTTGAGTAAATTGCTGAGATCAGGATCACAGATTGATCGGATGGGATGCTATGAACATCGAGGAGATCTACACCTACCTCTACAGACATCGATTCTACCGAGGCGGTGAGGTCTTGATGTCCGCCATGAGCGGGTGAGTGCAACGTCTCTGGCATCTCATTTCTGTCATTCCATAGCTAACCTTTTGACTCAGTGTCGACATCGCTCTTTGGGATATCAAGGGTAAAGTTCTCGGTGTCCCCGTTTGGGAGTTGCTCGGTGGTAAAATCCGAGAACGATGCGATGTCTACGGTTGGGTGTGAGTCCATTCCCTGCTATGAGAATAGAAGTGAATTTGCGTCTGACCCCTGATTGTATCGTGTAGCGGTGGCGACCGACCTTCGGACGTTGTTGAACAAGCCAAGGTCCGAAAAGCTCAAGGTTTCACCCGAGTCAAGATGAACGCCACTGAATCTATTGGATGGCTCGACTCACCTCACGCTCTTGACGACACCGTCAAGCGATTGGCAGAGGTCAAGGCGATCGGTATCGATGCTGGTCTGTAAGTCTACCGTTTCACCTCACGCAGCCGTTCGCTCCGGTTCACCATACTGATGTGATTGCTCGAATTAGCGATTTCCACGGTCGTGTTCACAAGGGTATGGCGAAACAACTTGCTGCCGCTCTTGAGCCTCACCGACCCCTGTTCATTGAGGAGCCTCTTCTTCCCGGTCATGTGAACGAGCTCAAGGACTTGTACAACAAGACCACTATCCCTATTGCTGTGAGTTGTTCGGTCGAACAGGTTGTGACGACTTCAGCTGACCTATTTTGTTGTATAGCTCGGAGAGAGATTGTTCACTCGACTTGACTGCCGACCTTACTTCGTGAGTTGCAAGTGTTCTGTCAAAGTTGCAGGAAACTGACGACTTTGACCCTTATGTAGGAGGCCGGATGTATCGACATCATCCAACCTGATATTGCTCACGCTGGTGGTATCTCCGAGACCAAGAAGATTGCCATCATGGCCGAGTAAGTCATCACACTCACCTCACCTCTTGTCACGAACAAGACTGACTCTTGCAATAGGGCCTACGACATTGGTGTCGCTCCTCACTGTCCTCTTGGTCCTCTCGCCTTTGCCGCTTCTCTCCACATTGGATTCTCCACGCCCAACTTTGTCGTCTGTGAAATGTCCTGGAAGATGCACTACAACACTGGCGGTTTCGATCTTTTCACCTACATGACCAACCCTGACGTATTCAAGGTCGAGGGCGGATCAGTCGGTCTCCTCACTACACCCGGATTGGGTATCGAGCTCGACGAAGACTTGATCAGAAGGGAAGCGGCCGAGGCGGAGAAGTTGGAACCTTGGATCAACCCCTTGTTCCGTGGTGATGACGGTATGATCAGAGAGTGGTAAGAAGCAAATGTGTGCGCGAAGTTGATAGATGGCATGTAGCTAGTATGCATAGATTGGATCTTTTATTGACAGGTGTGATGGGGTTGGTGTATACTAATATTGCGGGGTATGGTGATCAAAACTTACTTACAAACCTGTGCATCATGCTTGGCATCCCATGTCCTGTCCCTCCTCAATGGGTGTACCGTAGCTCGTCTCAGGCACTCAGCCAGTCTTCTCGTCGATCGCTGTCTTCACACCATCAACTTCCGCCTTATTCTTCTTTACCACCTCTGTCACCACCGCTGTTTTAACACCCTTGATCTTCGCCGTCTGTGATCCACTATTCCCCAACTCATCGACGGTCTCCCCCTCGTCTACATTCTTCCCTTCTGAGACAGCTTGCTCTCTTTCCTTCTCTGCTTTGAGCCTCGTCTTACGTCTTTGCCTCTGCAACCGTCTGGCCAGCCTCTTTTTCTCCTTCTTCTCTGGTCTCTCAACTTTGAACATTCGCGCCTTAAGCGCCCTTCGTCGCGCGGCGCGTTGCAAGGTAGCTTTCGAACCTGTTCCTGGGGGTTTGACATGTCTTCCGACATGTGGAGGGCTGCTTGTCACTATTTGGTCTGTAGCGATGTGTTTCGAAGTCGTGGTGGATGTCGAGTCAGTCGAAGATTGGTCCGATTTCATTTCGTCCTTCTGGAGGGCGATTGGAATAGACAGAGGTGCGTCGGGAGCTTTGGTTTCGGCTAGAAAGACCTCCGACGTCGCTTTCTCGATCATAGCCTGGACCGCCGCTTCGGCTTCCCTCAATCCTTCCAATACTTTCTGTTGATGATGTATGGGTGTACTCTCAGTCTCCCCACTCGAGAGGCCGGGCATCCCATCGACATCCCCGGCGACGCCAGCTGCAACGGTTGATGCCGACTCGGGATCGATTCTTTTCTTCATGGAGCCTAATAGATGCGGGAGGTCCAAGAATGACGTCGACGGTGAAGGTGTTTTGCGCTTTTCACCTATCAGTTGTCCTTGCTGTAATCTTTCAGTATCGCTCTTCTGCCCTTCCACCTTCTTTACGCTCTCTGATCTCCTACTCTCATCATATCTCCCGACGATCGAACTCCTCCTCTTCCAGACCTCTTGGCTCGTCAGTGCAATCAGCCACGATTGCATCTGTTCTTCAAAGCCACCTTGAGTCGCTCGTTCATTTAAGACACCAAGGTAGACGAAGAAAGCCGAGACGGAATTTTGCATTTCGGTGAGGTCGCCTTTCACAGGTAGATCGTAATGCCTGGCGAGGAAAGCAATCAGGTGATTCGGCGTGTACAGTCCAATTGCATACTGACAGACGTACTCTTTTCAGCGCTCAATCTCAGATATATAGTAGCAGATAAAGCTCACGTTAGGAGTATCGACGTGTTGGCAATACGGCTTGACCGCCTGTGCAGTCGCCTTGATGAATATCTCGCGACCGCTCGCCTCACATGCTGAAAGGACGTTCTCGTCGCTGTTGGAAAGCAGACCACTGATTTCGGACAAAGTCACAAACGGAAGTAGTTCCGGCATTCTAGTCAAGTCGACAGGGACCGAAGGGCGATTCCACTCTTCTGGTGCGGGAACGCCAGACCATGCCTTTGATTGAGGGATCCTGATCTTGATCGGAGATTGGGTAGGCAGTGCGACAGGAGGATCCGGGGCAGTGCTCGTGAAAAATTCCGCCGATTGAGGCGCGTCATCCGCAACCCTGTTTTCCGTCTCGATGCCTTCGGAATCTTCCTCAGACCCTACGTTGGATTCGTTTGCTGGCATCCCCACGTCTGCCGAAGTGGATGGTGGGCTGACGACATTGCCTCTCTTGTCATTTGGACTGATGGAGGCATCCACTTCGGTCAGAAGACCTGACTGTGATTCGGGAATGGTCCAGCGCTCCTTCTTGAGAACCTCTCTTATCCACTTGCGAAATGACTCGATGTCTCCTCGTCGCTCGGCGTCTGTAGCGGCAGCGTAGATAAAACCCTTCATGGCTGAACCCGAAGCGAACTGATTCGAAACCGGTTGCGGCAACCGACGCTTCATACGGATACTGATACCGTAATGTACCGCCAGATAGGCCAGAGAAAGGGTATTGGTCACTGGGAAAGTACGATCACGTAACTCCTGCACAATACATCAGCTAAGTTCAACGACTACTATAAGCTTCGACATACTTTGCGTGTCAATTTCATATCGTCATATGCCTCTACTGCATAATATTGGGCAATCGAGGCGCCTTTCAACGCCGCTCGGTCGGCTTCTCTTTGAGATTCACCGGGCCGGTTGTCGAGGTAGACCGAAGAGAGATTTGTATCCTCGATTATTGGTAATGGCGGGAGTCCAGTAGGATCAAAAACTGCAGCTGGGCTAACCCAATCCGAAGTGTCCACGCTGAATTGCGATTTCATAGCCAAAGATGAGGTTGAATGTTCGGTTTTGCCTTCCTTGCCTCCGGAGGACTCCACTTCTGGCGAAGATTGCAATGATCGGCATTTATTGCTTACAGTCTCAGCCTTTGTATTGACGGAGGTCGATGCCTCCTTGTCGTCCAGCTGGAGTTGCTCAGAGGTGCTTGGGTGATCGACATCGGAAGGAAGATCGGCATCCCTCGCTTGTGGAGGTGTTGGGTTCTTTCTGCCAGAGAAGGAGAATAGACTGATCAATCTGTCCCACAACGGAGTAGGTTTTCGCTCCATAATTCCCTCGTCTTCTGGAATCTCCTGAATGCTTGCCCAGGCCACTTCCATCTTCACTGATTCCGTCTTAACATTCTTGATATTCTCCTCCAGTGCTTCTACATGTTCGGCGAGACCGACCCAGATCTCCGGGTTGAACAGCTGAGCACCCCATTTCCAAATTTCCTCTTCTTGTCCTCTACGCATAGCATCCAGCCATGCTGCACCCGCCCATGCTTCCATGAGAGATGCCATTAGGTACTGTCGTTTGTCAGGAGCAAGACCGGGAGGCAATCGAATATATCGATCCAGCCCATAGGCAAGAGCTACATATGCTAGAGCATCGTTCTTGATCATAGGTTGTTTGGCTTGCTATCGATTCATGAATACATCAGACAACTCACCGGAAAATTCGAAATTCGAAAGAACTCACCGATAGCGTACTCGCTGATGAGCACGAATTCCACAACCCCATCACTGCACACAGATCGAATAAGCTATCGCCCATCAGAGCGAGTTTATAAAACTCCTTGTGTTTCATCCTATCGCCGACATCGACAGCAGTTCGAGCTAATACGGTATCGAATATCTCTGGTAAGGGCGGAAGTTTAGATTGATCGATGGGTATTGCTACCTTGGTCCATTCTTCTGATTTGACATGACGTGATCCCCTTCGACGTGGTAGGAGTGTAGACGCCGCTGTGGAGGATGAGGAAGTTGATCGAGGGGTAACAACTGAGTGCGATCTCATCCGATGGGGCGAGGTGGTATTGATTGATCGGTAGGGGATGTATGATATCCTCAGTACTGCATATTGATGGGCGGAAGGCTGAGGTGAGATACGACGGGAAGGTCCAGCATGGCTGACGATTGACCATGGCGGTCGACGAAATGCAGGTGAGGCCATGGTGCTGGTTCTCGCGGCGACAGCGTGAGCCCCACTTGCCAGTCTCTTTTCAGTTCGATGTATATGACGATGCTAGGGTGAGGACATCGTAAGGGACTGTAAAGTGGAGATTGCAGGACGGTATAAGTATAAGGGGAAGAGTGGGATATGACAACAATACAAGATCGAAAATAAATACTCGGGGCGAAGGTGAAAAGTGGAGGTCGGTTCGGGTTATCGAGGCTGATTTCGTGGCGAGGCGATTGTTGTGACTACAAATGCTGTGAACAGTGTCAAGCGTCAAGCGATGAGTGTCATTGCTTTGATCCTCACGCAGGAGGTCAAGAATACGAGGGAGGTTGCGACTACTATATATGCATTACTCTCGATCTATTTTGCGCTGGTGATATATTGCTCCTTCGATTCCCCATAATAGCCTGCCAACGCCTATCATCCACCTTCGTCCAGGTCGTACTCCCATATCTTCTAGTTCTAGCGGCTGGATCAAATCCTCCTCCACCTTCTTCTCTGTGACACTAATGCCCTCCAATGCTGTATGTACTTTCTCGATACGATCTTTGGCCTCCCTCTTCTGTATTCCATAGTCCACTCCTACAGCGCCACCCGTAAGAACTACCTCACAAAGAAGGACTACAACATTCATCATTCCCATCACAGTCACTTTTGGTAGTACTGCACAAGATGACCAGCGGAGATATGACTCGAAATTTGGTACAGTGGGTTGTTGGTAGAATAGTATCGACGGACAGGAAGGGATCTGGTTGGCTGACAAAAGCAGTCCGACAGCGACTTTAGAGGATTCAGTTACCGAGCTTCAGTTTACAATACGAAGGCCAGGAGCCTCATGAGGCGAGCTTTAAGACGACTCACGAAGCTGAGGAACGATGGACGTTATCGTGAGGGTCAGATGTATGCCAGCTTGCAACCAGGCTGATTCGCTATGCACAGTACAGGTTAGCCAGCAGTTCAAACGCTTCTCATATTCGACAACGTATGTCGCTCGTGAGATATTGCGACACTTACACGGGTCGACGACGAATTAAGCCTATTGTCTCTAGGACGATGACTGGTAAAAGGTATATGCTTTCCAGCACCAAAGTAGCACACAAGATCACCCATCTAGGTGAAGTTCAAGGCAGAACAGTCAGCCCGACGAGACCGAAGCGAGCCAGATGATAACTTAACGGTACACATAACAAATATGGTAACTCACAATACCAGCGGTTGAATTATGTTCGTTACCAATGTATATGGTAATAAGATTGACAACACCAGGTGTGTCAAAAGGAGTAAGAGATGTACGATCGGCAATATCGGCGTAGACAGATGAAGATGAGGCATCGGCATATGCTGAGCATGATGTCGAGGTGAAGTCGTTAGGATCGATTTATCCTTGTTGGCTAGATTTTGGGCGTTCGAGTCCGTGGCGAGTCGCATCGATATCGGCTCACGTTTGGTGTCGATTGGAGAGGGATTGACAAGTGTCGTCGCTGAACTTGTATTAGAGCCAGCGTACAAGCTCGGCTCGTTGGCGTTGCCTATCTTCGGTATGTCCAAAGTGGAATGTCGAACATGGCCACTTTCTGATCTGGATGGGAGAAGATAACTCTCTCTCCTTCGTCGAGATACCGATGAGACGTCGTTGGAAGTCGTATACGAATCACGACGGGTAATACTTCCAATCGTTGGACTGTTCACCTCCTTGCCGACTGAATCTTTGTGTGGACCGATAGGTCCGGTTGTAGTCTTGCTTGGCGAGATGAGATCTTCAGAATCTTGTCGGTGAAATGGTAATCGCTCCATCTTCTCCACTGACTACTGTATAGTGCCCTATACCTACAATATTATATTTTCACCGTCAAAGAACGTAAGGGAAGTTGAGATGACAACGTCCTAGATACTGCACTGACGAGACGAAATCCGGCGCCTGGAAGTGAAATATGTATCCTCGTGCGATATAGTCTTACCCATATTTTTGATTTGCTGTAAATCAAGCAGGTTGTGACGTACCAACCATTCACGAATGGTCTGCCTTTGTTGTCGCTCATACATCCTTTGAGAGACCACAGATGTTCAAGGGACCTGTCACCAAAGGTAGCATCACAAGGGATCTTTCCCTCAGAAAATGGTTTAAACCGATTTAGCTCGCACAGATCGATTGATGTCCTTCCAAAGTCTGCACAACGCGGAGCATTAAAGCCTCGTTGCTCGAATCAGAATGCTTGCATGGGCAGTATTCCTTTTACGTTCATCGCTATCGTATGAATTATACACGTATACCGAAAAGCCCAATCTTACCACAACCCCTAACCCATGAAATTGTAAAATAACCAGTTCAGTGGAGTGATCACCTGAAGGGGAACCCACTCCCTTCTCCAAGGGTGAAATCGTCCCAGAATCCCTTCAAGTCGAAATCGAAATTCCCATCAAAGTCAAACAAACCGTCCTGTTGAGATCTCGATTCGCCCGCAATCGCTCCCAGACCGAGATGCGGGTTATGTTCTTGTCCACCACTTCCGCCTCCGAGTCCGAGCAGGCCAGACTGGCCATTGCTCCCAGCGCTGGTGGGAATACCATTTGCACTGGCTGTTCCAGATGCAGTGGATGTGCCGCCCATACCGGAGAGAGGGAAAGTCATATCGGGGAAAGCAGGGAAATGGAAAGAGGGTAGATCGGAAGTGTCGGTAGGCAGAGTCCATGGCATCGGAGTAGGCTCGAAGTTAGGTGGAGGAGCAGTGTCCGATGTTGGTTCAGGTGAAGGGAAACGCGATGGCACAGCCTGCAATAGAACTGTCAGACTGTTGATCTAACCGACACTGCCAAGCGGCAAAAGATCACTTACACTAGCATCTGACAGCTGTTCCAACTTCTTCGAGAGCATCCGCAGCATCTGCCCGTATCGTACAGCTGGATGATCCTTATCTGGGCAAGCCAAAACCAAAGCTGCACAGACATGATCCACCAATTCTCTTATTCTACGTGTAGAAACCAAATGTCAGCTCTGAGTAATCAAGAAGGCGGTCACACTCACCTGAGCATATCCTTCCCGACCACTGCTCCGGAGTAACTACTCTTCAAGGCGAAGACAGCCGCATACGAAATGTTGATAAGATACCGAGAGGGGAGATATCGGATACTGCCCATTTGAGCTAGCCGAAGTGAGATATGCATAATTTCGTTTGCCGCACCAATCGATTCGTAGATGTAAAGCGCGTCTGGTGAGGTAGCGGAGCCTTCAAGAGCAAGATTAGTTTCAAAGATCAGACCATAACATAGTCACATACCTCTGGGGAAGAGCTGAACAGATTGTCGAGATCCATCTCGTCCTGCCGAAGCTTCCTCCTCCGCTCGCCATTGCGATCGTTTGACGTGCGCAGAATACCCGAAGGATGATACGTATAGTCTACGCCGTGGATTGTCAACATGGTATCATCTATCATGATGACGGTGAAAAAATGCACATACCGAACAAAATGGTATGTCATCCAGCTCAACTCTTGCAGCGTCAAATTCGACCATTTCTTCGGTTTCCATATCGTCCTATAGCTATCCAACGCTGCGACAAGGATGAGTCAGTAAGAACACAAGAGTAAGCCACGAGATACTTACCTCTCCTGAAATGATCCAAGAACAAAAAGTACTCCCCTTGTCGAACCAGAACCGCGGTCCTTGACTTGCTCGGGTACAATATATCGTGGGCATTCGTCATGATCTGAGTCAACTCGACCAGACTTTGCATGAGCGATGCCGAATCATCGTGTAGAGTTTCGTCTGTGTCTGCTCCGGGCGAAAGCTGAAGAGGGAAGTTGATACGGGCTGCCGCTTCTCCAGTTTGAGAAATGTGGGAATAGCCAACGAAACAGAGCGAAGGTCCTCTGGACCAGAAAGCCAGTCCTGTTCGAAGACGTGATGGGGAGGTCAGCATGGGCACGGCTCGCCATGGGATGGGACATGACACCTATCTATTGTTCGATCATAGAGATAGCACCAGGTCCAGACACTTCTTGCTCGTTCAACATCCGGCGTTCGTTGAGCCTCATCGATCTCCAGGGCGATTTGATCGACTAAGTGAGTGCGGTGAGCAGAGTGACCTCGGGTATAACGCGGTTCAACTCACGCCCAAGCAAGTAAGCGGCTCTTATCGCAAGTCCAATCAGAGCCCAACTTCTTCTGTTATCCGTTCCATGCGCTCCGGCAGCTTCGGTCCCCGGACCTGCTAACATTCCTATGCTATAATCTCTAGGCGGTGTTGCTTTCTCCCGCGGAAGGTGTTCTGCCAGTAGCAGAACGCCTTCAACAAAGCCTACTGAGCTCGGTAGTCCAGCAAAGGAGTAGTCGGCCATCGTTTCTCGAAGAATTGCCCATGTCCTGTCGTGGACGTCCTTGTACCTGTTATCAGATGGATGTCGAGAAGCAACGGCGATGATACATGTAAGGAGGAAAGGATCGCTGTGAGCCAGATCACGAAGTTGTTCTCTCGTTCGAGGTAGTCGCGCAGTTTGGAAGATAGGCTGAAGCGTCTGTCAGCGACTTGTTACAGGAGGCAAGAAACCTGCTTTTCATCAAAACTCACTAATGCCGGATGAAGATGTTGGAAAAACAGGTTGACTAGTTCTTGTAGTCCTCTTTCGTCCAGCACACCATTTTTGATGAGGTGAAAATCCCTCAACTCCTTGACCGGAGGAGTATCTTCCTCCCCAACATCCCATGAAACCCTCTTCGTGTCTCCACCGTTCGCGCTCTTGACCTTGTTATTTCCGCCCTCTATATCCCCCTCTCCATCCGTTGCGGCATTTGCCAAGATTTCCAAAGCGTCCATCTCGTTGCTCAGACTCGCATTAACGATCTTTCTAGTCCCCTCGGGCTCAGTTCGTCTCTTCTTGGCGCGATGACCTGGCGACAATGCGGAAGTCGAAGCTGTGGACGAGTCACCCAGAGATCCAGGCGTAGTAGTATCCATCGGGTACGTGGATTGAGGTGTCGTCTGAAGAGCACTTGTCATGGAGTGAGTCGTATTGTTCTGCGTGTGTAAGACTGATCCCGTATGGTTTACCAAAGACCCTCGTCGCCGACCATCATCGTAGCCTGGTTGGGGGTGATTGTCCGGCCAGTTCGACGGTTGAGCGAAATGACTGCCGCCCTCCTCTTTCATGCTACCAGGAGGGTGTGCCAGCTGCGAGAAGGACAAGTTCCACTCCGCGGCAGGTGGTTCTCGCGCCATGGTAGACTGATTGGCCGATTGTTGGGGCTGAGGAGGGGCAGACCCTCCCGATGAACTAGCGTGTGCGGGGTAGACTTCCACTTGGACTGCGTCAAGCGATTCCTCTCGTTGCGATGGCTCAGCAGTAGATGCCTTGCGACGACGTTTCTGAGAGAACGTTGACTCGTTAGAGAGTGCTATATGACTGCTCGAAAGACGATGAACATACGGTGGGCAAAAAAACACAATCGCGTTGTTCTCGACGACATCTGGAACATGGCGGCTCCGAAGGAGCGTTCACGTCACCTAGATCACACCTTGCTTTTCGTAGACGGCAGTGGACCTAAACGGACACAACGAAATAGTCAGTGACTGCATCTCCTTGAGCACAGCCACCGTCTTAGTGCAGACTCACACATGCCCTGTAGCCCCTCTTTGGCGTGTATCCTTCCTTATCATCCTTCTTCTTCTTGCTTTCCGCGTTGTTCCCAGCTTGAGGTCCCGGCTGAGTCTGGGGAACAGTATTCGCATGATTGTTCATCGATGATGTTGAGTTGTAGTTACCATTACTGTTCGGCTTGGACGGTCCGGCGCCGGAAGATGATGTTGATGTTCCGACTGGCGGACCGAGGATGTCAGAGAGGTCGACACCGGGCGGAGGTGAGAGTCGTGAAGGAGGATGTGATAGAAGAGTTGTTGCGATCCCAGAGCCTTGCGGTGGGTAGGCGGCGGGGTTGGACCGAAATGGATTAGAATTCGACATGATTACTGATTCGTAAAGGTCGATTGGAGGTCGATGTTTGTCCGTTTATTGGAAGATTATTGTAGTAGACGAGAACTTAACGCAGCAAGCATCGAAGTATATGTTTTCGGGGACCCGATCAAATGACAAAGGTCACGAGGTGGGAACGCGAGCTTGTGTTCATTCGACGGTCGATCAAAAGTTGATTGAATGATATGTGAACACTGATGGTGTTTGTGTGAGGATCGATGATGTTGATCAATCTTACGTGTAGTAGTATGCTTACTTGCACGAGATTGTGATCCGAGCGTACATGAGGACAACGATTGCACCGGGACTTTTCAAGTTTGTCGATCTATCAAAGGTACAACAATAACAACGATACTATGGATGGACCGAGCTGTGTTCGCTGTGCACGCACCGTTGTTGCAATCGGAGTCAGGTGGTTTGTATTGGTTTCACTTGATTCTCCTCATTCACTTCACTGTTTTTCGGACGGACGATCCGCTCTTCGGACTTGAAAGAGGCTGCTGCTGACTGGGCGCGACAACTGAAGCCAAGCGGGGCAACCCGGGGAGATCTGAAATGTGGCAAACTGCCCCACCTAGCCGCCCAGGGATTGGACCTAAAGTTGTTTATTCGATCCTACCTGTAAATGACCTACACATACACGCACCAGCATACACATTCATACAGCGTTCATATCGCATACAAATCAAAGTCATTGCATGGCGCAGAGCATCCTTCTTGAAGCTACTCTATCTTGAGTCAGAGCGAGCAATTGACCTTGGAAGTATCGGTCTACAGAATGGCCACATGTACTACTCTATTGCCATTGGTAAACAAGTCGGCATCTCGCGGGAAATGGGTTATCGGCTTTCTCCACCCGGACACTTCGGTCCGGTAAACGGCGCATCTACAATCGGGGACAGAGTGGGCGGTTGAAGCGGTCTTACTTTCTAAAGATTGGACCATATAGTTTGGTCAGTTGAACGAAAAGTCTTCTTGTCTTCTCTTCATATCATACCTTCAACGTTCTCGTTCTCGCATTACAAAAGCCTCGTGAGTGTGTTATTGCCACTTGCGTTGTGTCATAGTCAAAGACTGACTTTCACCATCTGACGACAGATTTCAATCGCTCCCCATCGCTCTCTCTCCCTTCAGCTAAACCAACTACATCAACCAAATCACAATGGCTCCTTCTAAAGTCTGGGCTGGTGGACCCTCTGTCCCCCTCGTTACTCCCTTCAAGGCCGACGAGTCTATCGACTTTGATGCTCTTTCCAAGCAGGCCGTCCGATTGGCCAAGGCCGGTATGGGTATCGTCTTGCTCGGTACCAACGGTGAAGGTGGGTTAGGAATCAATATCCAACGACGGCGAGCAGAAAAGAAGTACTGACGCTTACGCGCTTTCCAGCTTCTCACCTCTCTAGCGAGGAGCGCAGAGAAGCTACCGTCGTTGTCCGAAAGGCTCTCGATGACGCAGGTTTCGCCGATGCCCCCTTGCTCGTTGGAACCGGTGGTGGATCAGCCGCAACCACTATTCAAATCACCACGGAGGCCGCAGAGGCAGGTGCTACCCACTCTATCGTCATCACTCCCGGTTACTTTGCTTTCATGATGGGACGAGACAGAGAAGCCATCAAGGCCTTCTTCAGAAAGGTCTTTGACGAGTCTCCTATCCCAGTTATGATCTACAACTTCCCGTGAGTACGATCAGTCAACAGAAGTACATGGATGAATGCTGATATTCAGATGTTCTCAGTGGTGCTGCTGCTGGTATCGATCTCAACTCTGATGAGATCAACGAGCTCGCCGAGCACCCCAACTGTTTCGGTGTCAAGGTGAGTTGGGTGTGACACCCACACAATAAGGACGCGAGCTAAACATCTGGTTTCTTTTCCACAGCTCACCTGCGCTATGATCGGTAAGGGTCACCGAATCGCCGCTTATACCCAATCACCCGAATTCCTCGCCAAGAAGGGTACTTGGCTCCAATCCGTCACTGCTACTGGTCAATTCCAAGTTCTACCCGGTTTCTCAGAGTCTACCCTCCCCGCTCTCGTCTCCCGACACACTGGGTGAGTAATGACTCTCTTCACAATAGTTCAGGATAGTCCGACTGACAGTGTTATCGTCGTTGTGATTGTGCAGATGTATCACCGGTACCGGTAACTGTATCCCCAAGACTATCCGAAAGTTGTGGGATGCCTCTGTTGCCGGTCTCAAGGGTGACGCTGCTGCTCTCGCCGAGGCTGTCGCTCTTCAAGACCGTGTCGCTGAGGCTGACTGGACCATCGTCAAAGCCGGTATCCAGGGTACAGTGAGTGCTGCGCTACCTCCTTATCAGAATGAAATTGATATCCACAACGAATACGAATATGTGCTGACTCGACGGGTTCTTCGTAGAAATACTTCCTCGACCACTACGTTGAGAAGGGTCTCGGTGGATCTTCCCGACTTCCTCTCGGTCCCGCTCCTGATGCTATCAAGAGGATGATCGAGACTGACCTCAAGGAGGCTTGGGAGTTTGAGTCGTCATTGTAAGGTTCGGGCGTGGGTGTGTGGTTATAACAATCTAAGGATATGGGATGTTTTTGTAGCATGTGAAATAACAATACACTACACTATACAATAGCGTGATAGTTCTGTCTCATGGGGATGCATCATAGGATTTGATCAAACACCTTCATACATGATAATGTGTGACGCAATGATCATCATTAACATCTACTTTCTTGTCATGCATTTATACGCACCACCACGTTCCCGGATGTCATAGTCATTGTGGACGAACTGCGCACGCCTAGGTAAAAGGATCCATTGAAACATCTACCTCATGCGTTGTCTTCCTCCCTTGAATTCATGAAGCCCTCCTAATTCAGATCAATCTCATCCATTGCCCCTGCATCTTCCTGCCCAACAACGGGGGTCGATTCCTCCACTTCCACCGGAGTCTGAGCGCCCGAGTTCGCCTGACTCTTTGCCTTTTTCTTATTCTTCTTCTTCTTCGATTTGCTCACTGTCTCACTCGTTGTTGTTGTAATCACTTCCGTCGGTTCGGGGGTGGTAGCAGTACTTTCACCTTCGTTATCAAGTTCCAACTTAGTCGGGACAGCTGTGGCTGGGATAGCTGTATCTTCCACACGTTGAATTGTTGGCTCTTCACTCGCTCCTATCACCGGCTCATCAGCCGGCTTCGGCTCACTTATTGCTGACGGCCCTTCTTCTATCGATGGCACCTCTGGCTGTTGCGCTGGCGCTGGGACAGTCGCCGGTGCAGGCGGAGAGGCAACCCTTGCTGGAGTCTCAGCCACTGCAGAATGGAAGTTGGCGACTGCTTCGTCGATAGTTGAAGCCTTTGGCGATTCTGCGGGATCTGCAGCAGGGGCAGGAGCTGATTCAGTGACTATAGGAGGAGGTCCGGTGGATCCAACATTGGCAGTCTCGACAATCTCCGCTGGCTCTTCAGTAACGACTACTTCGGGAGCTGACACTGATACTGGCTCCGCTTCCGGTTCCGGTTCAGATACAGGGTGCAATGGGGCCTCTATTTTAGCCGGGGCAGGCGATTTGGGCGAGATGCCAGTCTCGACAAATGGAGGTGTAGTGACCGCTGGACGGGAAGAACTCGGTTCTGACACTTCAGGGATGGATCCGCTCGAAGGTGATGATCGTACCGGGACGGGTTTAGGTTCGGCAGATTTGGTAGGTGATCCGGAAGGCGAGTTGGATGCACTGTTGGATAGTGGGAATTTGAAACCACTGTGTGTCCGCACTTGGTCAGCAATCGATCTTTCATGTTCTAGTAATTGGTGGGAGCACCGTCAACTCACCGATCAAGCTTCCCATCCGCTTCAGGTTTAGGACTTCTCGGTCTAGTCTCCACCTCAAGACTCATCTCTCTGCTCCTTCTCCTCTCTATTGATCCATTTCTGGGCCCACTCGGCCCATTATGTCCGCTTCCACCGCCTGTCATGCTCATCCGAGCGATAGTCTCGGGACTGGGCGATCGTCGGATCTCCTCTGGATTCTCCCGGTTGGGTGAAGGAGGCGCTGAGGATGTGAAGGGCAGGGAGGAGCGCTTCAGCGGCTCAGGTCGACGGAACGGTGCGGGATCAGAAGATGCTCCTGTGTTGGCGGGCAGTGCCGGAAGCGAGTAGTTCGAGATGGGCACGAGTCTGTAAGAGAAGACAGTCAGATCGCTGCCGGTTTACCCCCAGTGCAATGATGAGGAGTAACTCACTTTCGATCACCTGCAACAGCCAATAACCATCCGGGTCCCACGATGGGCAAATTACTCTTCAAAGCTTCCTGATATCCTCTGTCTACACTACCTCCTCTGCCCGAATCGTCGCCTCCAACAATAGGACTGGTGCAGACAAAGTGCGTAGTGTCAAGTGCGACAGTCTCGGATTCTCGCGCACCGATCTCGCGAAGACATCCTCGCAGTTGATCGAGAAGCGCGGGCGGTTCGATAGGACCGAAATGTATCAGGAGACCAGTGAGATTGCTACAAGACAGCTTATCAGTCAACGATGTTTCTGAATGGAATTTGGAAGAGCGAGGACTTACTCCATGGTGTGGGTTCGGACTCTGATCAAGTTTGACGGATATGTCCCCGCTGTTGTTTTCCTGTGGCAAGTCAGATGAGGACGAGTCAGTCATTGTCAAACACAAATAGATGTTTCCAGACACAGACGCAACTTACAAGATCAGTTGGAAAGTATACTCTTCTCCACTCTGCAATCCCCCAGTCTTCCACTCCCTCTTCTCCCGTCTGCCCAAACCAAAATCACCTCCGACTCTCCCCCACCTCTGTCCATTCCTATACATTTCCAAGCCCCTAAATCCCGCACTTCCCACATCAATTCTGTCCCACTCGACACAAACGCTTGTCTGCGTGACATTGCGGATCTTCATAATTGGGATTTTGGGTTGAACGGTATATGTCTCTAAGATGGATTGTTGCAATGTACGGAATTGTTCTTGAGCAGCTAGTTCGGCTGATACGTCGCGGGAGACTGTGATGGTGAGGATTGATCCGGGACCAAGGGGAGGTGTTCCAGGTGACGGAGTGGGGAGTAGTAGTGAAGGGAATTCAAGTAAGTGAGCGTTAGGTCCAAGGAGGATTGCCTACAACCTATATCAGCTAGCTATTCAGGTCGAATGTCCAATCGCGTTGGAAGACAAAGCTCACCATCCCCGCATCGAGTTTTCCCAATGTGAATGTGACTGTCACCAAACGGTATTAGCTTCCTCTCTTTCTGCTATTGTTGCACAGCTCGTCCCAGATCACTCACACTTCTCCATCTTGTTCAAAGGCTTCTTGGCTATCGATCCTCTCTGAGCCGCGTGATGTGATGGACCAGCAGCGGATGACGACGGGCTCGACATTGTCGCTGCGTTTCTGTCAGTACTCTTGCGCGGGTTGTCAAGTTGGGACTAACTAGTGCTAAGTTAAAATGGACAACAATGACTGAATAGCACTGACCGTGGAGACGCTGGACGAGGAGAGACGCGAATCCCAAAGCAAAGCAATCCACGTGGCGCGTCATCAATCGGAATGTGGCGCCTGATTTGATACAGGAGCTAATGCACTCTTTTCAACTATATCCGTTCAGTCCTTTGATGTGTGATCCCTTCACAGCTGTATGAATTGGAGTGTAGCAGGTGATAATCAAGGTCACAGGTGGGAAGGGGCTATCATGCATCTCAGTTTTCACAAGGGGATGCTGAGAACAAGCCGCAAATCGCTTTCCTAGTGTGAAGATCAGTATCGACCGGGACTATGGGTAAACTATCAGATGCTGCTATCATAACGCGTGAGCCATGACGATCCACTTAGAACTCGCTGCTATGACCTAACTAACTGAGTGTGCTGCAGTGGTCGTCATTTCTCCACTGTTATTCTTTAGTTTACTTATCCTCTTCGCATTGTGGTACCGCCGTCGTCAAGCACGGGGACGAAGCGTTACAACAAGTACAACTATTAGAAGTACGAGGATGGTGGAGAAGGGCATGGAGAGAGGACAACCTACATTAGCTGGGCCAGGATATCCTCATAGTCTCAATGGCGGAGAAGTCAAGGCTGGACCCACGGGCGAGGAAACATTGAAAGGTGTCGGAAGAGGAAGCGAGGGGAGTATCGTCCGACCTCACTTTGCCGAAAGACCAATATCTGTTCGTCGTCTGTCTGTCAACCCTAACGAGCCAGATCGAATAGATCGTATCAACTCGGTCTCCTCAACCATTCACGATAATCCATATCAGCCTGATGACAATCAAATCATGAGTTCTACGCTTTCGGGCGCGTTGAACGCGACCAATCCCTCGATGGATTTACGAAATCAGAGTCAAATATCCACATCGGTAACGAACGCTTTCCTGAAACGGAGTAATGGACAGGCGACAACTTCGGTCGATTCTGCCGTCGTAGATGTTGGAGAGCGCAGACCGTCACTCCTCTCCGTTGGAGATTTGGATAGTAAAGAAAGAGGAAGTCTGTCAGTTAGGAGGATTAGTGCAGGTGGGATCGAAGATGTTCTTGTAGTCAAAGGGATATCGGCGGACGAAATCCCCTCGAACACCTGGCCGCTGGTCCAGAGAGAGCCTGGACACCCAGCACATCCATATAGCTCTGAATCGCTCTCCCGTACGTCGATTGTCGGAAGACAGACAATACCTTTCCCCGAACCTCATATCAACGTGCCATATATCCGAGCTCCTCCTGCTCCTGAATCTCGAAGACGTCCTACCACAACCAACATGAAGAAGCACCGACCGGACTCCCTCACACTGGTCCAGAGCTTCAACAGCTCTGACAAGATAACCTCATCCTATGAGACTGGGGCGACTGTGACCAGCTTCATCTCGAATCGGGCGATCAAATCTGCCTCGACGTCTTTCGTCATTGCCACACCGGATGAGGAAGAGGAGGATCAGGACGGGGGTGGAAAACCCACAGCCGACGCATCGAAACTTGGTATCAACAGCATCGAATTGGTAGAACCGACCACTACTCCTACGACCAGCACGACCGTAGACGCAAAGTTGTTCGAAGCTTGGAGAGGATTCCCGCCCAAGATGAAGAGTGCGAACCCAATCATCCTGTCTCAACTTCCCCTGCGTCAACCATCGGAGGGAATCCCCTCAATCCCTAATTCTCTGGAAGCTCGAAAGGCTCCATTTGGGAATGAAAAGGAAAGAGAGGGATCAACCACTTCGACCTCGTACAAGCGATCGAGTGGACGAATCACAAATCTTGCGGATCTCGTGAAACAGAATCAGCAGACCGACAAACCCACACGATCAGATGACAAAGATACCTCGTTCGACGCGAACAGTAGTAATGTCTCGCGGCGACAAACGATCGTAAGTGAGCGACCTCCCATCATCTCACCGTTAGAGTTGGATCCGAACTTCAGAGGAGGTAGTGAGGGTGCTTCAGATGAAGATGCGATTCTGGGCACGGCTCTGTGAGGTGATACGATGTGACGGAGGACGAGAGCGGTCCAAAATTTGTATCGTCCTATATCTATGTCGAAATCCATATCTATGTCGAAATCTATATCTATATCTAAATCTAAATCTATATCTAAATCTATATGTCTAATAGATCTACGTATCCCATTGTCTATTTGATTAATGCTAAGACAACATTTCCACCATCTCGTACGCCAGGTGCTCGCACCGCAGCGTCTCTCACTCGCCTCGATATGGCAGACACAGATCGAAGAACCGCCATGTTAAGGGTCAATCCGCCTACGAGAAACCCATTCTGACCTCGACGCCCATCTCCCCACCTTCCTTCTTCAACCTCTCCTTCCTCTCCTTTGCCTCTTTCACATCCTCTTCCGCCTTTTCCAACTCCTCCTCCGCCCTTTGGCCATGCGGGTCCATATCCACATGAGCTTGTGCTTCGACGAGTCGTGCCGACGCTTGAGCGAGAAGTTTGTTCGTCTTGTTATTTTGCCATGATAGGAAGATGTTCCAGCATATTCCGACGGATTGAATTACGACAAGTCGGTGTTGAGGTGGGATGAGAGTGAAGTTGAGGACTTGGGTAGGACCGAAGACGCAGACTGCTTTTTGCCATGTGGGGAACCAGCCCTAATTGAAAAAGCGAAGGTGATGTCAGCGTCAGCAGTACATTTCCATGTCGATACGATGAAATGCGAAGAGCAATAAAGGAGCGACCGGAAGACCCATGTATCAAGGCAACGATCCTGACAATTCAGGGGACGTTCGGGAAGCAAACGATTGCTTGGGTGAGGGAAGCCCTCGGTTTGTAACGAAACCTTCCACACTCACCATAGCAACCTTCCTCTTTACCTCTTCCACACCTTTGCCCTCCAACAATCCCAACGACGTCGGGAACATGAAAGTGACGAAAGGTGACCAGAGGAATATATCCAAGACGAGCTTGTTCGCCAGTGCTAAGGGAGGAACAAAATCGACGATATTAACTCGCATTTCACACAGAAGGGGAGAAGGTTTGAAATGGAATATATACATGAACCAAGCTC
This sequence comes from Kwoniella shandongensis, assembly GCF_008629635.2. Classification (NCBI taxonomy): domain Eukaryota; kingdom Fungi; phylum Basidiomycota; class Tremellomycetes; order Tremellales; family Cryptococcaceae; genus Kwoniella; species Kwoniella shandongensis. The sequence goes on from NC_089293.1 coordinate 835,581, forward strand.
TCAGCCTGGCGAGGGAGTAAAGATGAATGTACGCACTAGCTATCTTTGAAGCATGCCGTATTCTCTCCAGTCCACCTAACCAGAAATGAGCGAGAGGCGCGAAGATAGTTCCACCGTCTGCGTTCAGAACATATATTAGCTTGCATACGAGACAACACCGTGAAAGAGGGAGGCAGCAGCGACTGCTGAGCTAGGCTAGACTTACAGAACGATAATCGAGCTGTTCTTAAAGGCTACAATGTGATGGGAAAGGAATAAAGTTAGCAACTTTCGCTTTTGCACCTCTATTGAACAGGTCAAGCGACAACTAGTAGAGACGAAAATCTCGTCCTCGAGAGCGAAGTAAGATCTCTGCGCCAAACGACAAACATATCGAGCACCGAATCACACACTCCCCTCGCTTATCGCCTCAAAACAGAAGGGATCCAGACCCTCCCTCAACCTCAGACAAAAGCAGACCAGTCTCATGCTAAGAAAACACTCACATCCCAAACCCCTTCCCCTTCTTCACCCTTAACGAACCTCCCCATACTTCTCCCCTCTATGCCCAACTGCGCAATAACGTCCGCTGTCAGGAAGAACAGTCCCGATTGGACCATCTTTGTTCTGACCGGTCGGTTCTGTAAGGAGGTGGTGTAGAATGACCAGAATCGGGAGAAGATGTGTGCTCTAGAGCGTGGGAGGGCGGACATGGTGTACAGAAAGCTCGATTTGGTTCACGTGGAGAGTAGAGAGTGAAGAGGGGAAGAAGGGGTGCTCGAGCCGATCTGAAGCGTACGAGCTGCGAGCTCGGATTGATGAGACTACAACAATTCACTTGGTCGTGATGAGCTCCGAAGTAGGTCGTAGGTCGATCCAACTAAAAAGCTACCACGTATATGGGATTGCAAGGACCACGAAGCACCGGTAACACACTCCAGACCGACGACGCCGTACTCGAGTCGTAAAATGCGGCGTGATACCAACGATGTGTGTAGAAGATTATCTAATGATGTCAAGAATGAAAACAAAAACAAAAAGTACATTTCGAATTTTGGACTCGGAAATCTCATCATACTCATAACGTTATCGGTCCAACGGAACATCCCCGTGTTATTGTCGACTGAGCCAATCGCCATCACCAAAGAGAAATGCGTGCATTCTTGCAATGCTGCTGCACTTCGAAGCTTGTGAACTCCGAAAAACATCCGATATGCATGAAGATGCAACGAGCCTGACCCCTTGTACGTAATCTATCGCCGTCTACAATCGTAACCTAATCCAACCTGACCTGACCCAACGGAAACATGCTATGACTTGCCGGAACAACTAACTCGAACCGCTTAGAATCTGCCAAGGGGCTCTGCCACCTTGAAGCTAGCACCTGTCTTCTCTTTGATCTCATCCACACTAACACCCTCAGCCGCCTCGATCAAAGTCATACCGCCTCCATTCTTGCCCGTTCGGTCAACGTCGAAGACGGCCAACTCGGTGATGATTCGGCTGACGACAGCGACACCAGTCAAGGGGAGTTTACATTGGTCGAGAATCTTAGGCAGACCGTGTTTGTCGGTGTGAGTGGTGACGACGACAATCTTGGTCTCATCAGGGTTGGAAACGAGATCCATAGCTCCACCCATACCCTTGACGAGCTTTCCGGGAATCATGAAGTTGGCCTATAACGAGAATAACAGTCAGCCTGAGTCTTCTGCCTCTTGCAGTCTTGTTGAACAAACTCACAAGGTCACCCTTGGCGGACACCTCCATAGCACCGAGAATAGAGACGTCGACGTGACCACCTCGGATCATACCGAAAGACTCGCTCGAGTCAAAGGTGGCGGCACCAGGAACAAGAGTGACAGTCTCCTTTCCGGCGTTGATGATGTCCCTACACGCAGCAAGGGTCATGTCAGTCTCCTTTCCGCGTACATACGCCAATCTCACTCACGCATCAACTTGGTCCTTGGTGGGATAAGGTCCCATACCCAAGATACCGTTCTCACTTTGGATCCAGACCTTCTGACCCTCGGGTAAGAAGTTGGCCGCGAGGACGGGAATACCGACACCGAGGTTGACATAAGCACCATCGTAAAGCTCTTTTGATGCTCGCTTGGCGATCTTCTCTCGTTGAGCCTTGCCCTTGTCCTGCTTGACGGAAGTGCTCTCCGCGTGAGACTCCTCTCCGGAGGATGGGGACACGTTCTCGGAGTCCTCCCGAGTGGTGAGGATCTCGATCTGCTTGTCCTCGGTAGCGGGGACGATCCTGTCGACGTAGATACCAGGGAGATCAACGTCCATGGGGTCGATCTCGCCCACTTCAACGATGTTCTCGGCCTGCGCGAATTATTTAGCATATATATGTGTTTTGCGGCTCGAAAAGCTCACCTCAACGATAGACAACTTGGAAGCTCGGGCAACCAAACCGCCGAAAGCTCGAGTGGTGTATCTGCATCAAATTATCAGTCTCATTTCCTGCAACACCAATATCAAGCCGGAAGCTCACCTGAAGACACAGTTTCCGGCCTTGTCAACCTTCCAAGCTCTCAAAATACCGACATCTCCGTGAATTGCGGGCTCGAACAAGAACTTCTTTCCGTCAAACTCCTTGGTGTCCTTCTTGACACCCTCAACAAGAACCGTTTGTTTTCCATCGGCGTCCTTCTTGGACCAGAGCTGAGGGATACCACCGGTCTCGATGAATGTGCCTGTAGAGAATCAGGTCCAAACGATGTAAGGTCAGTCTTGAGAAATCATAGATGTAAGTGGGGAAATGTCTATAATCCTACACAACCTGAGAGCTTGGAAGGGAAGGCGGTGGAAGAGGAGACATAGAGAAGGAGAGACTCACCAGCACCAGTTCGAGTGTAGAAACCGGGCATACCAGCACCGGCCGCTCGGAGTCGCTCAGCGATAGTTCCTTGAGGACTGAGCTCCATCTGAATTTCTCCTGAAAGATAGGCGTTTTGAAGACCTTTGTTGGTACCGACGTATGACAAGATCATCTTCTTGATTTGTCCTGAAGTGACGAGGGGAGCTGTGTAAATGGAACAGGGACGCTCGTGTCAGCGGGTGGAAATACGATGCATCGGAACTTGACGGAAAGAACCACTCACATAATCCAAAAGTACCCGCATTACCAGCGTTGTTCGAGACGACTGTCAAGTCTTTCAGATCGCTGTTCTTGATAGCGTGGATAATGGTTTCGGCAGTACCACAAAGACCGAAACCGGCTGAAAGGATGACGTCTCCACTCTTGATATCCTTGATAGCGGAGTGAGCATCGGGCCAGACTTTGGACTTGGTACTGGGGGTGATTCGTGATTCTGCGTAGTTGGCTTTACCGGGTCGAGGGGCGGCTTGAGCGTTGAGATATCTGAAGAGTTGAGGAGCAGAAGCGACGACTGGAGTTCTGGCAATCGACTTCGAGAGAAGACGAGCAGATCGAGGGATCGCTCTGGAAGTGGTGGGCAATGCTGTTCGGATCATGCTGTAATGTAGATGTGAATGAAAGAAAACAAACAAAGAAGGGATGAGAAAACAAAGTGGGGTCAAGATGTGTTGTTCCGTGGGGCACTTTTTTGTGTTTTAGACGAGAGACCGACGTTGACTTTTTATATAACAGTGGAGGACGGATGACGGTGAATTGTTATTACCAGATAACCTAAACCAATGGCGAATAACGTACAAGTAGTACAACCATCAGGTACGGAAGGAGAGACGAGACGGATCCGCGGACCCATTCGCGTTTTAGATGTCTATTCTTGATCACCGTAGAAGACCACGAGCCTAACTGGAACAACATTGGTGACGGGGAAAACAGTCAATTCGTTAACCGGGAAGCTCGATTAAATCCAGATCATTCATTGCACCGAGTTTGCCGTTCAGCCAACCAACCGTCAGTATAGTGGAACATCATTTCATGACTGCGACGAAAATACATTTCCAAGAGAACAGAACTGGGATTGCACAGAACAACCTGCGCACCCGCCGAGACTGACGCGTCATGGTTACGGCTTATCTTCTGTGAACTGTGTAAAGATCACAGCTTGTCTGTGCGAATCAGGAACGGCGCAGCGAAGTTTGACAAATGATGTGAAATTGATCCGACTGCGGGACGTAAGCGTTGAAAGTCGTTGAAAGGTATAAGAAAGGACGAATTTGGAGTGATTCTGACTCTCGTTTTCTTACATCTCTTCACCTCCCCAGATCACACACACTCACACGTACACTCACACTCACACTCACACTACTGATACACAACAAGACAAGCGAACGATATGACAGGAACTCGAGAGAACGTCGTCAATGACAGTACCAACAGTGCCGGAGACAACATCAATCAGACCGAGGCCCAAGGCTTTACCGTCGCTGTCCTACTCGAGACCCCTGCCAATCAAGAAGATGCCAATCTTCACGAGATGTCTAGCTCGACGATGGAAGATACCGCGGACACTATTGGTGAGTTATACGTTCCCCATCCCATGCTCACAGAAAAAATGACACATGCTGACTATTTGAATTATCTTCCTTTTCCTCTCCGTCCCGGACTATCGACTCTCGCCTCTTCCACGCAAATACGATGCACTTCATCAGTCGAAGGAGCTGCCAATATGAATATCAACGATGTCAACTCGCTCGTTGATGGCGACGATGAGGATCAAAACAATGACACTCACGAGGACCAAGGTAATCCACACCACCCCCACCTCCACCGTAACCGCCACCGCCACGGCGCTCATCATCGCCACTCTGAGTATGGCCATGACCATGGTTCTTTCCACGGGTCTTGTACACCCCACTTTGACCCTCACCACATGATGCATGATCCAAGGATGATGCCTCCCCCTCCTCCCTTTGGACCACATGGGTTCATGTCATACCTCGGAGGACCTCCTGCTCCTCCTCCAGGATTTGGAGCTGGGATGGACTTCGAACCTAGCTTCTGGGAGTTCGGACCCCCTCCTCATGGACCTTCTCCTCATGGCCGTCATGGACCTCCCCCTCATGGACCTCGTGGCCCCCATGATCGCCCTGAACACGATGATGATCGTCGCGATAAACATGGTAAGCACGGACGACACCACAAGCATCATGGCACACATGGACATGGACATGGACCCAGGCATGACAACCACCGAGCACATGGACACCCTTCTCACGGAGGATGGGGATGGTCACACCACGGCCACCACCACTATCACGAACATCACTCCACCGATGAGCAAGAGGCCAATATCGACGAAGTCAAGGACCGTATCACCGAAGTGACGTCTGATGATGAGGACGTCCCCAACAATAACGACAATGAGAATACAAACTCTTCCACCTCCACCTCGGAATCCGACTCGGAATCATGCACCTCCACCGAGAGCGAGAGCGAAGGTCAGGAGCACCATCACCATCATCATTTCCACCCTTATCATGAGCCAGGCGCGAGTCGTGGTCGAGGCTTCGGCTTCAGCTTTGGACGTGGACGTGGACGTGGTTGTGCTATGCCAAGGGGCTTTGGTCCTGGCCCCGTTCGCGGTTTTGGTCATCCTGGTATGCATATGAGAGGTGGTCCAGGAGGTATGAGAGGTGGATTCCATCCTCCTTCCCCTCCTCCACCCGGTGGACACGGACGTAGTCCCCAACACGGTAGACCTGGTAGACCTGAAAGCCCACCTCCGCCTCCACCTCATCACCCTGGCCACACAGTACATCCTTTTGGAGCTGGTCCTTTCGGCATGGGACATATGGGCGGCGGTGGGAGTCGTGGCTTCTTCGACGTTGGACCTGACCACGAACACTGCCATGGACCTGATCACGACCACGAATATGGACATGGACACCACCACGGCCCAGGACATGGACATTTTGGCCACCGAGGCCTCGGCCACAGGATGCGAGGTGGACCTCCTCCCTTTGGATTTGGATTTGGCCCAACTGCGACTCCTGTAGCGTAGACCTTGATATACTCACCAACATGGCCATCATAAAGTGATCTGTGTCGGCAACTTCTGCTCCTTCATTGGAAATGGTACACAAGCCAACGACACACTATATACGCTCGAAGAGCTGGACAAAATCAGAAACCAACCTCAACAACCCCAAACAGAGGTCGAAACTACCTCATCTAAATACACGGGAATGGCCGTTTTCTTTGTAGATAATGATTGAGATGTATATACTGTACATGCAATTGTGAAGTGAACTGAAAATTCTTGACCCAGGCAAGCGAGCAGACTGGTTGACAATGATACTGATAATTGCTGCATTCGGTCTCACTTTCACTCTACTGATTTTACGACAATGTCCTGTACTTGTATACTAACGACTACGTCCTCTACTGTATATAGCTTCAATCATCTGAATCACCACAGCTACAACTCTACCCCTCTTCTCCTGTCCGTCACTCTCGAATTCGACCCATTTTTAGGCGCACAATCCCATCTACTTATGCCACATCCTTCGCCTGATCCATATTGAGGATGATCGCCTGATAAAACCTTGTGAATTCTATCAAATCTTCCGCTGTGGCATATTCGTTGATCGTGTGTCCACCGGCATTACCCTTCATAGGGGTGTATCGGAATCGATAGATGTTACGAGTCAAATCCCAATATCGTCTAGTATCGGTGTTCTGCGCCCGACGAAGAAAATCAATCAGTCAGCGGAAGAACCGGTCGATTGGGATTGTGTATAGTATGTTGCACTTACACCGGTTGACATGAGTGGAGCGACGATTAGATCTTCTCCTTGTTCCAACTCCACAATCTTTCCATCTTCACTGACTTCCTTCCTACTTGCCCAAACACCTCTTGCGGTACCTGCCAATACTCTCCAGCTTGGATCTTCCACCGTCACGGGGCTATGAGGTGCAGGATCGGTATAGTACCCATAAGCATTCTCGAGCAATACTTTGGATGTGGGAGAACCAGAGTGTACGACCTCGTTGTCGAATCCGATGAGGGTGAGGTTGTATTGCTTCACGATGGGAAGGAGCATGGAGATAGTTCGTTCTTGTAGTTCAGCAGCATTGGAGAGGACGTTGACTCGATGGTTGATCACCGCTTTGACAGATTCAGGCTGCAGGGTGGGATCTGGGTCAGCCGTATTCCTAAATCTCGATTAGGACCCCGAGAGATAATGGGCGGTTTGCAGCCGGCCAGCCAAATGCCCAACTATCCCACTCACCAAAGCGTTCACCTTCAAACCACCATTGATGATATCTACCGCTTGTGACGTCGTCAACATCGCCCTGATCGGATCGCCTTGACCTGGTCCGACGGGCGTTCCACCCATCCCAACTTCCAAAATCTCCTCTGGCAACGTCTTCCAGGCTTTCACATCTCCATCTTCGGCTTTGACGACCAAACTCCTCAATCTGCCGGGCATGCCTTCGGAATAGGCAGCGGCACAAGTGAGGAATTCGTAGACGGGTGATTTTGGGCCGATGCTAGGTGCATGAGGGTTGGCCTCGAGTTGAGCGATAAGGAGGGAGATCAAGCCGATAGCGGTGTGTGGTGCTGACACTCTAATCTTAGCAACATACTTCGGTTTTGCGACAAGCTCTGAGATGATACTTACGAGGGACAGATGAGTGACCACCCAGAGTCTGAACGGTGAGACCCAAATCGTAGTGTCCTTTCTCAGCGACACCCGGAGTCGCAAAAGTTTGACCCCAAGTTTCGATGAGACCTGACCCTTCGTCAATGAGCCTGATGAAACAGTCACGTTAGTTTCTGCGTGTTGCTCAAGTTCCGGGATTCGATGCGGGATCCGACTGTGCGTCGCAACGTCCTTCTCAATCGATATCTATGACAACTCACAACGACATAGAGTCCTTGCCATATTTCTCCAAGAGGTATTTGGAAATAGCAGGAGCGCCGACCTGTCCACCTCGCTCTTCATCACTGCCGAAACCGAGCACAATACTTCGTGTGGGCTTGAAGTCTGTTGTCTTGATCAAATGCTCGATGGCAGACATGACGGCTAAGTGGACCCTATCAGTATCAGTAACAGTCCAAAAGTGGAGCAAAGGCCACAGCCCTATATCTTATACCTTGACGAACAGAGCCGACTCACCAATCAAACTGGCCTTGGTATCAGCTGCACCACGACCGTGAATCAACGTTCCGTCGTAATCTCCACCAAAGGGATCATGGACCCATTGATCTCTAGTGGAAGGGAGCACAGGGACAACGTCTATAACACGTAACAGCGCATATGATATCAGCTGCTTGTTACATTCGGGCCTGGTATATGGGTAAGAAGGGTCGACTCACCTTGGTGAGAAGTGAGGAAGATGGGCTTGAGAGATGGATCAGAGCCTTCGATCTCGTACACCAGCGCCCAGTCGTGTTTCGTACGTTTGGCGACTTTGTGACTACACGATGATGCGGTCAGATATCAATATGGAAAACGAAATTTGCAAATACGTCAGAGATCGAAATGGCTACAAAGAGTGATTACTGCTGGAAGGGTGTACGAGGGAGGGGAGGGGTGGGCGACCTGTTGACTTACACAAGAGGGAATGTTTCTTCAAGGACTATCCAGACAGGACATTCAACGTATCAGCAATCTCGTCTATCGTAGGTTGAACGCTACGACAACGAAATCCCTGGTAGATACTCACAGTCGTGGAACTTTGCGAAGATCTTCCATCTGGGATCTTCGTCGACAGGACCCATCTCGTCGAAGATCATAGTGGGGATTCGGATCTGCAGCGTTTGGGGACAGCGAGTCAGTCAGGTATGAAAAGGTATGAAGAGGTATTCGCCTCTCCAAGATATCTGCTCATACCATGTCTAGTCTACCTGAACAGCGTATGACTCACGGCATCTTGTAATCGCTTGATGATAACATCCTTCTCCTCCCAGACCTTTGTGGTATTATATCCTTTTGGCAAGACTGGCTCTGCCTGCTCACACGCATCTTTCATTCGACCTTGTTGCAGAGCGCCAAAGGTCTCATCGCCATCATACGAGATGAAAGAAGATACCGAGACTGGGAACGAGGTGGAGATAGCCAGTGTCGCCAAGATTCCAAGGAGGATGAGGGGCCATCTCGTTTTCGATTTGGACTCGTTAGGTGACGAGGAAGAGTCCGCCGAAGTGACTGGGAGGTAGATTGGTCCTTTTGCCATGATGCGACGCTGTGCTATACCATTCACACCGATAAAGTATGTTGATGAGGAGGAGAGAGGAATTGCGATAAGACAGACAAACGGACGAACGGATGGTATGGTCGGCCTCTTAAGTGAGATTCGAGGTATCGCTCATAACCGATCACAAAGGCGGAGATCACCGCAGTGTATGATGTTTGACCCTTTCGGAGATGAACGATATCGGTCATCAGCGCGGTGTGTTATCTGACCTCAAGGCGAGATAGACGCCACGATGCCAATAGTGTTAAACGAGCCCAACCTGTCCGAGTGAACGTCCCGCATCGGGTTGAGATGCGTGAGGGTGGCTTAGCGACATGGCGCAATGAATGGAAAATCAGTGGTCCTGTTTGGGGAGAGGCGAGGTTTAATCATAGGCATAAAGTGGTATCAAATAGCCGAGATGGTCAATCAAAGCCTTTGGACTGATATACTTCCTCACATGCATCAATCACTACTGTCTACAAGCAGGCAACTTCAACTTGTCCTTTATAGTCTCCGGATGATCATAATTAATCTCCTCCCATCTACGTGATATTATCTCCATATCAGCGACAAACCCCCCAGTTTTCAGTTTTGGCATAACAAGATGTCTTCACTCACGTAGGCGCTCGGAATGGCAGATCTTTCACATCTTCCCAGTCTAATCCTCGTCCTGCAAAGTCTTGTTTGATAATTTTGGATGCTTGTTGCCACAGAACATCGTAACCATCGGTCGTGAGGTGGAGGCCGTCGCTATGAGGCCAGTTTGTATATCAGCACTTCATTCTAAGCTTGGCCTTTCTCATGATCTAGCGCCGGAGTCAACACAAGGTGTCAAGCACAACATGATTCGCCTAACACTTGTCGTGTCCACCGATGATGGAACGATGCAGGCGATCCCAGCCAGATCGAGGCATATACCGTAGTCACGCGATGGGAAACCATCTTCTCCCACTTCACACTCACTTGAAAAACTTCTCCAACTCTTTCCCCTCCTCCTTTCCCCCATTGGCAGCCGCCATCGCCCCCCACAAATCGACCACCCCCAAACCCCACCCCTCCTTCTCACTCTTCGCCCTCCATTCCTCCCCTAGCTCAAGTACCGCATCTTTATATTTCCTCGTGGTCTCCAGCTTTCTCGATTTGTCTTTGTCAGGTAAATCAGCTTCCCATTGAAGAGGATTGAATATCGTCGGTGTGATAAGGATGATATTCTTTGCTTTGGGATTGTGAGATGCTGCATAAGGCGATGAGGGCGAAGTGAGAGAGTGCAGAAAGTGATTCATGTTGGTTTTGAAAGTCGAGAGGGGGACATGTTGAGCATGACCAGGTAAAGCAGCGTCGTTTGTACCTATACGATCACCCATTACACCGTCAACACTCCTTAGGTAGAGCAGATGAAGGTGCACATCGCACCAACCACCGACATGAGTGAAGGGTCGAGGTCTCACTCACCTAACCAGATAGTCACAAGCCTCACAACCGGTCTAGTACCCTCTACCTTCTCCTTCTTCGTAAAGATCTTATCGAACAGTTCCCTCAACCAGACTGTATTGTATCCTCCATATCCTCGATTGATCACGTCAAGTTTACCACGGTACGATTCTGCATTCGATAAGCGTCCAGACACGATTTGCATCAGCAACGTGAGCGCCCTTGAAGGAATAAAGCCTCAGAGAAAGATGACTAACGACTCAGACGATGGTGTAGATTCCAAGGTACTTCTTGTCGAGAAGTGAGCGAGTCGCCCTATTGCGAAGCAGAGTATCAGATGTAGCTCACAAAGCAAGGTGACATATCGATCGGGGGGATGACTTACAAAGAGCACGATCGCGTCATTAAGCGGTTCAGCCATGTTGTAAGCTGACTGACTATATGTATGATCTAGAAAGATTGGACGAGGATTCTTGGACATATTATGTAGATGTAATAGGTAGGTGGACAGTCACCTCGTTGCATCTTTCGGTGAAACAATGATCCGGCCCGTTCGGCACCGGTAAAGGCAAAGCGACCGGGATTCCAGTCTGACTAAAGTCCTCAAAATAGACTCGTAGTTCGTATGCATACTCATGAAATGTACGTCGACAGCATATAGCGAATCCTCCTACTCGACACATGCAAAAGATCAAGTGCACAAAGCTGAAGTTTCAGCGACAGTGTCATCGCCTAAACTTGGGCTCTCCCAACCTCTCCAATACACTCTCCGGTTTATCCAGGTCAATTTCGTCCCACCTAGCCGAGTGAGAACTCAGCCATTGCAATGTACTCTCGTGGTAGGTAGCACTCACCATGGTATACGCCTAGGTAAATCGTCGAGATCTTCCCAATCCAGACCTCGTCCTGCGAACTCAGTGTGGATGAGATTATCGAACAAGTCCCAAAGGACCGCGTAGCCTGCCGTAGTCATATGTACGCCGTCGCTGCGGGCATATGATCATCAGCATCGGGGTTCTCTGGAAAGGATAACACCTCTACACATATAGCTGTGACGCTGAGGAGGGTGTGCTGACTCACTGGAAGAACGGTGCCAAGCCATCGCCTAAACCTCCTGCTTTCGTCTCAATCGCAGACCACAAATCCAATATCCCTATCTTCGACTCCTTCCCTTCCCCTTGCTTAGCTTTCCACTCCTCACCTACTTCTCTCACAATCCGTGCATATTCTGCACTATGTTCGACTTCTCTGATATGTTGTCTATCTTCTGGAATCTGAGGCGGATAGATCGGTGGTGGAGTGATAAGGATGATATTGATTGGTGTCTCGGAGACTGCGTATGGGGATGTTGAGGGATCAACGAGGGAGGAGATGAAGTGGTTCAGGTTGGATCGGTAAGTAGGGAGAGACACGGCGCGAACATTGGGAGGGAGACACGCGTCGTTGGCGCCTTGAAGGGAAAGGGGTGATCAGTAATTCCAACCTCGCGGCGTTGGGCATGGCCTGGTCGAAGGTGGTGAGGCTGGGACATACCAAACCAGATAGTGACCAGTCGTACGGTCTGAGCAGTTTCACCTTTCTTCGCAAATATATGTTCCAAGAGAGGTCTCGCTCTGTACCACAAGCCCGCAGATCAGCATGATTCTATGCACAGAACGTCTTCGATATCCTCTCACAAGGTAGTGTTGTATCCCCCCAATCCTCGATTCAGCACATCCAACTTCCTACAGTATGATTCTGCGGTAACCGGTCATGCACGTCAGCCGATACCAAAATCAATGCTAGAGTAGCGTAGACACATACGTGATAGCTTCTCATGAAAAGTCCCTGGTACATCTTGTCTTTGAGTCAGACTATCTCCCTTTGAGGCAGATCAGCTCTGAGTATTGGTAGACCAGGTCTTGGAAAGGTGTCAAAGCGTACGTACAAAGAGAATTATGCAATCTTGCGTCGGGGCTGCCATATTTCTATATCTAATCGTACCTTTACCTCAGTGATAAGGGAGGTTATTTGGGAGAAAAGCGACACTCTGAAGTGAAGTCTGATTAATGTGGATGTCAGATCTACATGTTCAGGTTATTATTGAAAGTGCATGCATGATGAATGACCCACCCACCAAACAGGTGTAATGTCATCCCGGCGACGGGCGGTCCGGAGATGAGCGACAATTCGGAGGTGGATCTTCGAGCAACCTTGCGCTGAAGTGATTTAATCCAATCTTCGGAATTAGAATCGAGCTCTTCTCGGATCAAGCACACTTCGTGCATGCTCCAACTGCTCTGCTCTTCTAGGATCTAAGATTGGACTACTAATAATCCGACAAACAGGGAGAATGAAGCCAAGTATCCTTGACTTGGTGCGGTATCAGGAATCGGGGAGATTAGATAGGAGACTGGAATTCGGAACCTCCACTTGACATCCTGCGTCTTCACGATAGCACACATCGCAGCCGCTGTCTCTCAGCTATCAGCTTCGATGCGGTGCAGTGCGTAGCGGCGCGGTATGATACCTGACTTCATGGAATGTGGGATGCAATGCACAAGCCGAATCCGTATGAACAATGCATAGCCTGAACGGTATATAAAGAAATTGTTTGCAAATGTCCTACTCATCCCAAACGTCACCAGGACGTCTTCTCCATTCTAAGAAAACAATGCAACACTACGTACTGTCCCACCACATCTGATCGATGCTTATCTAAAGGCTCACATAAGTCTTACCCAGAGCGTTGAGACTACCATCGGCATTCTCCAACCCCGTACTTTTCGTACTGATATCGGGGAAAGCGCCAAACCAAGCCCATCTCTCAACGATAGCTTTCCCATCGCCTTGGAACCACTCGACAGCTGTCTTCATGAACGATTCGGTCTCAGCGGCCGTACAGTCGTAGCCGGTGGAGTAGTCGTGGCATGCGAATTCGGTGATCCAGGTTGGTTTGCCCTGAGCGGGGAAGGTCTGTTGTGAAGGAGTTACCGAGAAGATATCAGTGTATCACGAGAATACACGGACAACCGAGTGTGAGACAACAGAGATAAGAGATGTGAGGCGTGTATAGGACCATTACTCACCTTGACGTAGGAGATCAAGTCATCTGCATTGTTGCCGTAGAAGTGAAGAGGAACAAAGTCGAATTTGCATTTACCGTCACAGGCAGTCACCCAGTCCTGCCAACCAGCTTTCATCAGCATAGATGACACTTTGAGGTAGCAGGCTGCTATCATGGGCAAATGGCCAGGGCGGAGAGGTGTGGACCTACGTTGAACCAGGTAAGACTTCCACGAGCGACAGCGGGAGAACCGATCTTGAGGTCGGCTTTGAGATCCGCCGTCCACTGTTGGTGCAGAGTCGCCGCTTTAGTGGAATCGAGATTCGATCCTCCGTTCGCAGAGGTCATATCCGCTATACGTATCGTCACATCATCGTTAGCTATGTATGAAGATAGCAGCAATGTCGAATGATGGTCGACTCACGTTCGTTGAACCCCAGAATGTGTGTAGTCCCATTTGGGAACGTAGCTCCGCTGACTGAGCTGACCACATTTTCACCCCAAACACAGGGGACGAACTCGATGGAAGGAAGATCGAACGCGGTCAAGCCCCAGTTCCAATACCAGTTGAGACCCGTTCCAGCCAGTTGTGAATAGCCAGAAGAGTCGACGGCTAAACCTGCACCGCCGTTGGTAGAAGGGGGTGCAGCTGCGGCAACCACTGCAGGAGGACTGGCAGAAGCGGATGCCTGGGCGGAGGTGGCTGACTCAGAGGCAGAAGTCGAAGCGGAAGGGTCAGTCACCGTGGGGGCTGAGCTAGCTGGTGGAGGGGGAGACGGAAGAGTGTAGAGAGTGGTTGGCTCGACATCCGTTGCAGACGACGCAGTTGTGGTGTCGACTGAGACTGAGATTGGAAGAGAGGTAACAGCGGCACTGTCAGAGGCGGCTATCAGGATAGATGACGAGGTGGCGGATACTTGAGCCGTGACCGGGTTCGAAGCGGCGACATCGCTTGAAGCAGAGACCGAGGCGGTAGAAACCAAAGCGGTTACAAATGGAATGGTCGAGTTTCCACCGCCCGAAGCAGTGTGAGACGGATGGACGTGCGAGCTCCAGGTATGTTTGTGGTGGCGCCATTGCTCACCGGGAAGAGTAGTAGCGTTCCGAGGAGGTCTGGCACCGCACGTACGGCTGGTAGGTGCCGCCGAGACGAGGGCGAGGAGAGGAAGGAGGGAGAAGAGAGCGGTTGGCTGCATATCCAGTGTATTGATTGGTTGTCAAGGTGAGATGTCTGTGAAGTGACTGATATATACGTGATAGTGAGGAAGTAGGCCTGTCAAAGGTCGACTTTCGAAAGAGTGACAATATAGTTGGATATGATGATGAAGGAGGACTAGATGAAGAGAGAAGAAGAAGATCGATGACAATTTACAGAGTATATATATATTGTCCAGCCTGTTCGATCGTTCGCATCGTTCCAAGGTCTCGATCACGGCGACAAAACTGGTTGGAGGGGTATCTCGTCCAACCACGTACCTTTCCATCACCTGAAACGGATGTTATGTTGTGTCCACCACATCATCTCGGTGCCTTTACCCATTTTGACGGAGCGTGTGTGATCGAGCTACGACCTGAGACGGAGAGGAGTGGCGTCGATCCTGTATCATCTTCATGGAAGGAGGCCAAAGAGTGGTCACGGACACGGCGTTACATTATGCAAGGACCTATTCCTGTTGTTGATGTGACAAGAACAATTCGATTGATTCTATAATTATCGTTGACGAGCACAGACCTCTAGTCAGCGAAACGTAACAGGTGTTTCAGATTGCTCGTCAGGCACAGCGTGGACTTCGGGCGCCTATCAAGTAACGTCCCTCCATCATGGGCCTAACTGGCACGCGTCGATCCCGTAGACTTGGCTTTCGGGAAGTGACCACTCTGCTCAACCGACCACAGAAGCCAGTAAAGAAAGCGGTGACGATCACATCTCTTGCGACTCACACAAGACACTTTATAACCAATTGCGAGTCATATTCTGTTCAAGATGGACAAGTGGACTCCGATCGCCCCTTCCAAACCGGGTGGCCCATCAACCTCTCACGCTCTCTCTGCTCGTTTCGCATCAGTCCTCAAACCGTCCAAACCCTCCTCCGGGGCTCGAGGTTCAATATCTTCTTCCATACCTGGAGGCTCAGGACCGTCAATTGGCAGATGGCCAGAGGAGGTTGTGCTTCGAATCATTGGATTCTTGCCAATTCCTGATCTGCCCAATGTAGCGAGGGCGAGTAGGTCGTTAGCCCGTTTGGTGAAAGATGAGCGAGGGTGGGAGGTCAGATGTAAACTGTTGGAATTAGGACCGGACACATGTAAGTATGAGATGATATATATCCAGTTTGACTGAGAGCATAATCTGACAGATTCGTACAGCTGCGTCACCTCGGCGAGATGGTCAACAAAAACAACTACTTCCAACACCTAGAAAAGCATCCAGTTCACAACAACATCGTAATTCAATACAACCAGACGATGATTTCGGTGATTTCTCAACACAAGGCAATGATACTTTTGAAGACGTAGACTTTGGAGATTTCGAAGCTGCCAAACCGAACGGAAGAGGTGGTGGAGGATCGTCAAAAGAGCAAAGTTTATTGGATTTTGATGATCTGCCATTACCTTCTCGACCGACGGGAGCTGGAACAAGTGGTGGTAGAACCACTGGATTCTTCGCTCTTACTCCTGCAACACCCAAGCTTGGTGGCTCCTTCCCTAGTCATCCACCAGGACCCTACTATCGAGCATATAAAGCTCATCATAACGCTTTACTACCACTATGTCGACATTTACGGTCTTCCCCTTCCCCAAGCTCAACACTCTCTCTACTCTTTCCTCCATCACCGATCACCGCCATTCCACCACCGTTACCTGCCCAATCTGACATCTTACTATCACTTCTCCTTTTCCTCTCCCCGCGTATACAACCCTTACGAGATTGGGGTTTCCTACGGCAAGCTTTATTGGCCGCAGCAGATCGGTTTGATTCGACATGTCTAGTCGCGTTCGAAGTAGCCGATGGGAAGAAGGATGAGGCAGGGATGAAATTAGCAGCGGAAAGTAGTTGGAAAGTTTGGGAAGCGGGTGGTGGTGGACGAGACAAATGGGAGTGCGGAAGAGTGTGGGTAGAAAAGAGGGAGGTTTTCTACGATACTGCTAGATGGGACCCGCTGGAGAATATTGTGTAAGTACAGACTTTCTTCTGCTTTATTTCTCTCACAGCCAGGACTAACGAATTCTTCTCGTAGCAAAGTACCCACCACGACTGGAGCCATGACAAAACAGCTCGATTTTACGCCCATGGACGCATTCATGACTCACGTGCTGGAAGCGTTCCGAATAGATGCTCAACTTGCTGTGAGGGTGTTTCCAGCAAATGCAAGGGTGGTGCTTTCCTTCTGCGACAGAGTATCCAGCGATGTTGTAAGTTGACTAAATCCTCCCTAATGTGGATCGACACAACTGATATATGCTGCTTCAGATTGGCGAGTATATTCACCCTCTTCTATCACAAGCTCGTGCGGTCTCGCAAGACATTTTTCTGCAAGCGACTGCGGCGACGTTTGTGCAAGCGTGGAAGCTGGTAGATGTAGTCATGGAGGTTGTAGGGGAAGATCAAACGGTTATACAACGAACTCAGGTGGAGGATTCAGTGTGAGTGTGATGATTATGACCTAAGATAATGCTGACATGCATTTCACAGCTTCCAAATGTTCGAAGTCCATCTAGACGAATACCTGGACGACGAGACGGAATGGGTGAAACAGCATCTGGAGGAAATTTGCAGGGCGTGGGAGCAACAAGTGGGTCTGCATCTCTTGATGGAATTGTTCTACTTGCTAACTCAGTGTAGCTCGGAGCGTCCGATCCCGGCTCGCGTACTCAAGGCACCACCCCGACTTTCCTTACATCTTCCAACCCGGACCAAGTCAAGCGAAACGTGTTGGCCGGCTTCCGAGACGCCCTTCTACTTCCAGTCACAATCGTACCCCGAACAGTGACCTTTGGAGTGAATGCCATCGTCACCGGTTCCAGTCAAGCTGTTAGCGGATTAGCGATGCTCAATCCTCAAAAGTGGACAGGATCGAATGGTCGAGGACAACTGGTCAAGGAACCTAATGGAAATGGAGAAGTCGTTTTTGCAGTCCCGGAAGAGAAAGAGAAAGACGTTGAAGTGGTGGACGAAAAGGAGGTGGTAAATGAGAAAGTCGAATCCTCTCCGACTATGAGTTTGTCGGTTCCAGGGACAGAGACGACTTCGAAGAACCCGTCCAGAGGACCAACACCATCGCATGAAACAGACAAGTCCTTCGACAAGTTACAGCTGTTGGTGTCCCTGGATACGGCGCTGGAACTGATTCAGATCGATCGAGATTCGTTGAAGAGGGCAGAGACGTTTGCAAAGTATCCTGGAAAGTACGGACACAAGGTTCGGGAGGCTATTGAGGAGATCTTCATCTTGATGTTGAAAGCTGCAGGAGATAGGCACATCGCTCCGGGTTTCAGAATGTGAGTGCACAACACGCCCGACCTTTGTGCAGCAAGGTCTGTCCGGATTGAGCTGATTTTTGGACTTTGACTTGCAGGGCCACAAACCAAATGAGTACCTACAAACCCGCCGAACACGAAGAAACGACTAGTGTTGCTCCGTTACTACAGTTCTTTGAGCTCGTCCATATCGGAGACACGATCCAGTCAATGGTGCAGGTCTATTTCGATAAAGAGCTGGCCCTATATGTGGACAAGACCGATTTCTTGAACGCTGTGATGAGGGAGAAGAAGAGGTTTGAGTCGGTTCTGGACGACGCGGTCGCAGCGGGTCTTAATGCCGGTATCGAAGTGTTGATGAATCAGGTGGGTATTGCGCAAGCTCAGATTTCGCTTTCACGGTGGGATGCGAGTCCTAGACTGACGGTGACTGGAATGACAGGTCGAGCATATCATCTTGGTCAAAACCGGTCCGAGGGAGTACTATCCTGTAGAAGGGACCCCCCTTGATTTGGGACCTACGAACGGTTGTAGAGAGGCAATTCAGTGTCTGGAAATGCACTGTAATCTCTTGAGAGGGAGTACGTCGAAAGAGGTGTTAGAAGTGTTCTATCAGGAAGTAGGGATCCGTTTGCAAGCGTGAGTGGGCTAGTCATCCAATCGTCTGTTACACCATGATCCTTAGCGCACGATTTGTTCTGCTTCACGCTTTCCTTCAACAGTGTACTCAGAGACACGGCAGCTGACACGCATCGCATTCTTCCCTCCCCCGTAGGATCTTACAACGCCATCTGAAACGTCAGATCATCTCCCTTGAAGGTGGATTTCAAATCATTGCCGATCTGAACGCCTATCACTCTTTCGTTGCGTCGCTGAAACAACAACGAATCACGGACGATTTTTCCAATCTCAAGATGTTAGGACATGTGTATATCGTCTCTGATGCAAAGGATCTCGCTCAGATCGTGAGGGATGTGACGAGATACGGGGGGACTTTCACACCGGAAGAGTGAGTCCGGCATCGCCCTCTCAGACAAGGAAGAGCGAATTACTGATCATGTTGATTGTACGTAGCATCTACGAGTTCATCCAAAGACGAAGCGATTGGAAGAAGATTGAAAAGACAGTGGACAAGGTGGGTTTGGATCTGTTCCGAGGCAGTCCCTCAACTATGGCTAACATTGATTCGGATCATGATAGGCAATGTATGCCCTTTCGGTGCGAGAGGATTGTGTAATCATGTAACAAGAAGAGGGCAACATTACGATGATGTATCCATCGACCAATGTCAAGCGTCGAGACTCACATGGAATGCAGCATTTACATTACATCTTGGAGTGGATAGGCATGGAGGTCTGGAATTCGCCGTTTCTCGGCCGCTTTGTAAAACGACTTGGCTTGGAAGGACGACCGTATCTGGACTAACATGGCTAGAACCGGAATAGCCCGTTCCGTTCCTTTGTCTGTCATGCGCCTTGACAACAGTAACATGTCGTATCATAGACTTCGACAGGGATATGTACTCACAAAGGCGGTCTTTGACCACAGATGGGCGGAAGATGAACGAAGGTACCTTTGAAACATCATACTGACAAAGGACCTTCCTTCACCTTTCTGTGTGGTTCTCTCTCCTGCACTCGGTCGTTGAGGAGCGCGGTTTCAATTGGGCCTCTACAACCGTTTGATTGCCTTTGGATTAGATGCGTGGGAACTATGCCAATGCTCGACCCGCTGTATGCTGTACATATAAGCTAATCGAGGACAGATATGCTGATGTGAGGTATGGCGTTGAATTGACCTTTGCCATCCGCTCATTCACTCAAACGCCCTTACTTCATTTAACAACACAGAGATCCATTCGAGATACTGCCTTATTGATCAAGTCATAACTTGGGACACGAAATTCATCTGGATACGACAAACGTGATGGGAAACAACAATACTCTAGACGATACCTCCAACTGGATTCAATACGGTGGCGATACTTGGTCAACCGATCATTCAGGTGAGTTGAGCTCACAGACTTGCCACGAGCTCGTACTCAACAGTACGAGTACTCCGATTCCCATATCGTTCATCCAGTCCCGTCTCGAGAGATTACCGTGCATTAGCCCCTTCCACCTGCACACGCTCATTTCCATTCCCAGCACTAACGAAAGGGACACTAACGAAAGGGATAGAAGACTGACTGATTCTCACCTGACTTTGATAGATGATACGTGGACCCCACAATATTACAACGGGACATTCATTCTGCAACGCAAGATAAGGCTTGGGCTAGAATATGTTGGACCGGAACTGATATCACAGTGTTCGGATCTAAGCGAAAGAAGTGAGTAAGAACCCAATGACTGTATCTCAGATTATTGCACTTGGTCTTGCAAATTTCCTCTTCTCCCAAGTACTGTAGATGGATAGTACTGATGCTGACGCACTGCTTGCCTTGCTCTGCGCTACCGCCCTACCGCGCTTCACTCATAGTCACGGATACTACGCCACAGCTATCGATAATGGTCCTCTCATCTTCTCAAACGGATATCCAGGACCCGAACAGATCCAAGCTGTTCTATACGCTTCGTCGGGCGTACAACAGAATAATCATCAGATCGTGATTCTGAATGAGGCATCGACGAATCCTGTAGATGAGAGGGTGTGGTTGGATGTGGATTATGTAAATATTGCTGGGAGTCCGTGAGTGATCCTTCACATAGTTCAGAATTGCTATGTGCGCGATAGACGGTACCAGTGGTACGATGTTTTAGACTCAGGGTGTCATAACACAGTTCACGTACACGTACTACAGCGATCATGCCTCTATCCGTCAGTGATAAGTTGAGCGATGCTGACAACTTGTTGTCTTTGTGGCTCTGGAATACACACAGGATCGACTGTTCTCATCTTCCCGATTCAACTTACACCCAAGGCGCAGCAGCAGCCCCAGCTTCGGCATCACCAACAACTACCGCTCAGCCCACTACTGCCGCACAGCCAGCGTCGCCCAACACAGCGACTGACACACCTGCAATCTCTGCAACACCCGTCAACACCGATAGCTCAAACACATCGACTAGCTCGTCAGACCTCGCCTCGATCACTACAGTAGCGAACTCTGGGATAGCTTCGGGTCTTTTGAGCTCCTCAACAGGTATCTCGTCAGCTGCAACGGTGACAAGCGATGCTTTATCGTTAAGTGGCACCGTCGTTCCTCTTACAGGGGCATCACTACAAACGCCACATCTGTCACTCAACGTGCCACAGATCACACCGTGAGTACAGTAGTTGCCCGCTCGTTCATGGTGCTGTGCCGTCGGACCATAGTGAATGGGATGACGAACACTGATCGTTGATGTGCTCTCAATGTCCAGGGGGGCAAATAACAAGATGGCAATAGCTGGTGTCAGTGCCGGGTCGAGAAGGATGGGGAGTGGCGGAATGTTCGAGGGCAACTTGGCGTTGATGGGGATGATGTTTTGGTATTTGTTTGAATCGCTTTTCAAGTAGACGAGCTGGACTCGGTCAATCTTTGATACTCTAATGTGGTAGATCCGCATGCTATAATCGTATAATCACCTACATCTACAGATTACAGTACAGGGGTATCGCGAGCGAGGACTTCTAACTAACTCATATTGGCAAAAAAAGTCGGATCGGCTCACTGTTCACTTTGCAGTAGATCTCGCAGCTGGATCAATCTCACTACTCGTACAGTATCATCCATTCATCCGACCATCATCACCGCCGCCAATCCCCCTATCACCCATCCAGGTCCATACCCTCCCATCATAGTTACCAAGTCTCCCAGATCGTATACTGGATTTGCACTCGACGACACGCCGTTCGCACTCTGTGTATTCTGACTGACCTGCAACGCATCTGGGATCTGTTGATCTTCCACATCTCCCCAATTCACAACACCGCCATAAGTGGGGTCTTGAGGACAATCGTTCTTGAGATGATCGCCGAGGGCGTTCGTGAGTGCTTGACCTCGTATGGAGGGGATTGTATATTGACTATAAGTAGGGATGGTAGAATGATCAGCGGATGCTCACATGCACTCATGTAAGAAGCTCTGTAGCGATGGGTTGACGGTACAGAAGGGGGGAGAACGGGTTCCCATATCACCTCTGAGGGCGGGTGGGTGTCCATGTCCATACACTGAGGTGAAGTAACGATGGCGAACAACTCGCCAATCAGAAGGTGAGATGAGTCACATCCTATCACTGTCGCACAACGCAGTGGGACGAAGCATACCAAGATAAGAACTCGCGATCACTCACGCCGCTTTGAACATCTCGTACATGCACCCCGTACATTGTGCACTCGTAAACACCGAATCCTTATATTGGTCGAGAATGGTGCCCGTCACGAGGTTATCGAAGAATTGAGATGAGTCGGCTGTGTCAGATGTGTTAAGGACAGAGGGCAGACAAAGGTCGGATGTTCCGTTACTGCGAAAGGTCGAGGTGGGGTCATCAGTATCGTGACTACGAAGCATTTCGCCGCGGACCAAGGAACGACCAGTGTTCGAACACAATATGAGAGTGGTTGAGTCGTCAATTACGATGGCGCACTCACTAGTGAATCTGACATGCGAGTGTCTTATAACTACTCGAATAATTGTCTAACACGGTCCCCAACACACCCACTAAACCACCCTCCGAAGCCGAACTCGCACAACTTTGAGCCAACTGCGCTTTCGCATCTCCTATATCCGCATCTGAACAGCTTTGTCCGCACACATCCTACATCCCCGAGATAGGTATTGAGCTGAGTCGAAAACGAGTCGGTGGAGTTTGTACTACCATCAGACGAAGAAGAGTTTCCTGAATTGGTTATTAGACTTGCTAAAGAGGTAAGCCCAAGACATGTTCCGATGGGAGTGGTGGTCAAGTTGACAAGGGTGATCAGACATGACATGGAAGTTATTTGAGCAGCTTGTAAAGTTTCGAGAAACGCAACTTCAGAGTTGGTAGTACCAGAGGATGAGGTAGACGAAGGAGAGGAAGAGGTGGTGGTCTCGCTTCCACCAAAGAGACCGGCCATTGCTGTGTTGAGCATCAATAGCGGAGCGAGATGCACAAGAATGGGTAAGCGCATGGCGATCAGTTGGGATATCAGGCGATGGAACTTGGGTATCCTAAGTTTGATTAGTAGTACAACCCGTACAGGGCGTATGGTTGTCAGTCCTGCTGTCAACGGCGTTGGAAGGGAAACTTATGCTTGTGGTCAGTAGTGAGATAGTCGCCTACATCTCAGCGCATCAAGCGTGGCTGGTGAGCACCTCAATGGTGTAGCTCTCCCAGTTTGTTGATCGTTGACACCTCAAAGGAAGTCTAGGAGTGCATACAGTGACATCCGTTCACGGACGTTCACAAAGGATGCTCGGGTAACATCACGATCAAGCAGGCCTGGCCAATCGGAGGACAAACATCGGAAAAAAGGATCGCAGTGCGCATGTAAGACATATTGTAAGTCAAGTATCCTGATGGTATTGCCATAATCGTATGTGGGCATGTCATGATACAGCTGGCATGGGGGTATCGAGAAGCGAGAAGGGGTACAGGCTGAGCTTGATATGATGTGCCGAGGTTCGAAGATGTCATGATGCAGTGGCAGTGAGGAAAGACTTGTTGATATGAGAGCAATCTATTGGCGAGCTGATTCGCTAGGCACGCCTGCACCAGCCACTACTCCGGATCCTTGTACTCTTGCCAACTTCTCCTCAGCAGCTCTTATCTGCGCTTCGAGAGCCGCGAGCTCAGATTCGAGGTGAGGGAGGACGGAACGGCTGGAGGTAGAATGATTTGGTGACACCGATACGTTGTGTTAAAGAGTGAACGGCAATGGGAGAGGAGGGAAGTAAGCGCGTCATTATAGGGGGTGGACTCAGCATGACCCCCCGTGAAAAAAGGAGGAGAAGAGACTTACCGCTTGTCTACCTTCTCTTGTAATTCCTTGACCACCTTCTCGTCCTCTTTCTTCGGCACGGCACCTTCATTCACCTTCCCGCTTGCGTCATTCAACACATCCACACCCCCGTCCCTCCTATCGCCAGTATTACCAGTACTACTGCCCTCATAAGCCTGGCCAGCAGCCGAAGTCCGTCGTCCGTCACCAAGTGCTGAAGGTCTGTAGCCTTGGGTGATGGGAGGAGTCGATGGCGGGGTGTCAGAGGCAGGACCGATCACCGCTTCCATGAGACTGGAGGCGGAACCGTTCGTGTTAGGTTGGATATAGGGGAGGTTACCGACGTGTGGTGGAACGGGACGTTGAGATCTGCGTGACGGTGTCCAGAGCAGGAAGGCCATGCCATCGTGTTAGCGAATAGCTAGTGACGAACAACGGACGGGGTTTGTCATACACGCTGGGTAATGATGTAGAGTAAACAAGAAGGCATGCCCCAACTCACCCTCTGGGATCGCTACCAGATTGGTCTAAGCCTAAGTTCTCTCTTCCAGCCATATTGGACAAAGCTATGACCGAGTTGGATGATACTATTTCAGCTGAAGCGTGAAGATAGTCTAGGCCCGGACAATAGATGCAGGGATACGAGATAGGTGAGAGTCCGGATAGTTTGGTGATTCTACTCGATGTCGGATCGGATATGCTGGGATGAGAGTTGTACGGGATGGCAAGTGAGACAGACTTGACGGGAAACCTCGCGCGCTAGGTTCGAGAGAGTTGGGTGACGCAAGATTACGACGAGACGACGGAAATGTGTACAAGAGATTGCGAGATCGTCGTGAAGGCCGTTGTAATTGAAAAGGTAGATATCTGTTTCTTGTTGCCAGTGTGAGGTATGCAGAGAGTGATATGAGAGTTTAAGAAAGCCAGAGCATAGCCTTGATCGCTTCAAGACCAAGTACTAGTGAACCAAACCGTTCCCAGAAACGCGGGGTAAAAGCGGGGGCCACCAAAACGCCACAACGCGTCATTCCAATTCCAGCTTTATTTTGAAACGCGTCAGAGCTAGTGCAAGTTTCAGACTCATTGCATCCTCGTGTCGATAATCAATTGAAGGCAATCATTCCTCATGACTCTATACTTACCTTGACATTGTATACCTCTTCTTTGCCAACTTGAAGCACGTAATCGAGCTGGGAGATGGTGTACCACCAATGCCACCCTGTTCACTACTTGGACCCAACAGCGAGGGGAGCTTTGCACACTTGCTCTGTACAGCATGCAGTCTCTCCTTCGCGACCAAACGGACTAAAGCTCAAGAAACGCCGGAGACGTACCTGACGATCGTTCTAATGTCTGTTCAGAGCTGACATGTCACAGTGCGAAAGGATGACAGCTCACTAATTTCTGGAAGGCACATCCGAATCCCGAACCGAAATGCTTGAACGTGCCTAAACATACTTCGGCAAAGTCGAGCACGACAGCGGTATCCCAGTGCCGCTTCCGATCCATCCTTTGGATAGTCTCGTCATCACTGATAGGTAGACTTGACTACCAGGGCGAAAGGACCATCGTTAAAGTGTATCAGGATGGTACTAACCGCTTCTAGCTTGTTGGGGATCAAGATACGACGAGAATAAACGAGAAAGACCAGACTTGACTTCGGTCGTGCGAGGTGTATTGGAGAGAATCATGTGGGGCACAACAGAGAGTGGTGCGATCGTCCTACTTCCGACTCGGAAAACTTCTTCGGAAAGACAGTTCGGTCTGTGCGTGACCGTATCTGACAAAAGTCCCCAAAGTGCTGTGGGAATAACTTATTTCGACATTGCAGATCGATTCCGCTTCTCAATCCAGTCTTCTCTTTCTGTCATCAGGACGAGTGAACTTCCCTTGAGTTTCTTGATTCATCATCACATCTGGGATAGCAACCTCCCTTTGCGGTCCTTTTGTGTCTTTCTTGACCCGATTGTCCTGTCGACAACCCCATATCTTGCGAACCTTCTTGATTTTGGTGAGTCGTACCCGCCTCGTCACTCCACATGGTTGTGTTGAACTGTTCAAATCGCACAATCAGTTTGACGCGGCTCATAGGTCATGAACAACTTCGATGTTGACGACCTCGATGTCCGCCAAATGTCGTATATTCCAGGTAAGTCCTATCGCCATCTTGCTTGATAACTAAATACTGAAACTTCTAGCTCTCTCATAGGCACTCCCACGACTCCCCTAGGCTTCACATTGCCGGACAATAAGGCGTCTGACTCCCATAGTAGATCGTTGCCCTGGCAACACGACAGCGCTCATAATTTTGGTGAGTACCTTCTGTGAGAACGACTGTGAGAACGAGATTTGATAGAAAGCTGAGTAAGAATGATACGTAGAAACATCGAGTCCCTTTTTGCATAACCCGTCTCAAGTGCCTATCACTCCTCAGGCGATCAACCCCAACGACCTGTTCCTTTCCTCTCGAACTCCTATAACCCCCTCCCCACTGGTCAACTTCGGTCTTTCAAGCACTTCTGTCTTTGCTTCCTCACCGATTGGGAACGGACTCGAAGTCCAAGTCCTCGATGACAGCGAAGAGGAAGAGGAGGTCGACATGGGCTGTGATAGAGGTGATGACGACGGAACCTATTGCGAGAAGGTGGAGAAGGGAGCGCTTGGGGTGACTGTCGCCTCAAACCGGCTTCAGGCGATTGCTCTGACTCCAAGCCATCTCTCAAGCGATCCTCAAGTCAGCCTACTGCCATCCATCCCTTCGGATATCGAACCAAAGCCAATTGCTTCTCCTCTCCTCCAAATCCCTACCCTCCCCCCCGCGAACAGTCAGAAATCTCAAACCAAAAAGTCTAGAGCACGCCGCTCGAAGCAGGTGAGTCTGACCTTGTGGTCGCTGTCGCTCCGGGGTGCTGACAAAGAGGCTCGACAACCTAGAAGTCCAAGACATTGCCCGTTAGCTCCGCGACGAAGAAGACACCCAGCGTTCGTCGAATGATCCTGAACGAAGCCCAAGCTTCAAGGTTTCGCTGTCTTCCTAGTAAAGCGACACCTGGCGACAAGCATGCGGTAGCCGAGAAGCAGAAGAAGAAGATGGTCCTGCCCCCTACTTCAACCTCGCCTCTGCACCCTGTGGGGGTCAGCATCCCTGTGAGCTCCCAGCGATCGGCATGCCAACGCAGAATTGCACATGCGACTCTTATCGCATCTCCCGCATCGTCTTTCGATGTGGAATCCGAAGGGTCGTTATATGTCGGATCTCCCTCTCCGTCATTTATTGAGCTCAACGACCATTATCCTCCATTTAGTCCGACCAAGCCTACGACATCTTCATCGAAGCGCAAAGTGAAGTCCTTTTGTCCAGTTCTGCCAAAGACTGAGGGCGACTTACCCCAAGAGAAGGAGATGCCGAAGCTGAAGGGCAAGGCAAGCAGGAGGTTCGGCGAGGGCCGACGTTCGCAGAATCAGCGGGCCCAGAAGACGTATAGAGAGAAGGTAAAGAACAGGAATATTCTGGTAGGTCCAGTCACATCACTTTAAGTTGTCTCGAAGCTATCGCAGTGAAGTCGATCAATCTTTGACTTCTCTATTTCATATCATATATAGGTGGAAGACTTCACCGTGAAGCTCCTATGCCTCTGCAAGGTTCACGCCAAGAAAGGGGTGTTTCACTCGAAGGTCGAAACTCTGAAGACACAGTTCTTGACAGAGTTATGTCGTGAGTCGATGTCGGACACACTCACAGTATATGACGAGCTAACGGTTCACTTTCTTTAGACATGGATGAGGCATATAGCCAAATATTCGTCGCAAAGCTCGAGGCTCCTCATCAAGAGCCCTAACGCCACGCTTCTGTCTACGAAAAGGACGAATGGAGAAAGGGGTAGTGATAGGAAACGACGAAATGGTCACGATAGAGACTGTAAAAACCATTTTGGGATTCGGTATCATCATCAGTTGGTCACACAATTTTCCATGTTGTATCAAAGATCCACGACACGATTTGGTAATCATCCAGTATTCTTGACATGTCACGGTCAACATCTTGTAGCGAAAAAAAGAAAAGTGATATATTTAGTTTGGCATCTATGCGACCCATCATGTCATCTTGTGATTTGGAGCTGTGCATCCTGTGCTCATCCTCAACGTGCTCGAAATGGATGACACAGTTCTACGAACGCGTTTACAACGTAACACCTTGAACGTCCATCGATGAGTGACGTCTGATTGCCTTTCATTTCTTCGGATCTCTCTTCCCGCTCGCTGACTCTGCCTTCTTCTCGCTTTTCTTCTTCTTTCCATCAGGCTTAGCTTTACCCTCGTCTTTCTTCTCGGGCTGCGATTCTCTCTGCTCAGCTTCTTTCAAGCCTTTACTCTTTTCCTGTTTCTGCGATACATCGATCTTATGTTAGCACCTATCCCGTTCATCAAAAGGCGCGTACTGTAGTAACGCTGTGCCACCGATCATGATAGAGCAAATGCACTGCTCAGGTCTCGCTAGGGCGAAAGTTAGGCTATATCTGAACTCACAAGTACAGCTCTACCGAACCAACCCCCACCCAGCAAGACCAGTCCCCCGCTCCTTCCAACCTCAAACACGCCTCTCCAACCCGGTCTATAAATCGCGACCCACCCTCTTCCCCATCCCAAAAAGCAATATATCATCCAGTATAACAACCATTGTCCGGCTTCACCTTTCTTCCCTTTATCATCTTTCTCAGCTTGAATAGCAGCTACGGTATTTTGGATAGGTATGATGAGTGTTATGGTTGATGATAAGTGAGGGATGAGGAAGAGTGGGAAGTAGAAGTGCGCGAATAAGAATAGGGAGAGGAGGATGATGAGGGTCGTTGTTTGTGGAAGAGAGAGGAGGGAGGAGAGGGAACCGATGGGAGTATGGAGATAGCCGGCGTGAGAGGCGAGCTGTGTGGTGAGATATCAGCTAACGTGCTGTTCTTCCGAACAATGGCGATTAGGATCCAATTTCTCTGGTCGGATGAGATGGTAGAGGAATAAATTCCCAACTGTAGGTGAGGAAATCAGGTCATGAAAGATCGAAGCAAGGGGACAATAGGTTGAGGCAGCTCACTGCTGAGGATCCGAGGAGTAGTCGCCACAGCAAACTCACACAGCTCTGCACGAGCGCCTCGTACTCTGCATTCCGAATCTGATCGACAGACTTCGATTGACTAGCGGAAGGTCCCGCCTTGTCTTTGGATGATGACGATGAAGAGTCTTTCTTGGACGACGATTTGCTAGATGAGGATTTCGGGGTCTTGCTGGATGACGACGAAGGCTTGGTTTGTTCTCTCGATGAAGACATCTTTGTAACTACTCTGCACTAACCTTCAGTCGTTTTGACCAAAGTGAGAAGTTTTACTCATGTTTGCCAGTTTGCCGGCCCGTCTATACGATTTGGGGACGTCAACAGATCCGGATCGAGCATGGATGGGAGGTGGGAGGGGTTTGACCTGAAAGGAACGTCCAAGAAAGGATGTGGCAGATCTCCTTCATCAAGGACGATTACGGTCGTAGACACAAATGCCATACGTTCGCACCAAGAGCGACGATACTCGACGTACTGCTCATGCAGAAAACTCACATTACATCATGCATGAAGTTCAGTACAGATCATATGGTACATGCTTTGTGGATCTCATGGTACAAGACAAACATCTTCGCATGGTACTACATTTATGACTCCACAAGTACTTGATCTTTCTTGATATTCAGAGGTGCCGTTCCCAATCCTGCCACTTCCACACCTGCCCCGACCCCACTTCTTACCTCATCCTCTTTTTCCGCCAGCTGAGTCCTCTCTTCATTTATAACGACCTCGACGTCCTCTTCCTGCTCTCCATCAGGTGCGTCACCCTCACCTTCCATAGCGATAGCGAGCAAATCATCGAGACTCAATTTGGTGATTTCACCTTCCGCCTCACTAGACTTGATCACCGCCTCAAGCGGCGCAGCCACTGATTCTGCTTCGAAGACCGGTGCTGATTGCAACTTGTCGTCGTCACTTTTACTCTTGCTTCCTCCTTCGCCGGCCGGTATGACTGACATCTTCGTCGGACTCTCGTCTGACTTGATGATTAGGTTCGCGTCCACATTGTCGTCATTTGATAAGACTCCCGCTCCGTCGACCTTAGCTTTCGCAGGTTCTACCATTCCCACTTCAAGCTTCTGAGTCGAGTCAGGGGTACTACTCGATCTCTGTTCCTGGACCTTGTGATCACCTGTCTCGTCCTCGACTACGGGTCCCACGCCGTCATCGGCTGGCGAGACTGGAGCAGGCGATGCGATCGGGGACATGACAGTCTTCAGTCCTCTCAAGGCTAGCTCGTCAAGCGGTGTACCGGGCGGAAGCATGATATCTGTCGAGTCGTCCGAGTCGTTAGAGTCCGTATCCGAAGCCG
Source organism: Kwoniella shandongensis (assembly GCF_008629635.2). NCBI lineage: Eukaryota > Fungi > Basidiomycota > Tremellomycetes > Tremellales > Cryptococcaceae > Kwoniella > Kwoniella shandongensis. The sequence continues at coordinate 865,969 of NC_089293.1, forward strand.
AATCAGGATCAGACGAGGTCGAGTCCGTGTCGGAACCAGAGTCGGAATGCGAACTCGTCTCATGTTCGGGTGAAGAGATCTCGTCATCGTCTTCATCACTATCGCTTTCCGAATCCGAGTCCGCGTCCGAGTCAGCTGATGATACGCTCAACGACGCAACACTGCTCAGATCGAAGGGCGATGAAGCGTCGCTATCGGGAGTAGAGAGCGATGAAGGCGTATGTGGTATTCTTGAGAAGACCGGAGTGGACGATAGTGCTGGATGATCTATATCGCCGACACGGTTGTCTCCATGAGGTTTGGAAGGCGAAGGATCTTTTTGAGAGGATAGGTCTTTGACGTTCTCTGTGGACTTGGTTTTATCGATTTGCGTGGCGTTGCCTCGCTCCTCTGGCTCAGGTTCGGGCTCTCCAGCAGACCTGACCACTTCGATTCCGGCGTTGTTCTTGTTTCGAGCTTTGAGACGCTACAAGATATTACGATTCGAAGTCAGAAAGGTTTCCTGCCAATGTGCGCCGAAAGGACCTTTTTCTACGGGGAACAAGACTCACCAAAGGCTTTGGTTTGTGAGTTTCCGTCTTCTTGCCTTTCTCCACATCCACACCCACCAGACCAAGGAAAAACCACACGATACCGACAACTTTGAAAGCCCAGTAGAAAGGTACGAAAGTAAATAACACCTCTTCTCCTAGGAGATCTTCGATGAACAAACTTGTCCCGAATATCACCCAATAATCTAACCACCTTTTACCAACTTCTTTCCTTTGATTCTCGATACCTTTCTGCTTCGCACTGGGTGGTGTGGGTGGAGCGTTCTCCGAAGAGATAAGTTGTTGAAGTGTGCAATACGCAGAAGGGACGAAACCGATAAGGTTGGTAAGGATAGGGGAGAGGTCGTATGGGTTCAGGAGGATGAGGGAGATCAATAGAAGGAGAGTTGAGTTGGCGAGAACTGATGGCGGACGATCGAGTGCGTCGCTGAGATACACGACAAGTGGGAAGTCCGATGCCCGCTACTTGGCGAGTGACGTGTCAGCATATGATAGAACTATAGTCACCTCGTAATCTCGAGTGAGGCGCCTGGCGAATTGTAGCCCTGGTACTGAAACTTACCTCGTCAGTGATTATATCTCCCGCTGACGCGATCGCCGTTCTCAACCGAACCGTCATAGGTTTGTAGGCACTTGAGCTCGCTTGTCTGCTCATTTCGTATACGTTCCAGACTGATGATAAAGTGGTAGCGGAGTGTCTCCAAGAGCTATGAGCTAATCCTCAACGAGCATAAGAATTGACGAGCAAATAGCTATTCACCTTGGATTTCAATCACTCAGCATCACAAGATAATACGATTAACCTCCTTTGTGGCTTTGGCATGGCTTCCTTTCATCCGCAAGGGGTAGTGCCGATATCGGATCAGTGTGCGGTGATATCAAGGAGTTGTTCAATGGAAGTCTTGTGCTTGAAAAGAATCGCATGGTCATGCTGTAGCTTAACTTGAGCGGGGTCGGGCAAATTGATCAGCGGTATCTTTCTCCGACGTAGTGTATGGACGCCACGGACAAAAGGCGCTGGATCTCCGCCGCACCATAATGGATGGGACAACGGTCATGAACATTGCGAGTGCTGAGTGTATAATGTACAAAGCTTAGACCAGACCTCCACTATCACTCCTGCCCATTCCTCCTGCTTTCTCGGTCAACCGCTCATGTTCATGCTCTTTCCATTCTTGGTCGTTATGGGACGGCTCCACGAATTCGGGGTCAGGGATGAAGTGTAAAGCTGTTGTCAGGACGAAGAGGATTACGATGCAGAGGATCGCAAGTGCGAACGTCGCTGCGATGTGGCGGGTCAGCCGAGGAGGGACTCAAGGCGGAGGGGAGGAAGATGTGACGATTTACCTGTTATGCTCATCTAGCCAGCGGTTTGTTATAACATTTACAACCTCAACGTGGAGATTGCTCATCATATAATTTGCTCAATTGTGTGGACTGAAATGGCATGCATAGCTATGTACATACATGTTATGTTTGGCATAAAGGAAGCGATCATTACGCCCTCCTCCTCCCTTCAGCGAGACGCGGAAGAAAAACGCCACGTCATGAAATGCCACACTCACTTTACGCACTTTAAATCTGACCACGCTCGTTGGCTCGTTGGGTTCGTCGCTCCTCGCCGTCGTATCCGTCCTTTGCACCTTTCTGCTTTCCGTGTTTCCGACGACGTTAGAAACGTAGTTTGCTCTCTACAACTCTTCATCTCATCCGTCCATTCACCATCGCCATCCAGTCACGATGCCTTCTTTTGTCCGACGAAGTCAGCTCGTAAGTCTTTCACCTGCGGTTGGGCATGCAGACAACTTATATTGTTGAGCTTGGAGCTAATGTTATTGGTGCTTTTTAGCAATTCCTCGGTTTGACCGCTGAGTATGTCTCTTCTTCTTGTTTGAGGGTATCGAATGAATGGATAGAGGCAATGCGGAGGATAGGCTGGATACATGTAGAGAAGATTGCTGATCTATCATTTTATTACTATTCCCTGCCCATTTCGACTTCTTAATGTCCTGCCGATGATCGATCGTTAACCCCTACTCGTTGCTTCCCACTCACATTCCTCTACGGTACAATCGACACTCATGATGATTATCTCGCTTTCGCAAACCCTTTTGACATGCCCATTTATCTACTCTGCGAAATATCGATATCATATTACTCGCTCTTCTCTTAATTGCCACCTCAACGATTATCATCACTCCACATTCCAATGATACGTCCGTTCAACGTTTCGAATTGTCGCGATGATCGCTCTCACCCTCCAGGCGTCTCTCCGGCTGGACACCTACTCTCGCCGTCTGGGGTGTGACCGCCGGTGCTGCCGTCAGCTTGTTCTTGTCCGATGTCCCTCTTTTCAGGAAGGATGTGTTGATCAAGGTCCCTGTGGTGAGTTTTGTTTGTGGCCGTAGAACGGTGTGATACTGGGTGTATGTATGTGAACAGCGGTGGTCAGGATAGGATGAGGAGCGGACAGCTATTTGTTATGCCGATTAGTTGGGCGGGTCGAGACGAAAACCCAGATTACATCGAATGCTAATACCTTGTTTTCTTGCGTGTAGCTCGGAAACTACTACAAGGGTATGTTTCTGTCCTCACATCGAATACAGGACGTAGCTGACGGAATTGCCCTCCTCTCTGTCTGTGATTGCCTCATTGTCTTTGCTCTGTACACGCCATCCTCTCAAACCGTCATTTCGCCGAGCAGACACTACCCCCGATTCCGACAAGCCTTTCTAAGTGGTGGAGGATGTGGATTGAGACGGAGTAGTAGAGGTAGACTGGGCATGACATTGCATGAAACTATTATTTGCACCGGGTAGTGGGCTGTAATTGTAGGAATGCTGCCTGACTCTGTTAGATCATTATCACCAGGGGCGACTTGCTGTTGTTGTTGCTGTTGCCTGGGCTCTCTCGGGTGGGAAGGGAGGAGGGGATGCATACAGCTGCCACTGAATACAATTCCCGGTATTCTCCGATCTACCACGAGTCTATGTCTTATTTGATTTCCCCATTTAAGGTTAATGATCGAAGTGGATGTGCCACGCCACCCGCGCACGCAAACGTCACTTGATGATCCCCCTCTCCTCGTTGCTGCAACCAACTGACTTTGTTCTCACTAACAACATCCTCGTATTCATCCATACTTCACGAATAGAGTCGGATATCCTCATTACTAGAGCAACACACTTCAGGCGATACCTCTCTCTTCTTACTTGTGAGTTTGCAGCATCGAATGGACGCGCGGAGAATCAGCGAGAATGGAGGAAAGGCTAGGCCGAAAGATAAGCGGCGCGTGCGGGGCTCGGCCTTGTGCTGGGAACAGAAGGGCGATGAGTGATGTGCGATGATAGGTTCAAGCGCTGACATCTACCTTCCTCCTCTTCTTCTTGGCCCCCCTGTCACATCTTCGGCTTACTTGAATTAACTCTCGTCTCTCGCTCTTTCTGGTCACGATCAACAACGTGGTTTTGCCGCTGCCGATTATACCATCACCTCGTCCCGACTCCACTATCATAGAATAACGAACTTTGCATAAACATTCAATATGGCTGCTCCCGAATACGACTATCTCTTCAAGGTATGTGAAGTGACCTGTTCTCCCCTTCGCTCAACGGCCTGCATCATCGCTTTGAGGTAGAGACAACAAACGCTGACTTGACGGCTGTGTTGCAGCTCCTCCTCATCGGTGACTCAGGTGTCGGAAAGTCTTGTTTGCTTCTTCGATTTGCCGACGATACCTATACCGAGAGCTATATCTCAACTATCGGAGTGAGTTAAATTTCATCCCTTCCTTGCCCTTTTGTCACATCGCGTTTCGTTGGGAGAGATTCGATGAGAGCGGTGTGTGAAGGCGACGTGGAGGGGATGGAGTGAAGTGAAACTTGCGATGAATCAAGGCGAAAGCGTGCTTTCTGGCAAAGAGCAGCTCTTCAGACACGTGCCAGGCGCCATTCTTCTTCATAATACCTGGACTCACAGACTTTTTCCCATCGGAACCCCCTCGGTTCTTTCGCCAATCTCGGTACACCGCTCCGTTGCTCGTATTATGGCCATACCAATCACTACGTCCAGCAATGCTGACTTTCTCGCGCACTAGGTCGATTTCAAGATCCGAACGATTGAGCTTGAGGGAAAGACCGTGAAATTGCAAATCGTGCGTACTTCGGTGCTGTAGTTGCGCGCAAACCCCACTGACATTGCTATCTGTAGTGGGATACCGCTGGTCAAGAGCGATTCAGGTATGTTGTCCCCTCAAGACACTCTTCCTTCGCCCAGCTCACCATGAGCATTACAGGACAATCACCTCATCTTACTACCGAGGAGCCCATGGTATCATAGTAGTGTACGACGTGACCGATAGCGGTAAGTAAAACAGCGCGTCCGATCATCGGTGCTGTATCTGACGTCCCGCAGACACCTACACAAACGTCAAGCAATGGCTGCAAGAGATCGACCGATACGCTGTGGAGGGTGTCAACAAGCTTTTGGTCGGAAACAAGTCTGATTTGGCGACAAAGAAGGTGGTCGAGTACGCAGCGGCAAAGGCTTTCGCCGATGAGCTTGGTATCCCCTTCCTCGAGACTTCCGCTAAGAACGCTACAAACGTTGAGCAAGCTTTCTTGACCATGTCCAAGCAGATCAAGGACCGGTGAGTGAAGAACATCTTTCGTCTGATCTGTGCTGATCTAGTGTTATAGAATGGGCTCCACATCTATGGCTTCTGGTCCCGGTGCCAAGTCCACGATCAAGGGTCTTGGTCAGAATGTTGAGCAGAAGACAGCGGGTGGATGCTGTTAAATGTGGATCGAACCGGCTGTAACTGATGAGGGGATGAATAGGGACGAGCAGTGACACGAGGAGGTCTTCTCTTTCTTTCGTTTGTAGAGCTCTGCGTTATGATATATCCGATTGATTTGACGAGGCTTAGAGGTGATGCAAGGAATGTATTCCAGAAGTGAAACAAAACAACAACATGAAGGCATTTGATCCCGTTGTCACGGCCAACTCTGGTTCCTCCACTTGGACATATCGCGAATTCGGGTTCACGACGTGTTGTATTGCACAACCAAGACTGTCATCACAACGATCACCAGTACCCAGCAAGAGACAAGCCAGCTCGGATCAGCGTTGCGCAAGATGGCGGAAGTCGCCTCTACATCTGCACTTCGACCACCATCACCTGAACCGCGACTTTCCACATCCTCATCCACCTCATCCCAAGGACGTTCCCTCGACCTCCCTTCTCTCCAACCGCTCTCCCACTCTCATCCCCTCTTAACAGCCGAGACATTCGATGCGGACACTTTCCTCCTTTCTCGAATCCATATACCTCTCGAAGAGCTTCGTGGAGAATTACGGAGCTATTTAGGAGAACTGCGAGAGGAGCTGGTACAGCTCATCAATGAGGATTATGAGGAGTTTATAAGTCTTGGAACGGGATTGAGAGGTGAAGAAGGGAGATTGAAACGATTAGAAGGGCCATTAGAGGACGTAAGACAGGAGGTAGAGGTGAGCTTGAGATCTGATGCTTATCATGGTTGAAGCTAGGAAGAGCTTCGTGAGAACAGCGGTTCGCATGCTGATTGTCTTGTTGCCAAGGGTGTACGAGATGTTCTTGCAGAACATCAAACGAAAGTTCAGAGCAAGCTCGAAGAACGAGCAGGATTAAGAGAAGAGAAGGTATGTGATATGCGCCGAGAAAGTCACGCCGCTACGTGACAGGCGCTCATGGCACCCCACTCACAGGCCCTACTTGACCTGTTACAACGACTCTTCGATACCCTATCGCGAGCCGAGACGTTACTGGATCAAGCATCAGATGAAGAGCATGGAAGCGCCAAGATGGTGACGAGAGTAGCGGGGGAGTATACCCAAGTGGTTTATCTACTCAACAAAGCGAGAGCGGAAGGATGTGCGATCGTCAGCGTTGTAGAGGAGGTATGTCTCTTGATTCCATTTGCATCGTTGCACCTTGTTCCAAGCCCTACTGTGCTGACTCAACCGCGTCGGGTTGTAGCGTATTGAGAAGATCAAGAGCCGGATATCAAAGGATCTCTCAACGCTCTTGACAGCAGAGCTGAGAGACCCTTCAATACCGATGCTTAAACAGTGTCTGAAGACTTATGAGCTCATTGAAGGGTGGGAGGAAGCAGAAGAGGTGATAAGGAAATCAGTGAGAGAGTTCTGTCGTGATGTGAGTGTCACCGTGCTCCCACCTTCTGCTGTCGTGCGATCAGCTGAAAGTTCTTCTCTTTCTGCGTTGTAGACAATAACGCCAGCTGCTTTGAATGGTCCGACATCACCTACGGTCCCTCAGACACCTCACGCACTGCAAAATCCCTTTGACAGATCTCTCCGACTTCCGACGACCGATAACTCTGCCTTGGCAGGACTGTATAATCGTGTTTTAGCTCAAGTGGAGACCTATCAACCAGTCATGACTATCGCCGAAGATATCTCGGAACGATTCGATTTCTTTGCACGAGTGATATGGCCAGAGATAAGCGAGACGGTGATGGAGAGATTGGGAGGGGTCATCTTCTCCGCGGGAAGACCCGATGAGCTGCACAAAGTGAGTCGGCATAGACCTCCTGCCGTAGTAGAAACGACTCATCACAAACTTTGTACAATAGCACTACACCACGACACACTCTTTCATCTCCCTGTTAGAGAATCTCGCGCCTTCCTCTCGCAGCGTAACGGCTATGCGATCCAGTCCATTCTACGAGTCTTTCGAAAGAAGATGGCAGCTACCGGTGTATTTCCAATTGCGCTGGAAGGAGGTTGTCGGTAGTCTCGAAGCGAGCTTAGCATCATCCGCAGCTGTGGGTGATGATGGGAAAGATGGGTGGGCTCTGGGACAGTCGTCAGCGGTTTGGAAGGCGTTGGAGACATGTTGGAGTGAAGAGGTGTATATCCCAGAATTGGCGCCGAGATTTTGGAGACTAAGTCTACAGGTGAGTTCCGTTTCGTGCTGCTTGTCCAATCTGTCATGGCCCCGGGCATGGCCGCCAACACTCCCTCCTCATGACCAGGGCAACGGGGAAATGTACAGTTCAAGCTGACCGATCATTTTCAACAAATGGCAGATCATCGCCCGTTATGGCACACACCTCAAATCCTTGATGGACAACTACAACATCGGCGAAGAGGATACGTCGCAAGAGGATGCAGCGCTCAAGTTCGCCGCTTCGGCAATTACGGATCTGGACAAGTTGTCGACGAAATCGGGTGACTTGGAGGTCGTCAAGACCCTTGGTCTAAGCAGTGAGTCCAAATAAATACTGGCTATTCAGAGCTTAGCTGATGCTCTCTACTATGTTTCAGACCATCTCACGCTCCCAACCACCCATTACTCGGAGAAAGTCCTTCTTATCCTCACTCGTCGCTCTACTGATCCTTTGAAATTGATACGATCCATCGCTTCCCAATTCCGAGCCTCACCCTCACCTACACCTTCCTCCTCGTCCAGCTCATCTATCCAACAACCGAGCTATTTCATCCCCACCGTCTTAAAACCCCTTCATACGCTATTCTCCTCACGACCAGCCCTGAAAGACAAATACCAAGTCGAATGGAGTACCCAAGTTTTCGATAGTGTTTGTCAGAATTACGCAAGTATATTGACCAGTGTTAGAAAGACCGAAGATTTACTGAGAAAACATCGTAAATCGAAGAAATCTGGATTCTCATCGTTCTTCGGCGGTGCCGGCGGAGGTGGATCGACAACACCAGGTGCGGAAGGCGCCGTTACGGGGGAAGAAAAGGAAGAAGAGAGATTTAGTAAACAGATGAAAGTCGATATAGAAGCTTTGAAATCCGATGCGGAGGGTTTAGGTGTTAATGTCGAAGAGTTGGAAAGTTGGAAAGAGCTGGTATCGGTTGTGAACAAGTCTTCAGCTGCAGAGTGAGGTTAGTCATTGCGTGTATTATGCATCTGTTTACATATTGGGAAATTTGAGCTACGATCTAAGACATACACACATTATAGTACAAGTTTTGAATGTTGTGAGGTGAAGAACCATGAAATTGGAAAACAGGAAAATACCAAGCAGGACCAAACATAAGAATCTAGGTAAACCCTGTAATATAGTACCTACTCCAAGATTGGCGGAGTCGGTTCTTCAGACGGGACAGGCGGCGTACTCGTGCTTGAGATATCGTCCGGAGGAGGGGGTGCAACCTCATGATTATTGGATGCCAACACATCCGGATATTCTTGTTCTTGTTCAGCCTACGATGAAGTCAGCATGCGGGCCTTTTATCGTAGCGATGCCGGGGGCGCAACTCACCATCTGCTGTAACATGGGTGCCAACCATGGATCTTGTAAGAGTTCTTCTGCTGTTGGTCTTTCTTGCGGATCTAGCGAGAGACATTTCTCGATAAATTTGATACCAGCTTCTGACATCTCATGAGCTTCAGGAAGAGGGGGATGTTCGGTCGTCGCTCCAAGATGGAACATGATTGCCCTGAGACGCGGAAACGTAAGAGATCAGCCATGTTCGTACCTCAACACAGGCAGCAGTACCACTTACCATTCGTTGTCGAAATCTAAGAAACTCCATGGCTTTCGACTGTTGGGTCCGATCCACGTCAGCTTCGATCTACTTGATATAGCGACGCGCCGCTACTCACCCTGTAATCATCTGCAAGACTATACATCCCAAACCCCAGATATCACAAGCGCCCAGCTTTCCGGTCCTTTGGTTCTTGATCATCTCAGGAGCCATGTACATCGGTGTACCTTCCAAACCTTCCATCTTGGCATGAGCTCCGCCTCGCGTTCGGACAAGCGTTTTGTTGCCCTTTATGATCTTGGCTGTACCGAAATCGGCAAGCTTGAGGACTGAGTTGGCGCCAATGAGAATATCTAGAGCAGACCGACGTCAGCAAAGGTGCATCCAGCAACTCCTTCATGAAAGGCAAGACACTCACTCTCAGGCTTCAAGTCACGATGCTCGATACGGTTCGTGTGAAGGTATTCGAGACCACGAAGTAGCTGGATGGTGAAAGCGCCGACGACTTCCTCGTCGTCGATCTTGCCGTACTCGAGCATGCCGCCCAGAGAACCACCTTCGCAGTACTACTCGAGACCATCAGCGTTGATCCTCTACGGGGTGCGACACTACTTACCTCCTGGAATAAGCAGACTCGATTTCTGTGCACTTCCAAACCCAAAAATCCTACGATGTTGGGATGACTCAACACGCTCATGACGTCTGATTCTCGCTTGATACTCTCGTACAACGCTGGAGACGACTGTATGTCCACCGTAGGCAGAATCTTGACAGCGAAGATCGTGTTGTCCTGCAACGAGTAACCGAGATAAACAGTTCCGGAAGCACCACCACCGATGTAAGCTCCCTGCTGCCATCGCATAGAAATGTTCGATTTCGATGCGGCAAGAAAAACCAAAGCTCGGTCTTCTGACACTTCCTCGTCCAACACGGTACCGACTGGTGCAGGAGCCGCTTCGTTCCGTCGTGTCTCCAGCTCGTTGATCAATCGTAGTCGCTCTTCCACAGTGAGTCGGATACTTCGATCGATTCGAGGTTGGCCGGAGGGCGAAGGTGTTCGGGGTAGGAATTCGTCGTCTAGATTCTCTTGCAATCGCTGTAATCTTCTCATCGCTTCGATCCTGTCCGCCTCCTTCTTTGCTTCCAAACTACTTCTCGCACCGAGAATATCGAAATGACTGATCAACAGTGAGACACAAACACCGACATATCGTCGAAGTAGACTGAACTCGGATCGATCTAACGCCAAGATGTTGTTTCCCCTTGTCATGGTGAAGGCGTATGTCAGAGCGGCAACAGTCCATCTGAAAGTCTTTCGGTCGGTAGGGTTACACTCTTGACAGATGAAGGATATCCAGGAGATCGCAAGACGCATGAGTAGTCGACTGAATCGGTCCCATGAGGAGTGATCGATGTGCAAGCTGACTCGTGTGCCGTGTTCCGTCGCGAAGGTATACCAGTTCTCCACGAGATCTTGTGATCCTGGCGCGCCTCGGAAAGCATTTCGGACCAGGGGCGCGGACTGCACAATACATTCGGACAAACGATATGACGATTTGGAGATCTTGAGAAGTTGGCTCTGGATCGATGGAAGATGGGCTTGGGCTTCTACTACACATTGCAATTCAAGCACGTCGCCAGAATCGGGATCAATGAGTGATTCAGCGAATAAATGTTTGCACAGCTCCAATCGATTTGTCGGACCATCAGCGATAAGCCGCACTCGATTGTCTCGCAGAGCAAACTCGGTGTAGTTGACATCGAGTGTCATCACCGCTCCTGTCCAGAGGAAGTTCTCCCTAGGCGAGAGGAGCAACAAGTAAGCCGCCAAGTCTCCTTCGTCCTCCTCCCCGTCGATCGCGTCTGCAGCTTGGACATCGGGCGTTAAGTCCCCGTTGTTACCAGTTACGGGTTCGTTTCCGTCAAGCGATGTAGTTCGAGTGCGTCGTGGTCGTGATTTTGCGCCAGGTATCGTCACCGAGAACGCTCGTTGCAGCAGATGCCGCACTTCATCCGGTTGACCCCATAATGAACCATCAGCGACAATGTAAGTGCCTTTAGCTTCGAACTTGTTGGTGTAGACCAAGAAATGACCCGAATCTTGCAATAAGCCGACCAAAATGTCAACCTCCACATTCTCAAGTGAATATTCGGCAGAATTGTCGAATCGTTGCGTTAATCTTCGACAGAATCGTTGCGTCTTTCGATGTCGCATTCTTGCCGAGTCGAGGAGTTTGCTGAACCAAGATACCATCTCTTCCGATTGCATGCCTTTTTGTGACGAGTCGCCCTTTGCATGATGTGCATTCTGCGACGCTGGGACTCGAAGTTGCTGATCGAGATAATTCGATGCTCGAATAAGGAGCTTGTTTGATAAGGCACTGCGAGGACATCAGCATAAGACCAATTGTAGTTAACAGAGGGGTGTACTTACCAGAAGTGCTCTGCCACTACCAAATCACCACCCTCGATAGCCTCTGCCGCTTCGTACAGGAAGGGACCCTCCTCTTCTAGCACTTCCGTCTCCTTGAAGTAGCTTCCTCGTCCTACACCCCTCAGCCGCCAATGGAGCAACTTGAAGAACGCCCGTAACGAATCGAGAAGCACGTCATTGTACTCTGCGGGCAGACAATGCGGGATATTCCACCTTCCATCCGGATCCGATGCCGTGATCTCATCGTACTGTCTTCGAATGAGGACGGCAAGCGAGATGGACAATCGCAAGTTCTCGATGAAATCCGCGACAATCATCGGATTGGGATCTACCAATCGAGCCGCAGCATCAAGTCTGACCTTGACAGCTTCAATGATCAGTCGACCGGGGAACCCGATCAGTCTGACAATCTCGTATTGGAAATCTGGAAGGTTTTGCTGTTCGAAGTAAGGGAGATAGGTGATGACCGTTTCTTTGGCGTTTCGAACAAGGTTGATCATATCGACGAATGATCGTCGTTCGAATGTGCGTTGAAGATTATCTTCCTTCATCACACGATCCAAGAAACTGGAATCGTCTGCGGCATCCCCGCCGGGGTTTTGTGCTTTTGGGTCGAGAGGATGATATCGGTATTTTCCAACAAGAGCTTTTTCTTTGGTCGTGTTCGGCATGGTGATGTCCAAGTCGTCTGAACCGGTCCATTTCTGAAGCAACTTGAGCTGCGTTTGCAATGCGGTGACAATCGTGGACCAGGCGGTGAGCGCGTCTGTACGGGTACGGAAGTCGGCTGAGGCGTAGTTGGGTTTGTCATGACGCATTGCGGCGAGGTTCGGATACAGTCCTTTGACAGCAGCCAATTTTGCCAGCATGAGGTTGACCTGATCCAAGGCACAAGTTTGCGCACCCAATTCGTTATTGGGGTTGCTTGGGTCGGTGATCTGTCCGTCCTCACCAGCAGAGTAAGGTTTGTACTGGAATTGAGCGACTTCTTCGAGAACGGGATCGACCACCCTGGCTCGTCTTTCTTGTACCCTCTTCTTCTCTTCTGCTTCTGTCCGACCCCTCAACCTCGCTCGGATCTGCCACCACAAAGCTTGAGCAAATTCTTCCTTGAATGTCCCTGGCGGCATACTGGAGGAGATTCTCGCTTCTTCTAATTTCAGCACGTCCGACGTTAGAACGCTCTCCAGCATTCCTTGCCAATCGAGTCGTTCTTGTCCCTCGTCGGCGCTGACGTCCGCTCGACCAATTGCAAGTTGGGAACTAGGTCCATCTCCATCCTTCTTTCCTGACGGTCCGTTCCCATCTTTTGACCCTGTGACCATTGCCCATCCTGGACTTCGTAGTATCTCCTCATCATCCTCGTCCTCGTCGTCTGAGCCGAGATCCGTTCCTCGTCGAGAAGAAGGTCCAGCATGTTGGAAATAGCTCGCATCTGGATCCGAATACATTTCCGTTCGGCCTCTCAATAAACCCTGTGAACCATTCAATCCCGCTCCAGTTCGCGTCGTACCGGCATTGCGTAGTGTTCTAGCCAGTGTTTCAGGTCTATACTTGTTTTGCCAAGAATCGTAAGGTGTGTTGTTATCAGATGGTTGGGTTGAAGATGCTGCAACGGTAGGATTGGAGGGAAGTGGTGGACGACTGGACGTTGAGGTCGTTCCAACATAAGTGACTGATCGAGCAAGCTTGGGTTGCGCAGCCGAAGCTGAAGAAACAATGGAGGATAGACGCGAAGTGGGAGAGGTGTTGGTTGCAGGACCAGGGTATGATGCCGATCTTGGATTTTGAGGTGGTCCTACAGTGGATTGAGGATAATCAGTAAATTGAATACAGTCGCGCGCCGTTTAAGACAGACGTACCATCGACGTCCAGTCCAAAATTCGTCTCCTGTCCACCTCCGACACCTATCAAGTCTTCCTCATCTGAACTCGACTCCTCATCTGGAGGGAAGAGACGAACGGATCTTCTGCCGGCTTTTGATGAAGACGCGCCGATGGAATTGGATTGAAGAGGGGTGGGAGGAGTGATGTTCGGGTCGGTCGGTTGAGATGGCGAGGTGATGTTATTCGGCATGATGGAAAAATGATTATGTGAGATGGGCTTAATAGTTGACTATGAATGTGTTGCAATGGGATTGAGATGATCAATATGAGTGAGTGACTGACTGGAGTGATGTGCGAATTGCTCTAAAGTCCCGGTTCAGGGAAAGTTCATGGAAACGTGGTTTGTGTCTCAATCTCATGTCCTCGCGACTCTCCCTCTCTTTGTCTGCCACAATTGATCAAAGGTTGAATTTGCATGTAGTGTCATTCAATTCTACCGACCTATCAAAAGTCCGTTGACCAACCCCAACCGTACTTCTGCAGTCCACTGCGCTCAGGTGGGAGATAGTACAACGGTCCATCCCAAACCACATATCGATGACCCCTCGTACCATTATCTCGGAACATGCTCGGCAGGCGCCACGGCTCAGGAACCTAGGACGTGCACCACCATCAGCAGCTCCCACATGAACCACACAAGCGCCTATACTCACATCATTCTCTCCTATGTGCCAGTACATTTCCTGGTTTGACTCGTACCTCACGGGACCGCCAGGCTTCGGCAGTAGGAATTTGCCGATCTGCAAGAGAACGCGGTGTCAACAAGTCTACATGAAGGACGCAACTTGGCACTCACCTGAAGCTCTGTATCGCTTATGTCACTCTCATGGATCCTGGCGTAGCCTATCCTCCACAACCCTCGGAACGCGATATATTCGCACCACCTCCATCTATCGCCACTGCATTGTCAAACTCTAGGATCAGCACAAGCACAATGCTTCAGCTCAACGCTCGAGGCTCACATCTCGATGTCGTTCATCCGTCCATCTTCCATGAGGATTTGGTATGGCCACGGTCGAAGGTCACCGGTGCGGGTGACAAGATATCCGAGAAAGACCGCCGGCGTGTCCTCAGTCTCCCTTAACAGTCGGGCGATCTCGGTAGTTTGCAGCTCTCGATCCAAGGCATCCTCCTCTACAGGCAAAAGGCGGTCAATCCTCCTTAGCACAGGGCTACAAGCCTGACAACAGGAAACACCACCACCCACCTTGTCCGTTGTGAGACACCATCACGTTCACTTTCTGTCCGTGCACGTCCAGCGTGGCAAAGATAGCAGGTGCGAGTTCGCCATGCGGTGAGGGCAGAAGATGATGTGTCGAGTTGAGGATCGGGAACTTGGAGAGCAATGCGGCTCCCCATGTATGTTTGTTAGGACCAGGTCCAAGGTCGACATACTATGCGGCTGTCAGTATACTTCATTCGATAACCACGCGACAATGCACTGACATAACCGAGCTCTTCGGAGATAACTCGGGTAAGGTCACGGTTGCCATAGACAAAGCGATGTACTGTAAATCATTAGTAATATTCATACCAAGACTAGCATTGATCACTTACAGTCACTCTCCAACAGGCCGATCTACAGGAGAATGTCAGTCAAGTAAACTTCTGCGCAACCACGTCCACTCACCACATCCACTTGCGCGTCACGAATCAACTCCATCATCCTCCTCTGACTATCCCTGCCTTCCTTGTCAACACCAAAATGCACGGTCCAAATACCACCCGTGAATATCTTGTGATCAGGGTAGTAGGGGATCGGGGCAGATGTGGGCAGCTTGCTGTAGCCGATCGTAATGCTGACGACGCTCAGCAAGGCCGACGAAATGAGTGTCCAACGAGCCGTGGACTGGATCCTACGTCGACTTCGAACCGGTATCATTTGTATTGCGATTAGTGGGATACCTCGAGCGGCGTATGCACCAACGGCTACCGCAACCATGCAGAAACCGAGGACTAGGTCGGTCCGTTCTCGGAGTAGCCATCCCATTGGCACGAAAGCATACGCAGCAGTTACTACTGAAACGACATCGAGAACAATCTTGACCAGCAGAGCGTTTCCGAAGGTGGAGCCTGGTGGTAGAGTTGAAGCCGCTCGAATGTATGCTGGGAAGACACTGGTGAGATAGGCTACGAGGACAGTACCGCCAATGAATCCAAGCCAATCGGGGAAGATATAGAGCACTGCTGCAGTCATGCAGCCGACTACACTCCAGATCGGTCTCAGAACGTCATGCTTCGACACCGTACCAGTAGCCGCTGCTGCGATAACCACACCCGCGAAAGGATGTAGAGTTGGACCTTTGACGGGATATCCCGTCCACGTCCAGGATATTATTGTCCCAGAATCGGTGACAAACGTCTGGATGAGATGTATTAGAGCGCCTAGGCCGACTGTGACAAGTCGTTGTTGTGCCAGGGTCGGTCGTCCAGTGATGGCGGTCGAATCCTTCTTCTTAGCCAGGGGGTGGTCCAGTGGCTGAGCTGGATGAAGATCGAGTGGCCGATAATGGTACTCAAGTAGAGCGAAGGCGGCAAATACCAAACCGGTTTTGTTCCATCCCCCTGAAACGCCGTTCACGATAGCCCAAAACGGATTTGTTGAGTTGTTCACGTATTTGAGCAGAAGGGTGATTACGAGACCCAATCCAAGAACTATCTTATCAGCCTGGATACCAAATGGTATAACTCACTCTGTCCTTCCGCAAGCATCTCTTCTGATCCACGCAATCTCGCCCACGTCCCGGACAAAGATTGCCAACCGGTCCAAGTACCTATGGATACGCCCACTAGACGAGCCGCTGGCCAAGGGAAGAAATAACAGCCCATACCGAATACTACCATCATAATCCTGTGTACACGCAAGCCGTGTAATGAAGTGATGAAATTGTATCCGGTTGTTGTGGCCATGACGTATGAAGAAAGGTTGGCTAAGAGGGCCAATTCGGACCCGGCAAGAGCTATCTCATCAGTCAAGACTTGGGCTTCATGACTCACCAAGCTTCCATACCGACCAGTAGAATAGCTGGAATCCCAGACTGGTGAAAATGGTCCAGAAACAAACAGCTAACGGAATGGTTTGAGCGTCAGCTCTTTCGTCTGCATGTCAGTCTTGACCTACCATGATACACATCGCTAATCCACGCCAAAAGTGCTCGCCATTGAGGTGATGTGATATGCGAACCCTCTTTGGTCCAGTCTGATACGTTCTTCGTGACTTTGATGGTGCTCTTTGTCGGCTGAGCAAGAACGAAACTTGGTTGGTAATGCCTATAGTGCATACATAGGACAGGTCGTGATTCTAGACTAAGGTGCTCGGTTTCGATGTGCGATAGACCCACCCGTTTGACGTCGGTCCGGACAGGACGTCACCAGATCGATTAGTATCAACAATGCCTATCTTTGGGGTCTGTTAGATTGCTTCTGCTGATAATATTGTGATCAGGAAGGCGTTACTCACTTGCAGATGACTGAGCTCCGTGAAAGCTAAAGCATCGAATGTTACATCCCAGAAAACCAACGACCACTCCAAAATAGAATAGTACGTGTATGCTGACGATGATATCAGCTTACTATAAACTGGATGTCTGGCTCACATCCGGGTATCCGCATGACAGAATGGCGGTAGTATAGCCATATTAGTGGAGGTATGGTCGCTAGGAATCCGTAGAATGGAAGGCGTCTGCACCGATCTGTCAGTTCGGACATGCATAAGAGAATTTTTATAGTAGAGTGGCGTACCTCTTCTTTCTCGAATCTGGGTCGGAACAGTTTTGAGTAGACAATGCCATCCAAGGGAGCGTGAGCAAGAGGTAGAGGATCATGAAAAGATCGTGTATGTCTGACATGCATGATGGTGTTGGTATCAGCGGTTAGGGATCCTGGTGCTATAGGCATCATACTCCTTCTCACCATGATGATCTCGTGATGTGATGTAGACCCAGCCACCACTGCCACCTCCGATATCAGCTCAACCCAAGGCCCGAACATTCGAAATTGCTTACCAGCAAAAGGTCCTTGCTATACCAACGAATAACTCGATATCTACCAGTGTTGTGCTCCCTACCTCCATCTCGACCGCCTCTTCCAAAGGTGCTGTCACGACTTCGATTCCTTCCTGAACTTTCTCGCCGCCTTTTTGAAACGCTGTACGCGTTCGTAGACCTGTCAGTTTAAGGGTGGAAGAGTGCCCGTTGGTCGTAGCTGCGGAGTCATGGCGATCTGAAGTTTTAGTTGGACGAATTGGGGGATTTCTATGGACTATCCATTGAACGAGTAGAAGGAGGAATCGGGGTGTCGCACATAGTGCTATGAGGATTTGGAATGGTGCACGAGGAAGGGCATGATCTCCAATACTGCATTCGCCAAGACAGAGGTGATATCAACAGCGGTCCTGCATCTTTCAAGGAGCAGCTTACGTTGCTGAAACTGAGGGGAACCATTCGACCGGCCAACCTAACACCGAAACATCAGACTAGTACATCTATGGTCACAACGCCCACTCACGAGCTACCGAATTGATGCACAGCTCCTCCCATAATCCGCCAAGCCAACCGGAAAAGAGAGCGGTGGAGAATGCTAAGCCTGCAATGACAGTATGAGCGATTGGAACCCACCTCGCTGGGAAAGCGAGGAGGGTAGACATTGGAGTAGTAGGATGCTCCTGAATACGCTGGATAGCAGGGATTTGTACAAGAGAATATCTGAATCAACAAAGAGTTGATATCGTTGACGTATCTCGTTTACCCGCTGCTGACGGATGCTTTGTTGTTGAGTGAGTGTATGACCTCCACTTTCCGTTTTTGTGACATGTGCGTTGTGCCTGGCTGTGTGGTACGAATTCGATTTAATTGAACATGCTTAAAACTTGCAAATTGTGGGGCACTCGCTGTCTCCCCGCATTCTCGATACGACAAGGATCGTTGGTAAGAGCATTTAGTGCGTGATGGTACGCCAGAAGGTGGCATACATCTGGCCGCTATTGTATGAAACAGGGCCAAAATCCTTCGCTAATGGCGTTTGATACATCGCTACATATCTACAGTCGCTTGCGAGAGCGGTCCTATGTCCTGAGTCCTGAAAGTCGTTTCCTTTCCCTCACCTAAAGCACAATCCCAAGAGTAATATCGTTCAAATTTCCCCCGATCACCTCCCAGCCGAAGTACCATCCGCGCCGCTCTGCCACCACCCTCCTCCCTGCACTTGTTCCGCCCTTGGCGGTCTCGCAACTTCCCATCTTGGGCCCTTCGGACCCTCTGGCAATGATTCCGCCTCACCTTCTCGCAGCCAGGCGATCCCATACGTCTTCATTGCTGGACCGGTCCGATTCCAAGCGAGCTCTTTAACGGGTCTCGCATAGCCTATCGGTATATAGTCTTCCTGCTTGGTCGTCGAGCTTGGAGATCGCTTTGAGAGAGAAGGTTGAGAGTGTGATGTGCGAAGCTGTCTCTCCATCCATTCTGGTACGGGTGCAGCTGGATGAGGGGAGTATCGATCATACAAGTCATCACCCAAGGGCGAGATATAACCCGGTGGAGTCCTGTGTTGAGCGTGTACTGTTCCCTCTTGATTGCTCGCGGAACTGTGCGAACGGGTCCGAGGAAAGTCAACTGAGGATCGACGTGGGATATGATGACGATTGTGAGTGCTATTGGTCGGTACTGGCTCCACGAAGCTCCGATCGGTCTTCTGCGAATGGGTCTTGTGCACTGGATCATGCATCGCTGATCGACCACGTTCGGGCCCCGAGGGTTGGGGGGTAGAGAGATGTCTTGTTCTCCTCAGTTGGTCCACCACTTTGTGCTGTATGGGTCTCACTTTCGAATTCGGCATCGACGAAGCCGTAGACTCTACAGACGGATGGGCACTTCTCGTTGGAGACAAGGGAGAAGGGAGCTTCGGTGAAGACTCCGGATCAGGGGTATGACATTCTCGGCCTTGCAAGCTGAGTCTTGCAAGTCGACTGTTCAGCTGGGCGGATCGCGTAAGATCGGGCTCATGATGGCCTCTGGGCTTGGGCGACAGGATATGTGGTGTGGCGGTATGTCGGCGCTGGATCGGTGGTCGGGCATGCTTGGATTGTGGAGGCGAGGGAGGACGGAGATGTGTCACTAGTCGATGATATGGTGAAGGTGGATCTGGAGGAAATACCTCTTCGCTGTGCAGCTTCCGGTATGGCGAACCAGGCGACGATGGTCTTGATGGTATCTGACACGGTTCAGGAGGGTGGGCCACCCGAGCTGATCGACCTTTCCTCAATCTGTATTCCGGTTCTGGCGAGGTGAACTTGGGTGAACCTCCTTGTGCTTCCCACTCATGACCTCCGTCAGCAGGTAAATGATTGTCAAAGTATGGCTCTCGGTGCTTAGCAGGATTCGGATGACTGCTGTTTCTTGATCGATGGGAACGACCACTACGACTTTGAATCGCTACTTGAGGTAGAGGAATGATGTCTTGGATCGGGACTCCGACTTGTACCGATCAAAGGAATGCTTGTCGTCGATCCTCGGACTGGGGAAGTACTCTGTTGGAGAGGCAGACCAAGTTGCTCTGGGAGTATACAGTGGGAATGGAACACCACTCCCCGTGACACTGGGTCGTAGACCAGGAGACAAACGTGGGGTGTCCGGGGTCTGGGGAAAGGGGAAGTGAGGGGATGGAGAACCAAGTACGGACGAAGCCCCGCCAAAGTTGGAGCTGCCCGTACCGTGGGAATGGGTACCAGGTGGCAAGCTGCCAGGAGGTGCGGAGGTTCCCCGATCAGGCAGCCAGGATCCGCCGCGTGACAGAGTAGGGATGGCTCCTGCCATGTAAGCATCAGCATCGACTGGCATCGTGAACGTCAGTCCCACAGCGGCCCGAGTGAAAAGCGAGGAGTCACACGAATGTAATGGGATAGCGATGCCTTCGCGACAGTGGCTGATCAAAGAACTGATACAACGAATTGACGTCTGTCGAAACTAGCTTGACTCGACAAAGAGGAAATAGGATATCACGATGCGATAACGAAAAAGTACTCATACAGTGCAGACAACACGGCGGCAAATACCCTTCGCCTTGTGCTACTCAGGCTCCTATAGGATTCTTATCTGCCCATTGACCCCAAGTCTGGATTGCTACATATGGCGCGATAAGACAATCAAAGGATGGGTGGAAGAGGTACAGGTCCCACTGAACGCCACTGTACCACCTCCGGATAGCACTAAGCGAGAGACGATAAGGTCGTTCACGTCATGAAAGGATGGGCAGCGCCACAAGGAGGCAATGCGAAGAAAGGGCAGGAGAGTGACGTTTCACGGAGTGTTGCTGGCGACATCGCGTCAAGGGCTCGTGAGAAGGCTAGACTGGAGGAATCGCCACCGTGCACCTCAGAGAGAGTGTCTGCATTCGACGTGACAAAGCTTATTCGCATACAGACTTCAAAGTATGTTATATTTCTATTCAACGGGGCTACAGGTGAGACTCCGCCAGCCAATTTATGACCCGCTCAAGCCATAGAGTGTGATTGTGCCATCATCCACAGAGATGACCTGATACACATTTCGTAGGAAGGTCAGACCTATAAGAATGTCACTGACTCCCGCTTGGTACAGCCAAATTATCAGTCAATGCAAATCCACGCAATTACAGTGATTTGGAACAGAACTCACGGACAGACCGAATGTTGGCGGTACAATAATTCGCATTGGTGCTACTCTGTGTGACTCTGTGGAAGTGGGATTGAACGGCATCAGGAAGTGTCGCTTTCAGAACGTCTTATACCAGTAGGTTCAGACTTACATTAGATGGTCCCATGGGATGTAGAACGTATGTGTCTCACCGAATGCGAGACCGAACGCTTGGTCTGGCGGAAGATCACTGGGCCCATCGCAAGGAACTACCAGACCCCCCGATGTCGTATCGTTGAAATATGTACCGCCACCCATTGCCGCATAGATAGGAAGCAGCATCTAGAGGGACGTAGATATAAATACAGTTAGGGATCAAGCCGACTACGCATCGCGTCGCGAATGCTCTTAAGTGGAAGAGCTAGACTTACAACCTCTGGAACAACGATACCTGTCGTGCTACATGGCTCACAGTATCAGTGAAAGGACTTTCGTGTCGGTTTCATATGCCAGTCACACCAGGCATGCCCTTAGTGAAAACCTGACTTACCCAGTATCTAGGACAACGTCTAGCGATTCCATTGCGACGTCGCCATCCGCACTTTTCATTGTATTGCCGTTCGTCACGAAGCGATCAAGAATGACAGTATAGTGCACCGAGTCCATTTGCGTTTTGGGCTTGACGACGCGAGTGCTTTGGTCTGCATGTAGGCTGCAGAACAACCGCGGATCAGCGACCGAGCATTGCAAGGGAACGCGAGAGGGAGCTACAGTACTCACCTCGACTCGGCGTCGCTGAGGACGATTTCACCTTTGCTATTTGTCAGCACAAACTCCTATGGAGGGGTACACAAAGTGCGGTACTCACTACTCGTTCCTTCGGCGTTGAGGTAGATCCCAACCTTTGGAGAAGTGATCATTCCAATTCGCCACATTAAGTTGAAGATGGCACCGGCATCTTCGCTTACGAAGTCCTACGAAACCAAAGCGAGCAGTAAGTGCCCGTCCACAGTTGATGTCATTGTTGACCAAAGTTGGGGGACGCTTACCGATATACCGAGTCCTAAGATGCCACTGATTGTTGGCACCAACGGTAGCCGTAACAGTCAGTCTCCTTCATGGCGCATGGGCGGAAGCGTAATAAGGGGTTGGCTTACCTAATGGAGTTTCCCTGGAAACCTTGCGCATCTGACACGAGCAATACTGGGAAGTCGTGCACCGTGTACGAACCGATAGTGACCGTAGTATTCGAATAACACCCCGTCACTGATCCAAGTCCTGTACCACCATTGAACGACAACATTTCAGCGGCTGGACGCAGATGGTCCTTGATTGAAACAAATGCCACAGTTGTCTAGAACAGTGTACTTACCGTAAGTGATACTTTCTTGCTGACATCCCTCTGTCAAAGGAATCCCGCTATCTGTCATACCGGAAGATGCACAGCTTTGACAGCCTGTAGCAGGGATCCACATGTGTGCACTCCTACAGAAAACATAGCCGACCGTCACACATCAGCGATGTACGGCTTCGCTCAAGCGTGATACGGTCCAAGAGCCAACTTACCCTGTATCTAGCTATTATCCATCGGAGCGATAAGTTTATGCATCAACACTCATAGCTTAGGTCATGTAATTGCGTATCACTCACCATGAGACTCAATGTGTTGTTCCCTTCTCCGACAGACACGTCGATCGTATAGAGAAGCGGCTCCTCGCCCCACATCACCGGTGTGAGCTCGATGGTTGGCTGTATAGCAATAGACGAGGTATTTTGAGAGGTGGTCGTATCACCGGAAGAGGTAGTGTTCGTTCCGCCTGAAGACGTAGTGTTCGCCGCACCGGTACTAGTCGGAGTGCCACTGTCGATGGTAGTAGTGGCATTGAAGGCCGCGGATGACGGTGCTGTTAGGAAATCAGAGTTGGCAGTGGTGTAATTCGTTGCGTCTGGGGAAGCTGACGATGTCAAGGCCGCAGCATCACTCTCGCTTTGGTTATCGTTGGATGTCGTCGCGGTAGCAGTGTCAATTTGACTAGCGGTGCCACTCGAGGGAGCAGTCGTGAGCGTATCGGAACTTGCTGAATCCGACAACGAACTGCTTGCCGACGAGATTGAAGACGACGACGGGGTAGCCTCGATGTCTACAATACTCCAAGTCGGACTAGTGATAGCTGCCGCGGAGTTGGTGTTGCTGGTTGAAGAGGGTGAAGCAGTCGCACTGTTATAGTTGACTTGCTTTGGACTGTCAGAGGTGCTGGAGGAGGAGGAAAGGTTGGATGAAGAGGAAGAGGCGTCCTGTCTGCGTCGTAAGGCTCTTGGTTGAGAGGCGGATCTCAGGCCGTAATGACCAGTGATGATTCCACCAGACTCTGTTCCAGGCTTGTTCACGGGTCGCACATCTTGTTTGGTCGATGTTACAGAAATCGCTTGTGCTCCTGTACCTAAAGATAGGGATGCCAGTAGACTAACTAAGGCGACGCATTCTAATGATAGTCGCATAATACCGCCGAGGACTCTGAGCTAGCGAGTCTTGTTCTGACCGTGTTATTTGAACTTCGAACAATTGCTACGTTTTTGGAATCGCCGAGACGAAGAGCTAACTGAATGATTATTGGGGACCAGCCGCAATAAGTTGTTAGTGTTAGTTGGATCTACAAGTGAGTAAAGATCGGATTGAACTAGACTTTGACAGAATATACATCATTGACCAGACAAAAAGGAGGGTGGGTCTCACCAATCCTTCCTTTCAAGCTCTCATCTTGAAGGAGACGGTCTGGACGCCAGATAGATCAAACATGCGGTATGAAACGCTTTTGGAAGAAAGGATGCTATCATATTTTAGGTCCCTTTCGCATGACTCTTGCCTCCTGCCACCACCCTGCTAACGACGTACCAAAGGAGGACTTGTAGCAGGAACGGCTGCGCAGCGACGATGAGCTGACAGACCCCAAGAATCAGTGCTGAAACATCGTTCCAGGTCCACCGTACTTTATCGATTACGGTAAACTGACCTTGACGACCCGGTAGGTTATTTGGACGGGACTGTTGGTCCTCGTGTTCAGAAAAAGATCATGCATATGCTATATCCGTATCACATCGAAACTACCTGAATTTTATTACACTAATACACCTATTCCAACCTCTCAAACACCGATCAAGCCATGATTGCTGGCGCACTGGGTGGTGGCGCAGGGAAGGACTCTTCCCAGAACTTGCTACCGTGGGTGGTAGGCTTGATGTAACCGGCTCGAATGGTCCAGTCACCGAATCTCTCTCCGTCATGTCTCTCGAGCGCCCATCGCTTGATCATCGGCTTCAAGACAGCGAGAATTTCAGGCTCAGTAGCGGATTCGAGGAATGGCTTGTTCAGTCTTGTACCGGTGTGGTTACCACCAAGCATCATCTGTAAGGTACAGTCAGCTAAATAGGACAGAAGGTACGTAGTAGAGTCAACTGACCATGTAGCTTCCAGGAGCCTTTCCAACGAAAGCGACTTCAGCAGCCCAAGGTCGAGCACAACTAAAGGGTCGAATAGGAGGGGTCAGCGAGATCACATCGCTTTGGGAGATCACACTCACCCGTTGGGACATCCAGTCATCCTCATCACGAGGTCGTCGTTTCTGATACCAGCTTCCTCACAGATCTTCTCCACCTTGTCGACCAAAAGCGGCAAGTATCTCTCACTCTCAGCCATTGCCAAACCACAAGTAGGGAAAGCAACACAAGCAGAACTTGATAGTCTCAAACCGGAGTGATCGATGTTGTCCAAACCCCACTTGGCGAGCAATCTCTTGATCTCCTCGAGGTCCTCCTGCTCAACGTTCGAGAGGATGAGATGCTGGTTGGCGGTAAGCCTGAACTGGCCCTTGTGAACCTGAGCAATCTCTCGGAGACCAGACTTGAACTGATGTCTAGAGGAGTCCTCAACACGACCGTTCTCAATGAACATGGTGAAGTGCCATCGACCATCGTGGCCTTGTGCCCAACCATACTTGTCAAGGTTGGTGTCGAAGCTGAATTGTCGAGCAGCAGCCAGGGGCTTGCCGAATCTCTCCTCGACAAGTGACTTAAATTTGGGCAAGCCAAGTCGGTCAACGGTGTACTTGAGTCGCTGTGAGGGAGTCAGTACATGCTAACTTTGATTCACGTGATCACTTACAGCATTCTTTCGGTCCTGTCTGTTTCCGTTATCCCTCTGAACCAACATGATAGCCTCGGCGACCTTGCATCCTTCCTCAGGTGTGACGAAACCGATGACATCACCTAATCGAGGGTAGGTCTTCTTGTTACCATGGGTAACACCCATACCACCACCAACCGAAACGTTGTAACCGATGACCTCGTCATTCTCTACTATGGCAATGAAACCGACATCGTTGGTGAACACATCGACAGAATTGTCGGGAGGAACAGCCACGGCGATCTTGAACTTTCGGGGAAGATAGTAAGGTCCGTAAAGAGGTTCAGACTCGAGAGGCTGAACGGCGTCACCGCCAACCTTCTTTTTGTCGAGCCAGATCTCGTGATATGCGGAGGTGGAGGGAAGGAGGTGCTCGGAAAGAGCTTTGGAGAAGTTGTAAACGCTCTCGTGTGTCTTGGAGTATGCCGGGTTGACGGTGCATTGAACGTTACGGTTGACATCACCACAAGCGGCGATGGTGTCGAGAAGACTCCTGTTGATGGCCTGCATTGCCTTCTTCAAGTGCGCCTTGACGATACCGTGGAATTGGAAGGTTTGTCGAGTGGTGAGTTTGAATGTACCGTTACCGTGCTCGTCGGAAATGTGGTCCATCGCAAGCCACTGCTTGGAATCGCAGACACCACCGGGCATTCGAACTCGGATCATGAAAGAGTAAGCGGGTTCGAGACCTTGGGCCTTGAGCGATTCTCGGATGTCACGGTCGTCCTGCAGGAGGATCAGCAAGAGGTGACGAACAGTGTAATGATATACTCACCTGCATATAAGTACCGTGGAACTTGGTCAACTGCGCATCGCTCGCACCAATCGCTCCGGTAGACTTGTCAGCAAGGCCCTCGAGAATGGTTCCTCGAAGGTAGTCACTGGCGATCTTGATGTGCTCGTTGGCGACAACCTCTTCCTTCTCCTCAGCAACTTCGACGCCGTCGACGCCAAGAGCTCTCCAGAGAGTGGCTTCGAAAGGCTTGTAACCAGTCTGGTAACCATCGGGATCTGAGTCATCACCAAGACCGAGAGGGCATAACTCAGCGCAACCGAGGGCGAGAAGCTTGGGGAAGAAGTCTCGAGCGGGTTTGTTATAGTAACTGGCATCCTCGGGACGAGGCCAGTAGTGCGAGTCACCCATACCGAAAACGGTGATCTTGGTCTCGGCAAGCTTGTCGGAAGGAGAAAGCTTGGCGAGAGCCTTGTGGAATTCTCGACCATTCTGAGGAGCCTCTCCTTGACCAGCGGTGGAGGTGAGAACAAGGACATTCTTCTCCTCGCTCAACGACTCAACGACTGAAGGAGCAATCTCATCGAGCACTCGCAATGAAGCGCCGACACCCCTCATCTTAGCGCGACCAACCAATCGCTTGGCCACCTTCTCCGCGTTACCACCGTCACTGGCATAGAGGACCAATAACCCGGGACCGTCAAGAGAGTTCAACAACGCATCGTAAGCCTTCTTGGCCTTCTCCTTTCGAGCAGCTACGAGGTCGGTACCTGCAGAAGAAGTGACAGAAGGGTCGATGGCGGGAGTAGCAAGGGTGAGCTGGGAGAGATGAGATTGTCGGTCAAGGAACTCGGACAGAGCGGCTTTGATGTAAGACGAGTCGAGAGTGAAACGCTTGTCATCGGCAGATGACGGGTTCCATCGGAACAACGGCCACCATCCGCCCGACACAGCTCGCTTGGTCTCCCGAAGACGCTCGAGGGGACCAGCCTTCTCTTGAGCAGATACAACCTCGCCGTCCTCCTTCTCGCCCCAAGGGAGGTAAGCGAGAACAAGACCGGGACCAGAGTACTTCTCGGCTTCACGCATGGCGTTGATAACACCAGCGTAGTCGGCGTAGACAGCGACGGAAGCAACGTAAACGTCGCCCATGTTAAGAGCGTAAAGAGCGAGATCCTTCTTGCGGTCTTTGGAAGGCTGTGCAGGTGCGTTGGGAGAGAAGGGCGAAGCGGCGGTCTCGTAGACAAGAAGGTTGATATCGAGACCAGATGCTAAAGCGTGGTGGAGACCAGAGGACGCAAGGTCTGCAGCCCAGGAGTTGGAGATAACGATCCAGAGAGCACGCTTGGCCCAGTGACCTTTCGATCCAAGCTCCAAGATCTCCTGTTCGTCGCCCTTGCTAGCGCCGATGGCAGCCGCAACCTTTTTTCCAGCAGCCTCAGCTCCTTGTTCGTCTCGAACAAGTAACCAAGCTGACAAGGCCTCGTGGACCTCCTTCTTCGTTCCAGAAGCCTTGAGCACCTTCTTGGCAAGCTCGACAAGACGTGCTCGCTCCTTACGGATGGCAACGGCCTTACCGAAAGCATACAAAGGTGAGGTGCTCTCATTGGCAGCGAGATGTGCGGGATCGTTGAGGATCTCTAAAGGGGATGGCGAAGTTGTGAGAAGATCGGTATAGGTCGACTCGGGGGAGGGGATGGCAATGGAGGTGGTCGGGATGTTGTGTGTTGCGGCGCTACCAATTCGTGTGATCGGAGAGCTCGCAGACGAAGCAGCCGAGATATCGGACGGGGACGCGGTTGCTCCAACCAATACCGATCGGATGGTGACATCGCTTCCTTCGAGAGCGTCAACGACCGACGCCCAAGCAGCACCGTATTTGCCGTTGCCGCCCTCGACCACGATAACCTCGTCGACACCAGTAAGTGAAGATCGAAGTTTCTCCTTGGGTGCAGGAATTGCCAAGACCACGTCGATGACATTTTCAGCTTCAATGGCTTGTGGGAGGAAGTTGACGACAAGACGGGATGACTCTGCCTTGTGGTGAACGAAGGGTCGTTGAGCGCGTCTGGTCAGCTTGAGCAAAGAAAGACTTGTCAACTCGTATGTAGCGAGAAGCTCATCCTCGGGTTCGACCTTGGCATCGTCGGCATCGGGGTTCGCATTGGGATTGGGGGAACCCAACGATTCGCTCAACCATGACTCAACATTGTCCACCTCCTGTACTGACCCTTCCAATCCTGATGCGATGAAGTGGTAGACGACAGCGTCGTTGTCCTGAGCCAATCGAAGTGCAAGAAGAGCCTGGTCATAAGCCTCCTGAGCCGATCGACTGATTAGGGAGACAGCCTTGCTGGATCGAGGAGTGGCGATCTCCTCCGCATCGAGGACGTGGATGACCGTACGGCGAAGAGACGCCGAAGGGAGAGATGGAAGGAAGTCAGGGTTGGTGAAGAGGACAGTGGTCCCGTTTTGAGGTAGGGGGAGGTAAGGGTTGAGCTTGGTAGAGTTGGAAGGAGCGGCGAGAATTGGGTGATGGAACAAAGTGGAGGGGAGGTTGGAAATGGCTTGGAGAGGGGACGACATCTGCGCAGGGTTAGCGGTGAGTTGTAGCGCAACAAGAACGAGATAGCTCACCTTTGAACGGGCGATCTGGGTCAAAGACGAAGAGAAGAGTGTTATACAAGGTATTTGGTCGCGATGAAACGACTTGTTGGACAAAGAAAAAGAACAGAAAGATGTGTTGTGAGATGATCGATGTCTGTATGGTCAAACTGAAAACGGCCTCTACTAGCTATCTTCCTAAAAACACCTGTTGCGTGATTGAGATCTCTGGAATTATCATGACTCACCACGTGGCATGTTCGGAATTCACTCTCCCCCATCACCCAATCACCGTACTCGCCAATCACCACCCACAATCACGCAACGGGACTCAATCCGAATATCACCAGTCAACTCACGGATGCATTCAATTAAATTCGGACCGACTTGTACCGCTGCGAGGTTTGGCATGGCAGCCTTTATATGTCGGTTCTGAGATCTTGCCACCGCATGCAAGCTTTGATGGCGATAGGTCATCAAGAAGCCTGTCAAGCCCGTCGATCGACTTTGGTGGCGGATGTCACCGCTGGCGATAATGCGGGTCAACTTCCACTGCTGCCATGGAGCGCATGTTCACTAGTGGCAGACTGAAGCAGCTGTAGTTTTCCTCACGCTGATATCAACAGCTTGATGGGCGTGCCGAAATGCACTGCTGCACATCGATGACAGCTGAACTACATAATGTGACTTTCAAGTATACAAGGTACAGTCCTCGCTGGTGGTATAGCTACTCGCAAAGCGATCACAATAGCACCTTGAATGGTGACAGCAGGATCGTACAACAGAGGAGGGCCGTGCTTCGACAGCTGATGAGCAGTGATCCTAACGCAGCGCTATTAATCTGGAAAGCGATTGATCGTGCATGAATTCTCTCGTTACTCTATAAACACTGCACCGCTTACATACATATATGACTGAGCAGTTAAAGGGGAGGGAATGAAAAAGGTCGAGTGACGCGCGCGTGTGAGAAAAGTGTGGTGGCGGAAACGGAGAAAGTGATAGTGACGACGGTGTGAGAGCTCAACGACGGGGAGAATAGGCGAACGACCCGACCCACCCACCCACGAGCGGCGTAGTCCCCAAAGACCGTTCATAATTGGGAACAATAAAGCCTTATTGGCCAGGTCACCAAAGCATTCGCATTCAGGGGTGTGTGACCTCGCCATACATCCTGTTCATCATCAAGCATCCATTCATCATACAGTCGCATAATCAATCACTACCATCCTGTTCCGATCAACCATCTACATAGTCGATATCAACAAGCGCAGCAGCTCTGACGAAAATCGCATAGGCCGGACGGGCACATTCAACCGCCGTTCTCTCCTTGCTCTTGGCGACATCAGGTTCGAGAGACATCAGCATCGACTTGGTTCAGTCAAGCATAGCATAGGTGAGCTCTATTTCTGCTTGTTATTTATAAGGGCAGTGAGAGCGGGCGAAGCGATAGCGAAGGCGAAGGCGAAGGATACGGAGCGAGCTGGTTCATCGTCGGAAGAGGAAGCTGCTGGATACCCTCTGCAACCTTGATCGCTGGTTCATCACAGACCATCAATACGGTCTGTATGGTACATTACAAATTCATCGAAAGGAGATAAGAGATCAAAGTAAACGCGTAGGCACATTCGCGCGAAGGAACATGACCTGTTAAGAGGGAGAGAATCACTACCGCACCTCATAATCCAATCTTTGTTTTCATCTCCTTCTTTCCTCTCCACGCCGTCAACCTCTCTTGACTCTCTTATCTGGTGGTCGAGACTCTTCATCGTTATCTGCACGCTCTGCATGCATGCTCGGCTACCGCAGAGCGGAGGGGTTTTCTTGGCGATCGCATATCCTAGACCACTGGCTGACTTGTGCCCTCCCCACCTTGAATTGATCTCGCCTTAGCTTCTTACCACCTTCGCCATGGAACCCTCGGTGACTTCGCATCCTTCTGAGGCCTCCACGTCTTTCGCCCCGCCGATTGCCCAGCAACATCTGCCTTCGTCCATGCTCGTTTCATCTGAGAGTTCTGGAGAGCCGCTGAATGGGTCAACCAATGGGTTAACCAATGGGAATGGAACGGTGTCAGATGTGGCCAGCGTGGTGAGTGTCACATTTTCGACAATCACCCTTCCCTGGCTTATAGCATGCAGTCATCCAAACCGCTTTCGTCTGGTCCGAAGATCACTTTGCATGCGCCTCCACAAACGGCTCAACCTTCACATACGCCATCAGACGATCTGACTCCAGATCCAGAATCGGACGAGGATGCCGAAGGTAGCGATATTGACATGGAACAAACGCCACGGAACGGATCACATGTGAGTCCTGCTACACTGTACACGTTGGTATAGCTGACGGCACAAGTAGACGGTCACCGCTCCTGCTCCTGCAGACGACTCGGAGGGCGAAGATGAGGTGTCCGAAGCAGACGCAGACGAGGAGGAGGGGTTCGAGTACGATGACGATGGAGAAGACGAAGATGACGGAATGGACGAAAGTGATGATGACGAAGACTATGATGACCCCAATTTCGGATCGAAGAAGAAAGCGCCCAAGAAGCCGAAGATAAAGGTGGAGAAGGAACGTCGGGAAAGTGGGCAAGGCATGAAGAAGAAGAAACGTACGTGGATTTCCAGGGTTACGTCGCTGACCGTCATAGCTGCTGGCCATTTCCCAGCTCGTCGTGTGGAATCAGTGTCTTCCGATGAGGACTACGGGTCGAAGTCACACAAGAAAAAGTTCTTCTCGAAGGGTAATGGAACGACAGGCCGAGCGACTCCCGATACTCCATACTCTGAGTCCGATGGAGCTTGGCGCCGAGGCGCAGCTAAGAAAGTGGTGACGTATAATGAGGCCGATGTGGATTATGGGCTCGAGAGCGAGGAAGAAGAAGCAGCTGCGTACTATGCTACTGGGGATGGTGGAGAAGGTGAGCCACTAGTCTCAAACGGCGGAGCTGACTGTTCAGGCGAAGCTGCAGATGAGATCGACCAGGTCTTATATCACTCTCGAGACGAAGCACACAAGGACGATCCTAAGGACATTCCCCAGGAGAATTTGGTAAGTCCTTTCTCATGTACTTAACAGTTGATGCTCATCCTCCGCAGCGCTTCCACATTAAATGGAAGAACTACTCTCATATTCACAACACCGACGAAACATATGCCTTCCTCAAAACCTACAAAGGCTTCAAAAAGGTGGATAATTATATCACCAAGATTTGGACCCTGGATCAGCAGTATCATCACCCTGCACCGGATGCGCCGTGGAAGCCGACGTCCGAGGATTTAGAGCAGTACGAGATAGATAAAGAGAGGATACGAGATTTACAAGAAAGCTACAAGGTTATAGAGAGGGTGCTAGATGAGAAGGAAGAGCGAAGAGAAGAGGGCAGAGTGACCTTATTTTTCTGCAAATGGACAAGTGAGTGCTCGCTACTGTGACCATAGCTAACAGATAGATCTCCAATACTCTGACTGTACATGGGAGAGCTACGAGGAGATGAAAGAGTGTCAAGGTTCCCAAGCCGCCATCGAAGACTTCCACGCTCGTTCGGCTCGGTCCACCGTTCCTGGACAATCAATCAACTATGGTATCAACAACCGACCGACGTACCAGAAAATCAACGAGGATCCGGACTACCTCAAATGCGGTGGTGCCCTCAAGCCGTTCCAGCTTACAGGGCTCAATTGGCTTGCATACCTCTGGACGAAGGGAGAAAACGGTATCCTGGCAGACGAAGTGAGTGGCTTCATAGACCAACCGACAGTCTATGCTGACGCCCCAAACAGATGGGCCTGGGTAAGACCGTTCAATCGGTCTCCTTCCTTTCCTACCTCTTCCACGCGCAACGGCAATATGGTCCATTCCTCGTTGTAGTGCCGCTGTCGACTATCTCCGCATGGCAAATGCAGTTCCGAGTATGGGCACCGGACCTCAATGTTATCTGCTACATGGGCTCTGCTAGGTCTCGAGAGGTCATCAGACAGTTCGAGTTTGGACCGCTGAAGAACCTCAAATTCAATGTTTTGTTAACGACATACGAGTTCATTCTGAAAGATAGGCAAGACCTGCAGCAAATAAAATGGCAGTCACTGGCCGTTGACGAGGTGAGCACCACTGAGGTTCCGTAAGCCGGCGCTGATCCATGGTTCCAGGCACATCGACTGAAGAATCACGAGTCTCAATTGTATGAAGCTTTGAAGAGCTTCTGGACCGCTTCGAGGTTGCTTATCACTGGAACACCCCTACAGAACAATGTCAAGGGTAGGTCATTTGTCAGCGTGACGCGCTGACGGATTACCAGAACTTCTTGCTCTCATGCACTTCCTTATGCCGGAGAAATGTGAGTTATGGTGATTCGTAATACCGTGATCCCAGCTGACCCTTCACAGTCCAACTCGCAAACGACTTTGATCTGAACGACGCCGACCAGGAGGTCAAGATCAAAGAGCTGCACGAGAAGCTCGGAACACTCATGCTGAGAAGACTGAAGAAGGACGTCATCAAAGAACTTCCATCCAAGACGGAAAAGATTCTTCGTGTGGAAATGTCGGCCATGCAAACGCACTACTATAAAAGTCAGTCTTACCACTGCGAACGGAGTTGTTAGCTGACACGATTCCAGACATCCTTACCAAGAACTTTGCTGTTCTAAGCAAGGGTGGGACGCAACAGGTCAGCTTGATGAACGTCGCAATGGAGCTGAAGAAAGCATCGTAAGTTTGGTTCCAAATGACTGCCACGCAAAGTGCTCACAAGACCCTCAGCAATCACCCGTACTTGTTCGACGGAGCTGAAGATCGAAACAAACCCCTTCACGAGGTTCTACGTGGTCTGGTGATGAACTCTGGAAAGATGGTTCTTCTCGACAAATTGCTTGCTAGGCTGAAAGCGGACGGCCACCGAGTCCTCATCTTCTCACAAATGGTCAGACTCCTGGACATCATGTCAGATTACATGAGCGCAAGGGGTTATGTCTTCCAGAGATTAGATGGTGAGTTTCTATCTGCGGAGCAGCTTTGCAGACGCTAAATGAATCCTGCAGGTACTGTACCCTCCGACGTTCGAAAGAAATCAATCGAACATTTCAACGCGCCAGGATCGCCCGACTTTGCTTTCTTGCTATCCACTCGTGCTGGTGGTTTGGGTATCAACCTCGAGACTGCAGACACTGTGATCATCTTTGACGTGAGTTGAGTGCGCAAGTATACATTCGTGCGAGACTGACGCTGGTCGCAGTCCGACTACAACCCTCAAAATGATCTGCAAGCTATGGCTCGAGCCCATCGTATTGGTCAACAGCGACATGTCAGCATCTACCGGTAAGTAAGATGCCTTCTCATGAGATCGTCACTGATCCGATGATCAGATTCGTGACCAAGGGGACGATTGAAGAGGATATTCTGGAGAGAGCGAAGAGAAAGATGATCCTGGAGTATGCCAGTGAGTGAACAGAGAACAGAATCTCAAAACAGTACTGATAGACCACTAGTCATCAACCAAATGGATACTACCGGTGCGCATATCAATGGCACAGCTACACCAAAGGAAAAGAATGGCGATTTCTCCCGTGAAGAGCTCTCAGCGATCCTCAAGTTCGGTGCCCAGAACATGTACAAGACCGACGACTCTGCACAGAACAAGAAGCTGGACGAAATGGATCTCGACGATATCCTCACCAAGGCCGATGCCTTCGACACGGAATCTGCAGCTCAACCTGGTGGTACTTCTCTTGGTGGAGAAGGTTTCCTTTCCCAATTCGCTGCCATTCAGGACGTCAAAGCCGACGCCGACGATCTCAGCTGGGACGACATCATTCCTGCGGATGAGCGAACCAAGGCGGAAGAAGAGGAGAAGCTTGCTGCGCAGGCGGAGATGGTCGCCACTGGACCAAGAAAACGAGCTGCTGCTCGACCGCCCGGGACATACGAGGGCATGGACTATGACGACGCTGATGGAAGCAGCAAGCCCGGATCCCCATCGGAGAAGAAGGGTAAGGCACCTGCCGCTCCTAGGAAGACCAACGCTCAACGAGCTCTTGAGCTGAAGGGTGAGTGACCTTGATAATAAGCTGAGCTGACTGTCAGAACGTGACTTGCGTGTCTTGATACGAGGAATTCAAAAGTGGGGTGACATTCGAACACGCTATGAACCGATCGTCAAAGAGGCCAAACTCGAGAGCAAGAACCGGGTTGTCATCATCCAAACCTGCGAGGATATCATTACTCAGGCCGAGGAAGCTGTCGCGGCGCACAAGGCTCATATCCGGGATCTGCAAGAACGAGGTGAACCGATCAGCTCCTCATTGCGACAAAAAGCCATTCTTTTCACCTACAAGACAGTACCTGCCATCAACGCGGAGACCGTTGTGGCGAGATACTATGAGCTCAAGGCTCTGGTAGAACACTTCAAACGAATTGAGGATATTGAGAGCTACAGGATACCTCACGACAGTCTGAAGCCAACGATGAACTGGACGGTGGAGTGGGCAGCCAAGGATGACGCGCATCTTCTGCTCGGTATATGGAGGCATGGGTTCGGCAGCTGGGAGGCAATCGCTCAGGTAAGTGAACTGTACACGCCAGTATGCTAGTTGCTGAGTACTGTACAACAGGATCCAAGCCTTGAATTGACGAACAAGATCTTCTTGGAAGACCCAAAGTCAACCAAAGATCCCAATGCGCCTAAACCTGGTATCCCTGGTCCAATCCACCTTGTTCGTCGTGGTGACTACCTATGTGAGTAGCCTGAAGATCGTCTTCTTTCCAAGCTGACATGTCCCAGGTGGTATAATCCGAGAGTACGAGGAGAATCGACGAATATTGGTAGAGCAGCAAGCTGTCATCGCCAGTATGCCTGCCAAGGAAGGCTTCGGTTTCGAACATCCACCCCTCCCTGCGATCGTCGCTGGTCCATCATCAAAGGCCAGTCCGTCTGTCACCAGCAATGGCAAGGACAGTAAAGGCAAGCGAAGAAAGACTCCAGAATATACAGATTCGGAGAATGATTCAAGCTAGTGGGTGCCCTTCCATGGGACAGTGGGGATTGTGCTGACGAAATTGCAGCGAATCGATGGATGAGGACGCAGTGAAGGAGCTATTGCGTCCTGCCAAGAAGCATTTGGTGAGCTCTACTGCCGCCCGGAGATCATAACAAGAACTGACGTCCATATAGAAAAAGCTCAAGTCTGGGACGGACAACCTCAGCCGGGAGGAGAAAATCACAGCTCTCAAAGAGTGCTTGGCTGGGATCGGAGCACGTATCGATGAAATCGTCGCGGAGAAGCAGGCAGCGGGACAAGATCCTGCTAAATGGAGGAAACATTGTTGGGTGTAAGTGTTATGAGACGCGAACGGTCATGTGCCAAACAGAAACTGATGCCGGTCACAGATTTGCATCTTTCTTCTGGCCTAGACAAGGGGTCAATTACTCCAAACTCATGGAGATTCACGGCAAGATGGTGGTGAGTCTAAGAGGTTCATAACCATATCGTGTGGAGAGACCTGATTGTTATATTGTGATATAGAACGAAACATCACCTGCGCCGACAAAAGCTAAACCGAAAGCGAAACGAAAGTCCGAAGCGGACACGGAAAGACCTAAAAAGAAGGCCAAGCCCGAAGCTAAAGCGGAAGTTAAGTCGGAAGTGAAAGCGGAGGGAAACTGAGAGGAAGAGGAAGAAGCTTGTGTGAGGGCTTCGAGGGTTCAACAATAGCAATTCATCATTTCAATGTCTTTGCATTTGAGCATAACATGTTTGGTTTCATGTATTGGTAGCAGACGCGGTTGGTGGCAGCATAGAATGTGGCAGTCTGGGTTCGACCAGCGAGATGTCCACGCCCAAGTAGACCGTATCGACTTTTGGCCCAGATTCGGTGTGATCTCTGGTGATGCCATGATACGAACTAGAAGTACAAGCACTGTAGTAGGATTGCATACCGTCAGCCACCGATGTCTAGGAACGTGCTGGTCAGAAGCTTGAAACGCCAGTTTCACAGTCTGGATCAGAAGGATTTCACGCGTGAGGCAAGCCACTGCGAGTCTTTCATCGCGCTGGGTGAACGTCAGATTCTGCAACGGAATGTGTGGCCAAGGTGCTCCTTGAATGCTATAAGAATGGTCTATTCTCGTCATGTTGGAAACGTTTTCCCTCACCGAACGAACATTCTTCAGGTCTCTCCACCACCTTCTCCATCTCCTCTAATTCCTTCGGTCCTCGACACGTCTGGACGTGTTCGTTACTTTCAACCCTTCTTCGTTACCTCTAAATCTTCATCTAAAAAGAGGAGCAGGTCTCCCTTAATTCTTTTTACTGTATCAAGACATTCATTTCGAAACAACACTCTAATCGCACGAAAATGGTTCTTATCGATCTTCAAAAAGTCCTTTCGACATTGGGTCTCGTCTCTTCCTTGGCCAAACCCGTTCCCTTGATCGGATCTGTCGCGGGCGGACTGCTCGATTCGGCAGGTAGTGTCGTCAATTCCACGGCGGGCAGTGGTACTGGTACTCTTAATGGCTTGTTAGGTGGAGGAGCGGGTCTGATCGCTGCTGCTAATGTGAATGGTAACGCGACATATCTAACCGCGGCAACAATGAGCGATGATAATTCAACGACCACAGCTACGTCTTCTTCCGACAACAACAGTAATTCCACCTTCTCCTCTGCTTCATCCACAGACGACGGATCCAACCAAGACTCTTACGCTTCCGCAGCAGACGCTTGTGCCGTGACACCTTACACTCCTCCTTCACCTGTACTCCTCGAATCTTTCGCGCAATACGACGCGAACCAAGCTCTCATCTATCGATATCGACAACAACAATCCGTCAATCTCGGATCATGGTTCGTCCAAGAACAATGGATGAACCCGTCTTTGTTCAAATGTGCTTCGGGGAACAAACAAGCAGAATTTGATGTGGCGAACGGTTGGGGAAGCGTCGATAATGCGAGGCAGGTGCTGGAGAGACATTGGGATGAATGGATCACAGAGAGTGATTTCCAGTATCTTGCAAGTATCGGTATCAATACCGTCAGATTGCCGATTGGATAGTGAGCTGGGTCGTATTTCCCATGACATCGTCCCGCGATATGTGATGGAGCATGCTGACGTCGTGCACGGGTTCGTGCTTGTAGTTGGTCGCTTGGACCAGTCTATTGTCAAGGCACCGCATTCGAGTCAGTGTCTGCGGCCTACGTCAATTCTTGGCCTCGAGTTGTCAGATCCATCAACTGGGCAGCGAAATACGGACTTGGTGTTCTGGTCGATCTTCACGGTCAGTCCACCCACACCACCTCGTTTCCAAAGCTGACGAACGATTGTTCCCTTCCCAGGTGCACCGGGAAGTCAAAATGCTCAAGGGCATTCCGGTGTCTCAGACGGTCAACAGAACCTGTTCAACAACCCCACAAACATCCAACTCACTATCAACATCCTGACCTACCTTACACAACAGCTTGTCAAAGTCAACAACGTCGTCGGTATTCAGATCCTGAACGAGCCAAGCAATGTCGATAGTCTTCCAGCGTTCTACAGTCAAGTCATCACCACTTTACGTCAGGTTTCGCCGGAAGCTGCTGCATTCCCCTTCTAGTGAATCCACGCTCCCATTTATCCAGTGAAACGAGCTAACTCATCTCCCTGCAGCATCAACGACGCCTTTGACATGAACCGATTCGCCGACTACGTTTCCACCCGACCTGACTTTGTCGTCCTCGATCATCACTCTTGTCAGTATTGTCTTCGAATTTTTGCATGTTATTGCTAACATGCCTCAGACTTCGTATTTGGCGACGCCGCTTCGCAAAACACGCCCGTACCCCAGCTCACCTCGTCCCTTCGACCAGGTCAAGGTTCCTTATCCCAACAAATGATCGGTGCTGCTGCTGAAGAACGACGTAATATCGTCATTGACGAATTCTCCTGTGCTTTGTCAGAACAAGCGCTCGCGGCATCTAGCGATCCCGTGGCTGACCGAAGGGCTTTCTGTACCGGTCAAATGGAAAGTTATACCAACGCCACTGCCGGGTACAGTTTCTGGAGTGAGTCGACTGACAAGCAGTAGCAATTTCAGGTGCTGATATGCCACAGGCTACAAGACCGAGGGCTGTCCTTCCGACGTCAATTGGTGTTTCACTTCCGCCGTCGGTAACACCCTCCCGTCCACCTTCTTCTCTTACCCTAACACTACTATCCAAGCCATTAACGGTGGATCCCCTTCATCCCAATCTTCCGACGCTACCAGTGGTAACGACGGAAGCAATAGCGACACCTCTTTCCTATCCTTCGGGACCTCCTCACCATCAGACGGTAGCGAATACACCCCTCCTACGACCGACGACTGGCTTGCTGCCATCGGCGCTAGCGATCCTGAGTTCGATCAAGTCACCGAAGCTCTTGCGACGACCGAGTACGATCTCATTCCTCCTACTTCTCAAGACCCCCCCGCCTCTGATTCCGGTATGATCTCCACTTGGACCGACCCTACTACCACCACCTCTGCTTCGTCCTCTTCCGCCCCTTCCCCAACTGTCCTTTACACAGCTTCAGCCGATGACGTTGCTCAAGCCGCATACGCCGCTACACCTTTCATCAACACCGAAACAGTACCTTCCTCCAGAATGCAGCTTGGAAACCAAGGTGCCAAACGACGACGATCGCTCTCCCTCACTTCTCTCCCTCAACGCGCTTTCCTCCTCTCCTCATCACTTGGCAGTCATCGATTCGTTGCCCGACACCATCGTGCTACCGCTCGAAAACATTCCAAGGCAGTTCGAAGGGACAACAATGATGAAAGTTCGATCGTGTATACTCCCGAACAAGCGGCAATTGCTAAGGGTTACTCGGACGGTTGGAAGGCCGCCAAGACTTTCGCAGCGTTTGACAATTCTCGTCTTGGTGAGTGATGTTTGTCCTCAACCATGGTTCCGTAAGCTGACTTTCAATGACAGGTTTCACCG
Source organism: Kwoniella shandongensis (assembly GCF_008629635.2). Taxonomy (NCBI): domain Eukaryota; kingdom Fungi; phylum Basidiomycota; class Tremellomycetes; order Tremellales; family Cryptococcaceae; genus Kwoniella; species Kwoniella shandongensis. The sequence goes on from NC_089293.1 coordinate 905,432, forward strand.
GTCAATTCATCTCTGACGCTCTCGCTGCGATGGACAACAAGATCGTCAGTGGGGATGAACAATTCTACAGGACCTGGTTCAGTAAGTCCCAAGTATTCCCCTTGAAAATCTCCGGGGTTTGTGACTGATACGATCGTTCCATCTTAGTGAAAGGTCTTGCAGACGGTGAAGTGCAAGTGATCAAGTTACTCGCTATGCAGGCTGCTGGACCGCAATAGATCGTCGAATCAGTTGTAGAAACATGATACAAAAGTATAGTTGTCATGCATAATTCCTCATAGTTTGTTGTTGTTATCGTTCGGTTCGGCTAAAACCCTCCGGATTGATTATCCGCAGGCACGGCAGTAGGTAGCTTGGCGTCTGAGAAAGTAGCGCCAATGGACGTTCCAACGTTCCAACATTCCCTTTTGCATTTGATGGAGCAGCAGTCAACCCGTTCATCAGGCCGTGGGCATCGATGGACCACTTCGCACTCGCAAGCATTGTAACGCTGATGGTCTAGGATGTTGTTACCACGACATCTAAGATTCGGTACTCCTGCAAAAGTCCTTCTCGCCTTCATCACCCTCGTCCTCTACCTCTCCTTCCCGTTCACAAATACCCATCCGCCTTCCGCATTCGCTTCACCTCGAGAACATGACCGACTATCGAATGCTCCCTTATCTGAGCTGGTGGATATCTACGAGCAAGTTCGAATAGGCTTGCTCGATGCTAAACACTACGATAGTAAAGCAGCGACAGAAAAGCTGAGATCACCAACATATTTGCCGGACGGATCAATCAATCTTGATGCCGATTTCCCAGCTTATCTGAACCGATTACGGCGTTTTGTCGATAGTCACTTCCAACATGTTCCTAGAGATATTCACGAAGGAGCACGAAATAGTCTGAAAGACATGATCCGCCGATTACCACCCACTTCGAGACCAGATACATTCCCATCCAAAGTGTGGTCGACTCACCCTTTCGGTCTCGATGGAGTAGAAGAAGGTTTCGAATTATGGCAGAAACTTCTCCCCGTACCCTTATCTCCAAGACTTGCGGATCGCATATCGAAGCAGCGGAACGTTGACTTCCTGAGACCTGCAAGGGAAGGAAGTCAATGGGAGGTCACGGTCACGGATGACAATGGACTTGACAAGTGGATGTCGCAGTGGACTGCTGAGAAGCTTAGCAGAGGCATAGTAGGAGAAGGCGAGTGGGCATCCTTCTGGGGCAAGCTTGAACATGGTGTGCTACGAGCGGATGTGTTCAGGTGAGTCGCAGCGCATCCTCACCCGCAATGACGTGCCGCCCGATTGACCTCGCCATAGATACATGTCGATGTTCACGGAGGGAGGCATATATTCAGACTCGGATACGATGGTGAGTTTTCAACATGAAGTCAACTTGACTGATATCGTAGCCCATCTCACATCCATATCTCTGGGGATTAGACGCCCAATCGATACTGCATCCCGACCTTGAACTGCTCATCCCCCTCATTGGAAAGGCAGCAGCAGCAGTCACCTCACAACAGCCAAAGGATCGTCTCAATCCCAGAGCGACACTCGACACCGAAGATACCCAGCACAATCATACCAGTACTATATCGCACGAGTCACACCTCTCACGACGAGCTCCGATCCAAACACTAGATGATCCTTCCACAATCCTCAATCCGGATATATCCATCGTTCTCGCTATTGAATGGGATAGCGCTATAGGACGCACGTGGAGCATGTGGAAGCAATGGACATGGTTCAGATTCAGGAGAAGCTGGCCAGACTGTTGTTTCCCAAGAGGATTGGAAATGGTTCAGAACCTTTTAGTAGTAAGTAGTCTCTGTGGGAGGTCATGCTTCGCTGATTGTGATTGTCTCCTCAGTCAAAACCCTTTCACCCAATCATGCTTGACACCTTGGCGACAATCGCAGAACTCGTAGAAAGCGGTGTCGCAAGACAGCTGAGTCCCGTGAGTTTTGATGATTTGTTCGGAAGCAAAGCTGACAGTGCTTCAGCTGGACTTGACCGGTCCAGGTCCTTTGTGAGCCAGCTATCAACCTGTGGGGTATCTATGCTGATGACTCCCAGCTCTGATGCCGTCTTCCGTTACCTACTGGTGCAATATGGTGCCACACCGGATGATCTTCGGGCTCTTCGAGGACCCGTACGCATCGGAGACGTCATGTGAGTGGCTCGACTACAATGAGGGTGACCCAGTCTGATGGTGTATATCCAGTATCCTGCAAGAAGAAGCGTGGCATGCACCTAGCAAGGCGATCCAACGGTTACTGTCCCACGTCAAGTCCCTAGGTTCCAAGCTGGGCGATAAAGATCCTTGGCGGTTCGGCTTGGGTTGGTCAGACTGGCAAAGCGGCGGGATCAAGGTTGCATATCATGGGCTGACCGGCATTGTGAGTTAGATCGATTCGACTGGACTGAGTATACAAACTTTTGGCTGATCGCACGGCATTCTGACAGTGGAAAGGCAAAGGATAACAATGGTGCTGGAAATTAGCGCCTCAGCTCGAGTGATACATTATGGAAGGATGTTGTATATTGTAAACCAGGTGGGGCATGCATTCAGGACGGCAATGTTTCCGTTCACTACGAGCAGATAACGGGTCGAAGATGTGTAAGATACGCAAAAGGGACATCTCATATCGTGGATCTGTGCTTCCGTCTACTGGACGTTTCACATGCATGTGGTCTCGGCAATGGATAGGCTACCAGAACACAAACGCGACGAATAGTTTACTGTAAGCGAGCTTGGTAAATGGACGGACCGGTAACAGAGTGCATGTATGGACTGCTTGATTACATGTACCCGTATCTGTCGGAGATTAGATCTGATGGTATTTAAATCCGATTGGGAGTGAAGGAGTGTTGTTTTCAGTACGTGTATGTGCCACTTCGGCCAAGGGGATCGGGGATATTATGTTCCCGGTTATTGTCATTTTCCCCCCTTGTACCGTTAGTGTCCCCTCTGTCTGACCAATGGTACACTCTCACCTCACTGCAAGCAAGTGCAAGCAAGCACACACCAGCCAGGCTCACTCGATGCACACTCGCTCTCTCACATACGCCAATCTATAATCATACCTATTTCATATCGTTGTTAGCACTCTCCCTATCCTTCAAGTTTGTCATCAACCGCCGACATGGTCAACCTTAAGCAGCAAAAGAGGCTCGCGGCTTCCGTCGCCGGTGTCGGTCAGCGAAAGAGTGAGTTGAAAATGGCTTATCAAACACTTGGAGCGAGTAGAGGATTTTGGGCGATGGCGGATCAAGGAGGATATGGGACGCAGGATGTCGTGATCGGAGTATGGACTAGTGGATGTGGATTATATAAGAATGTGAAGGAGGAGATACACACTAGGAAGCAGAGGAGGAAGTCGTCGAGGATGCTGGGAAGGCACAGAGAAAAACGTCGATGCCGAAACACAAATGCTGATTCAATATATCTGTAGTCTGGCTCGACCCCCAGGAGGCTGCCGAGATCGGACAGGCCAACTCCCGAAGCGGTGTGAGGAAGCTCCTCAAGGATGGTCACATGTGAGTGGGAATGCACGAAAACGACCGAGGAACTGTCTCTGATCTTCCTCTATCATACAGCATCATCAAGCCCACCGTCATCCACTCTCGTGCCCGAACAAGGGACAACCTCGCCGCCAAGCGTGCCGGTCGACACACCGGTTTCGGTAAGCGAAAGGGTACCGCCGAGGCCCGTATGCCCACCAAGGTCCAATGGCTCAGGAGGATGCGAGTTTTGAGGAGGTTGTTGAGGAAGTACCGAGAGGGTGGCAAGATCGACAAGCACTTGTGAGTATCATCACTCTCACTCGTTGGCATAAGGTCATGTCTAACACTTCCTTCGATTCGCAGGTACCACACTCTTTACCTCGAGGCCAAGGGTAACCGATTCAAGAACAAGCGAGTCTTGATGGAGCACATCCACAAGGCCAAGGCCGAGAAGCTCAGGACCAAGCACCTCGCCGAGCAGCAAGAGGCCCGTCGTGTCAAGAACAAGGCCATGCGGGAGCGAAAGGCACAGAGGTTGGCGGAGAAGAGGCAGGGTATCCTCGAGGTCGAGCGAGAGGAGGAGGTCAAGGAGTAGACCGTTGGTTAGTGTACTTTTTACGAGCCATGGATGCTTTCGCATTTACACCACACATTGCTGCTCTTGGCACATGCTGCATATTGTGGAGCGGTTTCACGGTTTTATTGTACATGCTGCATTGAGAAGCGGTACATGTTGTCGCTCTGAGCTGTGTCTTCTTACACATTTGAGCACGAAATATGCCTTTTGAGTCGGATCTGGATCTGTGAGATTTGCGGATCCGGGTAGAGGCATCGGGTTGTGATCGTTACGTTGCAAAAGTGGAGGGTGTTCAGGTCGATGTCCATAATTCTTGTTGTACACTTCGAACTTGCTACACTTCTAAACCACAACAAGCACTATGCGTCAATCTCTATTACGATCGCTGAGAGTGGCTTCGGGTCCATCGCGACTAGCCTCTCATGCATACAGAGCCCCCGCCGTCCGTCTTTACGCTACCCTTTCACCACACACCCCTCCTCCGACATCACCCTACGAGGTGTTCGATGAACCATCGAAAGATCGACAAAGAGATCGAGCGATCTTGAGACTGAGAGAACAGAACAGCTCCACTACGAGCGAAGGTGAGGAGCAAGATCCTCTTCGAGTAGTTGACTATCTGAGAGAGGAGATCTCGGAAAGATTGGCGGAAAGGGTCGAGGTGAGTTGCATCAATCTGTCATTCGAAATGGCGCAGAGCTCATATACGCTGCCCAAAGGATTTGCGAGTACCTCCGGCTTCTATACTGGAACTATCAGCACATGCGGGGCAACTTACTCAGATACTACAAGAAGTCTTGGCGGACGAGATACCAGCGACGGAAACATCGCAAAGCGAGAGACGGAAGTGGTGGATAGTCGAATCGAGCAGTGAGTCGCATATTCGATCGAAGCTTGCTAATATGTTGCAGAGGAAGCACTCAATCGTGATGATGATTCTTCCTTTGTCTGTGAGTGGTCCTTTCTGATATCCTAAAACGTGTCATTGCACGCATCGCTGATAACACGCTTAGCACCACCCTCTCGAATCCAAGCTTCGGCTTCGAACCTTTTAGCGCACCCTGAAATCAAGCCGTTGATAGGAAATGTGGAGACAGTAGTCAATGCTGGAGGTCTACATTGGGTTGGAGATATCGTTGGTAAGTATACCGAGGGAAGACGTCGTCGATCTAGAGCTGACCAATCCCCAGGCGCTCTCACACAAGTCCGACATCTGCTGAAGGAGGATGGTGTTTTCGTGGGAGCCGTCCTTGGTGGAGACACGCTATTTGAGCTTAGGTGGGTTTCGTGAAGGTCGAACATCGCTGACGGAGCTAGGACATCACTCCAGCTTGCCGAACAAGAGCGTAGAGGAGGTATCGCCAATCGAGTCTCTCCTATGATCAGTGAGTTCTGCATGATGTGACAAAGCTGATAGTCCAGGTCCAACCGATGCTCCTTCTCTTCTCACCCGTGCGGGCTTTACCCTCACAACGGTTGACGTGGAGGACATCGTTATCAACTATCCTTCGATCTGGGAACTTATGGCCGATCTGAGAGATATGGGGGAAACCAATGCCATTCTAGGAAGGCGAGCCGCTGTGTCTAGAGACGTACTGTTGGCTGCTGAGTCGATCTATAAAGGTATGTGTAATGTCATAAGGAAAGAACTGACTTCTCTCAGAACTATATGGAAACGAAGACGGAAGTGTGCCAGCGACATTTTCGATCATCTTCATGGTAAGTGCACCTTCTTCATGTGGGTTGATCGGTCATCACTAACTGACATACGCGCAGATCGGATGGAAACCCGGACCCAATCAACCCAAACCTCTCGAGCGAGGATCAGCCCAGACGAACCTGAAGGATATCCTTTAATGTAACGATTTTGATGCGTATGAACCTTCAGTTCCACCGCACAGCAGCACTATTTGCCGTCATTGTACGTTCAGAGAATAATAACTAGGCATGACAGTTTTTGGTCACTTACGCGATACTCGTCTGCTGTCTGACAATATGATTTCTACTGATGAAGTATAGCCTTAACTGATTATGATCAGACTTCTTCGATTCAAATGAACAACGAGAACCGATGTAACGATCCCCCTCATGATCACATATTTTGTCCTCGCCGTTTCGGTGGAGCAATTTTTTTCTATCGTGGCGTAGTGCAGGCAATGACAGTCGTGTTGAGTTACACGCTCTCCTTGATTAATTGACAGTACTCTTACGATATCAGAACAGCTGTAATAAGTTATCGGGAAGAACTATCGCTCCATCGAGGACAACAGGCGTCGTCAAGAAATTTGACTAGTGCCCGACCCATAGCTAAAGTTCCTCAAGGCTAAAAGTCACAACGTGAACTTCGACAAGATTGCTATCGCCCAAGAATATTGCAGAGAGAATATTTCTGCTAGCTCACGATCACAAATCTGAGAGAAAAACTGCAAGGCAGAGACAGCACTCACGTCAGCGCGTCTGAACCCAGCGGCGTTAGCTTCGCTAGCTCAACCTGAAGCAAACTCGATCCTACGTACGGAACCTTCCCAGGAAAGCGACTCAAGAGTACACCTATATTCCTCCAGAGGTCACAATGCGACTGACTGCTACACGAACCAGTTCTCGAAGGAGTAAGCAAAGCAACTTTCGAACAGCTTCACCGTTGTTCAACTTCAACAACACCGATCGTCTCTCTCAAACTACGCCTGGGACTGAAATGTCAGGACCGCCACAATGTAAATCTGCAGGTCGAGCGCGATACGGTCGCCGTCATTCTTGTTCCATGCGAATTGACAAATAGGTCGTTTCGACGATGATGAATTAGCCATATACACTTACTGCTCGAGGCCATTCGACGAGGCAGACAAACAAGCGGGAAACCCAGTAGGCGTACGACAGTGTTCTTTGGTACTGCATCGTTAGGTCATGATATGCATCATCGCTGGCCAACGCGCAAAGACACAGGCAGCGTGGTGTATCTAAGAGGTACAAGTTGGGACAGTTTAGGCAATTGGACTCGCTGTGAACAGCTAATCTAAAGTCTTTCCAGCGCCATCTGCAAACCTTGCCTCTCCGAAGAGCTCATTCCTGATTTCTTAGCCTCTGCCAACTGCTTTTCGAGGTCCTTCTTCATTCGTTTGACTTCGTCTTTCTCATTAGACATGGCGTCGTCATGGAGCTTGGTGTAATGTCGCCAGAGGAAGAAGACGAGAGAGACTGCGTGGAGATCAACAAAGTTCGATACAGTGTGCGTTGTGAGAATACTCACCTGCGCCCAGGCGCATGTCCACCGCACAGAGCAGAAAGCCGAGCATTGTTTGGAGCATGTTGGTCACCTTCGAATACCGTCTATTATGCTCATGAGCGACGATTACTTTTATGAAGAGATCTGTGTGCACTCACTCTTCTTCCTCTTTGGACTGTTTAGCAATTTTGAGCAGTTGGATGTCCTTTTCGAACATCTCTCTTATCCAGGGATTCTTCACTGACGCTTTGAGCTTATCCTTGTCGATGGGCGGTGTCATCATATCGGTAGCATCTGACGATTAGTTCGATTCTGTACCAGCTCCCATACTCACCGTCTGGGACATTGTCCCACCACAATGTACCGGCCGCCTCCCCTGCTTTGGGTCTCAACCCATCTTGGAAGGGAACAAGGGCAGGTCGACCAGGTCCTTGCATAGTCAGGAAATAGTTTTTACGAAACGAAGTGCTCGATGGATCATCTCTACTGCTGCCTCCAGAAACATGTTTAGGTGTTGGATCGCCCACTCTCTTCGAGGAAGACGAGGAAGACATTGCCCCCGCCCGAACATCAGAGGAAAAGTCTGGCTTGGAACTGGAACTGGAACTTCTAGAAGAGGACGACGAAGATGAGGACGAGGAGGATTTCGCTTTCGAAAGGGCTTTTACACGATCTCGTTCGGCTTCTTGCCTTGAGAGAATGTAATATCCCAGATACGCGACGAGCACCAGCATCATAAACACAGGTGAGAGGAAGGGCAGACTGGCAAAAGTCCCATCCGGACCAATAGCAAAGGGCGAATATGGGAGCGACGGGTGTGACGCTAAGGTCAGCGGCGTTTACCAACGCATACTCACCAAAGCCCATCACTAGCAATACGAAAATGATCTGTTCGAACGGGCCGAACTGGAACCTCTTCTCATCTTTCTTCTTGCCTGACATCTTGTTTAGCTTGAAACAGGTGTTGCAAAGTCGCAGGAATCAATTCCAGCGATGACAGCTTGATCAGATATGAGCAGACGATAATGAGGCCAACCTCAAAGCAGTCACGAATCAAAGGATTGCGATCCCAAAGGAAGTTACGTTATGTAAACATGCATGCCACCAAATCGTCAGGGTATCTACTCGGCAGCGGTAGCGGGGAACCTAAAGGACGGTCAGCACACCACAAATGACTAAATGGCATCGTTCTACTCACTCGAAGTGGACGTCCTTACCGGCAAGAGCTCGGTAGACGGAAGAGAAGGTGTCGAGCTTGTACTCGAGGTTGTTTTGGTCCTTGGAGTCGAGGTAGCTTTGAGGGGGTCAGACGTTGATCCAATTTGCGTATAAAGATAGTTTCAACTCACACTCGGATCAACTTGCCACCATCCTGGGCAACCCTGGTCCTCTTACCAACGATCTCACTGGGCCAAACGAGCTCCTCGAGGATCTTCTCGTGGACGGCGGTGAGGGTTCTGGATCGAGGTCGCTTTTGCTTCTTGGCGGTGGTAGCGTTTCGGGCGGGTTTGGGGAGGACTCGTCGTTGGGAGAGGAAGACGATGTATTTGTCGGAGAGCTTCTTCTCGAGCTCTCGGGTAAGCCTGTGAGTGGGTAAAGAGAGGTGGGACAAGAAAAAAGGGCATAACAACGGGACGTGAAAGAAGTAGGGGGGGAGTGAAGGGCGAATTCGTTAGCATCCAGACGATAACTCCCCCTCACACACCTGAGACGACCAAGGGAGGTGGGCCTAAAAAGTCCCTCCGTCTACCTTGGTCGTCTCTTTTCGCCCCGCTCCGTTTCAATCCTCCTAAACACTTACCTCTGCTGGACCTTGTGGAAGGCCTTGACCTGGGGAACGGGGACGAAGACAACAACGGCCTTCTTTCCACCCTTGACGTCAACCTCCTTGGCAGCGGAGAACTGGAGTTGTCGGAGCTCAGCCTTGAGCTCGGGGACGTTCTGCTCGAGGTCGACGAGAGCTTGAGCGATTTGCTGCTCAATCTCTGAAGGAGCAGTCTGGGGAGCGTTGGCGGTTCGCTGGATTTTGTTGGCGGCGGACATGGTGCTGTGAGGTGGGGAGGGATGATAGAAGGATAAGTGAATGCTAAGAGAAAGGTATACAATAGGGTACTCACGATGATGCTTGACGGTTGAGAGAGGTGTTAAAGTTGTCACAAGGTCGAATTCAACCAAAGCTGCCTAGCATCCAACCATGCATCCAAGCATCCCAACTGTGGGTTGAGACTGAGACTAGCACTACGTGCGGGGGGTAACTGCCTGCCTACAGTGAGCAGCATATCCAGGCAAGAGGCTACAGTGAGGATGAACGAACCGTACCTGAAGTGAGCGTGGCGTCGGTTCTCTCTATATGTTAGTTCATCGGCGTTTACTTAAATCCGACAAGCGCGTGCAGTCTAGTTCTGTCGGTCCAGAAAGGGGCGGATCGAATAAATGCAACCTCGGAGATAGAAACTCACTCCGTTAATGGAATCAATTCCCTGGCCTTCCAAGGGTCTCACGGCAACCTCGAATCATCTTACAACTTGCTCATCTTGCACCCAATCAGTCTTCTCCTAACACTGTCAAATCCCATCCGCCATGTCTGATCCGTATCCTGCGCTTCAGTCATACACGGCGCCCCAGGAGATCCTCGACGAGCATGCCGAGCTCGCCGACGAGGAAGATGCTCCAGATGCCTTTGATGACAAAGCGCGATCAAAACAGGTCGCGGCGAGACAAAGCGACTATCACTTACGACGGTTCAACCGACAAGAAGGTCAAGGGGAAGGAGAGGATGAGAGTTATGAGGATAGAATGAGGAGGATCAACTTGCAGAAGGAGGAGGAGAGGGTAAGACGATTCAAGGAACAGTTGGAAAAGGACAAAGCACAGGATGACCAGATGATGGTGGATGACAAGACGCCACCGAGAGAGATTGCGGCTGGTGACACTCCTCCCAGGGCAACAGCCGAGGACACACCTCCTAGAGATCTTGCAGGAGGGGACACACCACCCCGAGATGTCAAGAAACGAAGATGGGATGTGGATGAAGTGAAAGAGGAGCCTGGTACAACGAAGCGACGCTCACGATGGGACCAAACACCAGCAGAGGTCCCTGAAAAGAAGCGGTCGCGATGGGATCAGACACCTGCTGCGTCTACATCGACATCCGCTGTTGCACCCACACCTTCTGCGACTGGTGTCATGATGGTGGAGGACAAGCGATACCGACGCATGATCGATGAAGAGCTCGACAGTTTGCTTCCCGGTGCGGATGAAGGTTACGCCGTGGTTGCTGTTCCCGATGACTACAAACCCGGTCCCTCCGTCCGCAAGATGGTCCCCGCGACAGCTGAAACCGGTTTCATGATGCAGGACGAATCCGATGCTGCTCGTGCTCGTGCTGCGGCGGGTGGAATGCAAGGGTCGACCGAGCAGACTGAGATCGAGGGTATTGGAACACTTCAATTCTTGAAGCCCGAGGACACACAGTACTTTGCCAAGGTCCTTGGTGAAGGCGGTGGTGAAGAGGACGATGCGGCGTACACGGTGGAGGAGCTCAAGGAGAGGAAGATCATGCGGCTCCTCCTCAAGATTAAGAATGGAACACCGCCGGTGCGAAAGACTGCTTTGCGTCAAATTACCGATCGAGCGAGAGAATTCGGTGCTGGACCCTTGTTTGACAAGATTCTTCCCCTGCTCATGGAGCGTACACTCGAGGACCAAGAACGACATCTCCTCGTCAAAGTCATCGATCGAATCCTCTACAAGCTTGACGATCTGGTTCGACCTTATGTCCACAAAATCCTCGTTGTTATCGAGCCTCTCCTTATCGACGAGGACTACTACGCGAGAGTCGAAGGACGAGAGATCATTTCGAACCTTGCAAAGGCTGCCGGTCTCGCTCACATGATCTCGACTATGCGTCCGGATATCGACCACGTCGATGAGTATGTCCGAAACACTACCGCTCGTGCATTCTCAGTCGTCGCATCTGCCCTTGGTATCCCTGCTCTTCTTCCTTTCCTTCGAGCCGTCTGTCGATCTAAAAAGTCTTGGCAAGCGCGACACACTGGTATCCGTATCATCCAACAGATCGCCATCATGATGGGCTGTGCCATTCTGCCCCATCTCCGTAACCTCGTCGACGCTATCGCCGATGGTCTGCAGGACGAGCAGCAGAAGGTCAGAACGATGACTGCTCTGGCTCTCGCCGCTCTGGCCGAATCTGCCGCCCCTTATGGTATCGAGTCCTTCGACAACGTGCTTAAACCCCTCTGGCTCGGTATTCGACAACATCGAGGTAAGACTCTGGCGGCCTTCCTCAAGGCTATCGGTTACATTATTCCCCTCATGGACCCCGAGTACGCCGGATACTATGTCCGAGAGTGTATGCCTATTCTTATTCGAGAGTTCCAAACGTCAGATGAAGAGATGAGAAGGATCGTTCTTCAAGTTATCAAGCAATGTGCTTCCACCGAAGGTGTTACTCCAACATACATCAAGGAGGAAGTGCTTCCGGAGTTCTTCAAAGCCTTCTGGGTTCGTCGAATGGCTCTGGACAAGCGAAACTATAAGCAACTCGTTGATACAACGGTCGAGCTTGCGAACAAAGCCGGCGTCTCGGAGATTGTTAGTCGTGTTTGTAACGATCTCAAAGATGAGTCAGAGCCATTCCGAAAGATGGTCATGGAAACGGTCACCAAAGTGGTCGCCAATGTTGGTGCCGCGGATATCGACGAACGGCTCGAGGTCCTCCTTATCGACGGTATCATCTTCGCCTTCCAGGAACAGACGTTGGAGGACACTGTCATGCTGGATGGTTTCGCTACGGTGGTGAATGCGCTTGGTGGACGTGTCAAGCCCTACCTCCCTCAAATCGTCTCTATGATTTTGTGGCGACTTACCAACAAATCGGCCAAGGTCCGAATGCTCGCTGCGGATCTGACTACTCGACTCGCTCCGATCATCAAGAGCTGTGGAGAGGATATGTTGTTGAGCAAGTTAGGTGTGGTTATCTTCGAACAACTCGGAGAAGAGTATCCAGATGCTTTGGGAAGGTGAGTCACATACGCTGGAACATAGCTAACGTCAGTCTCATCGCCGCGGAAGGAGCTATCGCAAACGTTGTTGGAATGACCCAGATGAACCCGCCAGTCAAGGATCTACGTGAGTACTACTATAACTGAACAGAGTTGACAAAATAGTCCCTCGTATGACACCTATTCTTCGAAATCGACACGAGAAGGTGCAGGAAGCAACTATCAACTTGATTGGTCGTATCGCCGATCGTGGTGCCGAGTTCGTCCCGGCGAAAGAATGGATGCGAATCTGTTTCGAACTGCTCGACCTTCTCAAAGCGCACAAGAAGGCCATCCGAAGAGCAGCTGTCAACTCTTTCGGTTACATCGCCAAAGCTATTGGTCCACAAGATGTGCTCAGTGTGTTATTGACGAACTTGAAAGTCCAAGAACGTCAAAGTCGTGTCTGTAGTACCGTTGCAATTGGTAAGTGACTCGTGTGAGATCAGGGCTGACAAACAGCTATCGTTTCCGAAACCTGTGGTCCTTTCACCTGTATCCCCGCCATTCTCAACGAATATCGAACGCCCGAGCTCAACGTCCGAAACGGTTGTCTCAAAGCTCTTGCTTTCGTTTTCGAGTATGTTGGCGAAATGTCCAAGGACTATATTCACTCCGTCGTTGGACTTCTCGAAGACGCTTTGACCGATCGTGACCATGTTCACCGACAAACCGCTTGTGCTATCGTTAAGCATCTCGCGGTCGGTGTGGCCGGTCTCGGTTACGAAGAAGCTCTCACCCATCTCCTCAACCTTGTCTGGCCCAACATCTTCGAGACAAGTCCTCACGTCATTGGTGGTGTCATGGACTCTATCGAGGCGATGCGACTTGGTATCGGACCCGGACCAATTCTTTCTTACGTTCTTCAGGGTCTCTATCACCCAGCGCGACGAGTACGAGAGGTTTACTGGCGGATGTACAGTGAGTGTTATGATTTGTGAACAAAGCTGACCTATAGACACTCTCATCCTCGGCGCATCTGACGCCATGGTTCCCTTCTACCCTGCTCTTGGTTCTGCGGCCGATTTAGCGTCCGGTCAAGATTATACTAGACACCAGCTTATGATGTGGGTTTAAATGCATTGTTGTATATAAGGTTATATGAGGACCTCGTGGCCATAATAAGACGTCATTCGTCCGCGACTTGGACCTCCACTTTGTTCATCCGGCACAGAAACCCATACACATCAACATGTCCCGCATGCGATATGCCTCTTATCACATTATAAACGTTCCCATTTGTACCATCGACCATCTTCATCATCATAGCAAACACTTGTACATCATGTCACAGAGTATGTCAAATCTATCGGCTATGCACGCTCAAAAGCACTGACCTCTTCCAGACTCCGAATGCTGCCCACCGCAATCCAATTCCAACCCATCCAAGCCAAAGGTTCCGCATCCGGTGTCGGAAAGCTCAGGCTATCAGCAGACTGGCCGCTTTGAGTCCATTGGCGGATATGACAAGGTCTACGTGGTATGTCAAGCTTCATCGAGTGCTCCTGCTGATAGAAAGACTGGTCCAGAAGACGCAAAGCGCGCTTTGGTGGTGATATACGACATCTTCGGGTTCTGGTGAGTAGTCTGCGTTGGTTCATCCTCAAGCAAGGGCATGGCTTACTGGTTTCCAACAGGGATACTACCATCCGAGTGAGCTAAAATGGAAAGAACAGGGCTGATAGAAAGGGCTCGGACCTCCTCGCTTCTCACCTCTTGCTCACCTCTCCTACCAAAATCTTGATGCCGGACGTCTTCCGTGGGAAGCCTTTCCCCAAAGACAAGGACGGAGAGAAGGAAGAGCTCCAGAAGTTCTTCGCTGGAACGTGAGTAATCTTATCCACCTCAAAGTCTGACTGACGCTGCAAAGGTAGTGCTAAACTCGACGACCGCCTCCCCGAGGTCATCGAGTTTGCAAAAGGATTGAAGAAGGATAACGGCTTTGACAAGGTTTCTATTCTGGGTTACTGCTGGGGTGAGTGTTGCTATAGCTGGCAGCGCTGACCTTACTTAGGCGGCAAACTCACTCTTCTCTCTCTTGCTTCGGGATCTCCGTTCTGCTGCGGAGCCATCGTCCATCCCGCTATGATCGCCGCGGAGGATGGAGAGAAGCTCTCCGTGCCATTGGGATTCTATCCGAGTGCAGTGAGTGTGACGCTATCATGAGCAAAGCTGATATCCAGGACGAGGACAAGGATGTCGTTGAAAAGATCAATTCCGCAATCGACGTGAAACCATTCGCAAAGCAGTCTGATTTCTACTTGTATGACACTGTGTAAGTGATACTGTCGAACGACACTCGCTAATGCATAGTCATCATGGGTGGGCAGCAGCGAGAGCGGATCTCAGCGATCCCGAGAACCTCAAGCAGTACGAAGACGTGTATCAGCGTTTGGCAGACTACTTCACCAAGGTCAAATGTTGATCTGTATACATGCTATTGTACTGTTTTCTTACCACATGTATCGTCTACGCCGTGACCACAAAAGCGGAAGGTGTACGCCCCTCGTCTATCCCAGTCATTTGAGCTGCTACCCCACCTTCCTGTTCCCCAAGACAGGTCATTCCTGCGCCCACTAATTATCAGCCTGGGATTGATGATATCTCACTCACGGATAGTATGAATTCCTCCGGGGAACTAAGGTTGGTCAGCTTGTCCACCGTGATCATTGCACTCACCAAATCGTGTTCGCCAGCCACACTGCCAGCACATAACATCCTCACACGATCTCAATGGCACAAGCGGTATTCCGCACACATGAGCAGTCCTTGACGTCCTTGCAGCTTGAAGGAAGCCTTTCAAGTCAGCAATGCCCTTTTCAGTCACTTACCATTTGCACAGTTCGGGCAGATCTGTGGCGGGATGGGCACATGTCGTTGCTGAGGTCAGCTTTGCCTTTCTTTCCAAGACCTACAGAGTAATAGATTCCAACTGAAGTATTGTCAGCTATGGAAACCAGTTCCCGCCACTCACCCATATCGCTGCGCGTTTGAAGGACGACTGACGAGGAGACGAAGGGGAGCCGTGCATAAATACCTTTTACACTGAGATACCCTTTGTTCTGCTCAATGAAAGGAAGGAGTTGGGACATATCGACCAAGCATTGCATATAATGGGGATCTGCTGCTCGATGATTGAATGTAATTGTCTCTTGGTAGTAATTTCGACTCTCAAGTGTTCTCCAGTGGTACTTTCAACCCTCAATACGACATTCATTATGGCTTCCGAAGGTGAGGGTTTTCGGCCGTAGCAGTACTGATAAATAGAGAACCGTCTCCCAGCCACTCTGCCACACAAGTTCGAGCTACAGGCCCTTGCCGACCACTTTGACAAGCACACTCTCCCCCCTGGCGCCTGTGCGTTGATCGACCTCCCTCCTGACGTCTTCCTTGACACCGAGGAGGAGATCAACGCACTCGCCGCAAGCTTCTTCACCCTCTGTGTCAAGTATGATAGTTTGCCTGCAGAGGAAAGACCCCAGAGCCGGGACCATCTGAGAAGGGTGAGTTGGTCGATCTGACTAACGCTAACAATCAGTGGATCTCCAGACACACATTCGGCGTCGTGGACCGCATCGTCTCGAAAATCGAACCGCCATTTGGTGAGTAAATACCCATGAGCTTGTTACTGACTGTTAGCCGCCTTCAATGTCGACCAAATCCAGAAGGACATCTTGGGCATGCTCGACGAGCTGTTGACCAAAACCCTTCCCCCGCCAAAGGATACGAAAGGAGAGAAGGGCAAGGAGACCAAGTAGACATGTATGCATTCGCCACCCTGTGCACTCACGCCGCGAATCTTCTCGCTCGTTCATACGCTCTCATCTCCTCATCCAGGTCCGCCTGTGTCTTTGGTTTTGGTTTCTCCTTCTTTGCCTGCACTGGTTTATCCACTTCCATCGCGTTTTTGTTGGTGTTTGCCTTGGCTCGGCCAACCTTGGCGGCGCCGGATGCCAATTGTTTCGGTTTGGGCTTTGTTTTAGCCGCATGTGTACCAGGTGCACCCTGTAATCGGGATAGAAGAGCTGCTCCGGACTTGCCATTCTTAGACAGATTCGCCTTTTGCTTTTCGAGTAGGCTGCAGAAGAATTAGCGTCCATTAGAACAGGTCGAGGTTCACTTACGCTAGCTGCTGCTTGTCCTTGACCTGACCAGGTTTGTTCAATCTCGCTAGTAGTTTCAAGCCCAAAGGTTTGTCGTTGGTAGCAGGTGCTGCGGCCACAGATTTGCCTTTCGGCTTGGTTGGAGGTTGGGCTGTTCGAGGACCGGCGGCGGGACCAGTGGGTGCAGCGAGAGGAAGCGACTGAGTGGAGTGGAGGACATGGTGGACGGAGATGGTGTACGCTGACCTGTCAGCGATGTTTTGTCACACTGTCACTCACTTCTATCTATTTGCTGACCAGAGTATTCTCTTCGGATCTTCTCCGCGTCGATATCGCTGGCGACATATACCAAAGCGACGCCGATAAATCGACCGTCCGGACCACAGAAACATGTCACCGAGGTGGTGATAGGCGATAGACGCAAGGGATCGGCAAGCAGTAGTTCCTGCGCGATGTTAGCAGAGGTCACACGTTCCGCGCTGTAGATCTCACCCTCAGATCATTCTCTCCAATGTCAAGTGGTAATCCTGTAAACAGAACTTGACGCGCTTCGCTCCTGACAGCAGAGGTCGAAGCGGCAGGAAGCCCGAAAGCCGGTTGGGGCCGTTGATAGGGGTTGGAGTAGGCGTAAGACATTGCGAGGTCCAGTATGATTGTCTATACGTCGCGACAAGAAGTGAGAAATGCAGTCGAACGACAAGAAGGATGCATGCATGCAGAAGGTGGGATTGACTTTGTGATTGTTATCGTGATTGATACATACATACAGACGGAGACGTGACGAGGAGTGCCATATGGTGATAATACCGCGGCGATATAAACTTTGCCACTGTAGCTGAAGCTAACCTGGCTGCCCTTTGTGTTATGTTTTCGCCTCTTTTGTGCTTTTTCAAAGATAGCAACTTTGTATCACTCTCCCCCTCTCTCTCTCCTTCTTCACCTCTCTTACAAATCACTTTTGGTTATAAGAGACAACTCAGTCTGTAAAGGTGAGCTTTCGCTTACCTCCTCCTCGCTCTCCTGTCCATCAGCGCGAGAAAGCCGACTTTTTCGACATTGTTACCCGACTAGAGCTAATATCCACCCTTCTCTCCCTTCCTAGCCCTCAAAAACCCTACGTAAACGCATATCCTCAACTACTATTCACGTGGACGATCCCACTCTCACACAAACAAATCAAACAAAAGCAAAAGCAATGTCTACCGACGCTACCTCTCCCACTCCGGCTCAGGCCAAGCCTGCTGCCCCCGCTGCTGCGGCGCAGGCTACCCCTGCCAGCGAGGCCCCCGCTACCCAGCAACCTTCGGCTTCTGCAAGTCTCTACGTTGGTGAGCTCGACTCGAGCGTCACCGAGGCTATGCTCTTCGAGATCTTCAACATGATCGGCCCTGTTGCTTCGTGAGTACCATGCCTTACCGCCTCTTCTCGTCGCTAATAAAATCCCAAACAGTATCCGTGTCTGCCGAGACGCTGTCACCCGTCGTTCACTCGGATACGCCTACGTCAACTACCTTAACGCCGCTGACGGTGAGCGTGCCCTTGAGCACCTCAACTACTCCCTCATCAAGAACCGAGCTTGTCGAATCATGTGGTCGCAGCGTGACCCCGCATTGAGGAAGACTGGTCAGGGAAACATCTTTATCAAGAACCTCGACGAGAGCATTGACAACAAGGTAGGTTGAGGCGTATATCACTCGCTCAAGCGCACGACTGACGTTTGACGAACAGGCCCTCCACGACACCTTTGCTGCTTTCGGTGACATCCTCTCCTGCAAGGTCGGTACCGACGAGAACGGCAAGAGCCGAGGCTTTGCGTGAGTTCACAGTGGTTGTTACGTCTCGTCACCGCTGACAATGAACAGCTTCGTCCACTACTCCACCGGTGAGGCCGCCGATGCTGCTATCAAGGCCGTGAACGGTATGCTTCTCAACGACAAGAAGGTCTACGTCGGCCACCACATCGGCAAGAGGGAGCGTCTTTCCAAGGTCGAGGAGCAGCGTGCTCAGTTCACCAACGTTTACATCAAGAACGTTGACCTCGAGGTTACCGAGGAGGAGTTCGAGGCCCTTGTCAAGCCTTTCGGGGAGACCATCTCTGTCGCTCTTAGCAAAGACGAGAGCGGTGCCAGCAAGGGATTCGGCTTTGTCAACTACGAGGACCACGAGGCCGCCAGGAAGGCTGTCGAGGAGCTTAACGACAAGGAGGTCAAGGGCAAGAAGCTCTACGTTGGTCGAGCCCAGAGCAAGCTTGAGAGGGAGGCTGAGTTGAAGAAGAGTCACGAGGAGAAGCGAATGGAGAACGAGGCGAAGAGTGCCGGTGTCAACCTTTACGTCAAGAACCTTGATGGTGAGTTTAGAGCATACCTGAGCCTCGCTAATATTTACAGACGAATGGGACGACGACCGTCTCCGGGCCGAATTCGACTCCTTCGGTACCATTACCTCTTGCAAGGTCATGAAGGATGACAACGAGGTCTCCAGAGTGAGTGCAATCGGCGTCTCCATGCACCGGAGCTAACGATTCGTAGGGTTTCGGTTTCGTCTGTTTCTCATCTCCCGACGAGGCCACCAAGGCCGTCTCCGAAATGAACGGCAAGATGATTGGTACCAAGCCCCTCTACGTTGCTCTCGCTCAACGAAAGGACATCCGACGACAAGCTCTCGAGTCGCAGATCGCTCAGCGTGCCAACCAACGTATGCAATATGGCGCTGGTGGTTTCGGTGGCATGCAAGGCTACATGGGCCAACCGGTCTATGGCTACCCTCCCATGCCCGGATACGGTCAACCCATGCCTGGCATGCCTCCCATGCGCGGTGGTCCCATCATGGGCTACCCCGGCGGTCCCCAGAACATCATGCAGTCTCGACCTCGATACACCCCTAACGGCCAACCGATCCCCGGTATGCCCCCTTACGGTGCTGGCCAGCCCATCCCTGGTATGCCCCCTTACGGTGGTGTCGGCGGTGTCCCTCCTCAATACCCTGTTCGACCCGGTGCCGGTGGTCGAATCCCCGCTCCTCCTACTGGACCCCGAGCCAACGGTGGCCCTAGTCCCGTCGGTGCTCCTCAGGGTCTCCCTGCTGGTGGCCTTCCCCGAGGAGGTGGTCAAATCCCCGCTCGTCCCCAAGAGCAGGCTCAAGCCCCCGCTGCTCAAGGTTCGCGACTTGACGCTCAGTCATTGGCCAGGGCTCCCCCTGCTGACCAGAAGCAGATGCTGGGCGAGGCTTTGTACCCTTTGATCTTCGAGTAAGTGATGTTGAGACTGCTCGTGTCATTATCTCGTTGACAACTTATTCTTCCAGGACTCAACCCGACCTTGCCGGAAAGATCACCGGTATGCTCCTCGAGATGGACAACGCCGAGCTTCTTCACCTCGTCGAGTCTCCTCCTGCTCTCCAAGAGAAGGTTGACGAGGCCCTCCGAGTCCTTGCCGAATGGGGCAAGAACGATGCCAAGCCCGAGGGTGAAGCCGAGACCAAGGAGGAAGTCAAGGAGGAGAAGGCCGAGTAAAGCTTTCATCGTTCATACTTCATTCTATGTTCCTTGTTCCCGTTTGAGCGATCACCTTCCTTCCTTTCCCCGATATGTTTTTTGTAGGGTCGCGAGCGGCATGCAGACTGTGACATCTCTTCTTACGTGACTCGAATACGTTGCATTCAAGAAGTGTAGTCTAGTGCAAACGTACAACAGTGCTTAGCCAGGTGTATCGTGACGGCGCAAAAGCACCTATTACCCGCTACTGTGAAATATGAGTGTGCGGTGCACATGCGCCCACGGTCGTACATTTGTTGAAACACCTGTGTGTCAACCACGTTCAAGCTCAGAATAAGCTCAGAAAAGCTTTATGACGATGATGGTACCAGAGTCCTGCACCTGACCTGCAAAAGACGGCCGGGGGAGACACAGCAGGGGAGTGCTCACATTGCTGAAAACCTGAACATGACAACTACGTGTGTGAGTGTAAAAAAGCGCTGGATGCCAGCGAACACGGAGAGTATGGAGGACAACCGGAAGTCTCTTGAGGAGAGGAGCAGAACTTCATCTTTACCAAGGTAATCAGTAATTATGCATTGTGGCGCAGTTGTTATCTCTATTTCCGTCTCTGTTCATAGCGGCCGTATCTCAACAGTCCACAGAACCGATTTACTTGTTTCAATCGATACCACTTCTTCCTCTGGTAACAGATGATTCGACGTCGACAAATTCCCATGTAGTGAGGTTTCCCAATCTTCACTGGTCAGCTTTATCTACTAGTCGATCACCCACCAGTATCCCATTTGAGTCCTCTTGTCTTCACCCTAGAGCTGTCGATCCCAACTGGTAGTATCCCGCACGTCTGACCCATTGTCTTGTGGTCAATATGTATGTCGTGCTTGCCCTGCTATTGTCAGCGTCGCCCATCGTCTACAGACATACCTCTCTCAATAGCCACGCCATAGACTCCTCACTGAACACAAATATATCCCTTTCCAGCTTGTGCAGCAGAGACATGGTATGCACCGTTTGGTCCACCCTTCCCGACAAGCCTCCAAGCAAGACCAGGGATACATCTTCAGGAACCTCTTCGATACATTTCATCAAGTCTGTCGAGTATTCGTCATTGTCGTGTTTGATACGAACTCCTCTTGATTCGTAGTACTCTCGCACATCGTCTCGTAGTGAATCAAGGTCACCTTTGATCATGTCCGGCAAATATCTTTTCAAGTGGCAGAGCAAATCAGCAAGTTTGGATTCATGACTGTGTTATTGCAACTTACGACTGGTCTGCATTGTACAATCTGTTAGCGCCTCCGTCTGCACATAGCCTCACATCGGCTGCATGCCACACTTTATCGAGCACGTCCTTCCTGATGGGTTGATTGACAATTATCAGAGCATATCTCTTGGATGACTCTCCTCTTAGTAGCTCTGCACATGTCCAGGTGGTTGTCATTATATCTGGACAAAAGCGAACCCAGATAACGAGGACAGAGAGATGGGGTGATGTTAAGGATGCATGCGATCGAGGCACCCACCACCAATGACCACCAGCTTTGAGCTGACTGTTACGTAATAGAGCTCCGGCCGTGTCCGCCCCGTTCATCGTCACCAATCCAACCCTATATCGTATCGTCTTCAATCTCATCTCTTCATCACTCACTCCTTTCTCTTGTCGTGAAAACTCTCTGCCCCATCAATCGACATCCATTCTCACAGCAATCATGGTCAACGCAGACCCCCGAATCTCAGACAAGGAGCTCCACCAGATCAACGCGGTAAGTCTCTTCTTGCCTTACCCTTGCATTCGTTGCTCATTTATATCAGGCGGCCGCGATCCGTGAATATGGCGTCAACCCAAGAATGGGTGAGTGCGCCGCGACTGTGACTGGCGACTGCTGACAATGTACAGACTACCGTACCGTTGCTGCGGTTAACGGGTAAGCTATATATGATGGACCGCATATGCTGACCTCGCAGACCTTTGGTTGTGCTCGACAACGTCTCGGTGAGTGTCACCATCGTGACTTGCGCTAACCCCTCAGTTCCCATCCTACAACGAGATCGTCCAGCTCACCCTGCCGGATGGTACCGTACGAGGCGGTCAAGTTCTTGAAGTCAGCGGAAAGAAGGCTATCGTGCAGGTGCGTAGGGATCCTCAGACAACGCTGATATATCTAGGTCTTCGAAGGTACTTCCGGCGTCGACACCTCGGCCACCCGTGTCTCCTTCTCTGGTTCCTCCATGAAGTTGGCCGTGTCTGAGGACATGTTGGGGCGAGTCTTCAACGGAAGTGGTAACCCAGTTGACAAGGGACCCAAAGTCTGGGCTGAGGACTACCTTGACATCAACGGTGAGTCACCATGTCACGTTCATTGCTCATCTCTGCAGGATCTCCCATCAACCCATTCTCTCGTATCTATCCTGAAGAGATGATCCAAACGGGTATCTCGACCATTGACACTATGGTGAGTCTCGTCCGTGACAACCCCGCTAACATCCTAGAACTCTATCGCCCGTGGTCAAAAGATCCCTATCTTCTCAGCCGCCGGTCTTCCTCACAACGAGATCGCCGCGCAGATCTGCCGACAAGCCGGTCTTGTCAAGCGACCCGGAGCCAACAAAGGTGTCCATGATGGTCATGAGGACAACTTCTCGATCGTTTTCGCCGCTATGGGTGTCAACATGGAGACTGCTCGTTTCTTCAAACAGGATTTCGAGGAGAGTGGAAGTATTTCAAACTCTACCCTTTTCGTCAACCTGGCCTCCGATCCAACGTAAGTCTAGGCAAGCAGACCTTCGCTGACTTCTTACAGTATCGAGCGTATCATCACCCCTCGTCTTGCTCTTACGACAGCAGAGTACTTCGCGTACCAGCTGGAGAAGCACGTTCTTGTGGTCATGACAGACATGTCGAGGTGAGTTTACTGGTTTAGTTCACCGCTGACCTCAGTTACGCCGACGCTTTGCGAGAAGTGTCCGCTGCTCGTGAAGAAGTCCCAGGTCGACGAGGTTACCCAGGTTACCTTTATACCGATTTGTCCACCCTTTACGAGCGTGCCGGTCGAGTCGAAGGCCGAAACGGTTCCATTACTCAAGTCCCCATCTTGACCATGCCCAACGATGGTAAGCACAGCCGAATATGACGTTTCTGATCGATCTCTAGATATCACCCACCCGATCCCTGATTTGACCGGTTATATTACGGGTGAGTTGCAGCTCAAGTAACTGAGCTAACGAAGCAGAGGGACAAATCTTCGTTGACCGTCAACTCCACAACCGACAAATCTACCCTCCCATCAACGTGTTGCCCTCGCTCTCGCGTCTTATGAAGAGTGCTATTGGCGAGAAACTCACCAGAAAGGATCACGGAGATGTGTCCAACCAGCTGGTGAGTGAACCGATCGCAACGTTGCTGACATGAAGTATGCCAAATATGCCGTTGGAAAGGACGCCGCATCAATGAAGGCAGTTGTCGGTGAGGAGGCTCTTTCTGCTGACGATAAACTCGCTCTTGAGTTCTTGGACCGTTTCGAAAAGGAGTTTGTTGGTCAAGGTAAGTAGCGAGACTTTTTGAT